>NC_042305.1:18413283-18728283 GCF_901000725.2 Takifugu rubripes | reverse complement strand
GCTGAATTTGAGCGTTGCATTGTTCCATGCGGCTTCCTGTGTCCCACGTGTCACTTCCTGTGGTCTAAAGAGAGGCCAGGAATGGTGTGTGTGATGTCGCCGTTCTCACTGGAAGCAGATCACTGGCAAGTATGCCGAGAGCCATCTGTACCAGACCTCTGCAACATCTGTGACCCCCCCAACAGACACACACACACACACACACACACACACACACACACACGCACAGAGCCTATCACCATCCCGTGAGGAACACACACTCTGTCACACTGCTGTGATGTAGCTGTCACATCCTGAACATATGGCACCCCCCCCCCCCCCCCCCCACACACACACACACCTCCACCACACCTCCACCCAAATAAAACCTTAAGGTCCGGCGTCACATGCGACAAGCTATGTCGAATTAGTCTCAATTCTTCTTCACATTAAAGGGTAGTTATACACATTATGCTGAGGTCACTCTCATAACAACTGTCAAATTAGGGAGCGTTTCCATTTGATTGGCCGACTACGTGCAGCGAGAGTAAATGGCGAGTGGTTCTGAGCCGGCGCCTCAATAAAGGCTGATTCGTAATGGCTACGTCGAGTTCAGTCACCGTTTGAGGTCATTTCAACTTCCCACGCGCTGCTTCTGATGAAAGATGTCTGCTGTAATTTATCCTTTATTTCAACCGGTGATGGACAAGTTAAAAATAGCTGCAGTGTCTGGAGCCGCTGCTTTAGATTAAATAATGGGAGATGGGAATCAAATAGCATGTCATTTCCCACAATAATGACATTTGTTGGAGTTTGTTTGGCTCCATCACAGTGTTTCACACGATTGGGTCACCAGTCAGATCAGTGGCCCCCACACATGTGGAGCCTCCGTCACCAGCCTGACGTTGTTTACATCCCTGCGTTTACTCCGGACCTTCTGCTCCACAGTCCCAGACTTATATGGGATCCGAGAGGGCTTAATGTTGACAACACAGACCACCTCGTCATGGACCTACAGCATGTAGCGAGCCGCAGCTCAACCCTGAAACATGCGATGTAATAAGGCATTAATAGCTGTGGAGAGAGATCTGGAGGGACGGTTGGGTTCTCCTGGTCTTGTTTGGTTTCCATTTCAGCTCCACCAGTGAAATGTCAAACACTGACGTTTAGACATGTATGGGGGCCTCTGTGGGGGCTCCAGGGCTCCAGCAGATCTGTTGGGGTTAGACCCCCATTAGACCACCAGTCTTGCACCTAACCAGACTTGAATTAACTGGTTACTAGTTCCGTCGGCTCCTGGTGACCCTGCTCGGGATGAGCAGTAATAAATTATGGAGGATGAATCGTGTGTTTGACACAACGTAGGAAAACACGTTTAACATCTAGAACTGTGATGATCTTTAAAAGCCCACCGACTCGTCAGTACCTGCTGGTGGATTCTGTCACACACGCACAGAATCCGATGATCTGACTGCTTAGTCCTCACATCCTGTACATCCCAGCATCCTTGTGTTTACTATAAGCAGTCCAAATATCTGTTATTGGACGTTTAAATTCACGTAGCTTCTCTTGAGCTCCACCTCCGTGGACAAGGATCTTCTGAGACATCTGCAGGATCTACTTTTAAAGAGCTCTCTTCCGGCCACAGAGCCAGGTGTTGGCACACTGAGCTCTTCTTCACCAGCAGTCTTGGCCAGTTTGTTCTGTTGTGCTCGCTTCTAGACGTGGGAGCAAATTTGAAATCAAGTCTTGGTTGTTTGGATTTAGCGGCTGCGTCAATGAGGCTAGCATTAGCCGCACCCGGGGTCGCTTTTGTGAGCATCTCCGGGGGGTTCGGAGAGGCAGCTTGTTTGTTAAGATTCGTTTCATGATGCCCCGCCTCCTCATTAACTCTTTATCTTGAAATAAAAAAGAAAAACTTCCATCAGCTGATCAGTAGCAATTAGCCTTATAGTTATAAAGAGTTGTTAAATATTTCCCACAAATGAAACAATTCCAGTCATCTTAACTCAATAAGACTTTTTATATGCTTTATTCATTCAGCAGCAGATTCAAGCTGCTTTCAAAACTACCTGAATGACACCGAACGTCTCAGCAAACAGGAACTAATTCATTTTTAACCAGTAACTCAAAATACTTCTTTTTCCCCATTAGAATTCCTATTATTCCCACTTATTAGTGAGTGATTCTCAACAACCAGGTTAATTATGGCTAATTGTCTGCTTAGCATTACATATTTTCTGTAATTTACTTTATTTTATTAGACCTTTTTGGTCCCTACTATAGGATTTGAACTCAGAGATAATTTCTCTCAGACTACAAATATTCTGTTCAGAATTGATCCTCAAGCCGACCGACTGGTGACTTTTCACCTGATCGCTCACCTGATCGTCCACCTGATCGTTCACCTGATCGTTCACCTGATCGTCCACCTGATCGCTCACCTGATCGTCCACCTGATCGTCCACCTGATCGTCCACCTGATCGTTCACCTGATCGCTCACCTGATCGTTCACCTTCCAGCCTCCCCAGGTGATGCTTGCACCTTCACTTGGGACCATGAGACCACCTCGAAGCATTCGTGGCCATTATCTGTTGTTAGAAGAAGAACAGGCCTTTTATCCCCCTGATTTTGTTCCCTCCCATCCTGAAGTCCATCACCCCCGCCCGACTCCTCCGCCCCCGCTGCTTGGTGTATGTCAAAGCCTCGTAATTTGGCCCAACGTATGGCCCAGAGAGCTGCAGTTAATGAGGGGCTGTGTGAGACTTAAACGCACATGAATAATCACCGGGGAGTTGTAGCTACAGAGAAGAGGGGAGAGAGAAATTTAGATATCAAGACACGCAGAGAGGATCGAGGGACTGAGCGATCAGAAGCCGCATGTCGACACGCGTAGCGCTAACTGCTCACACCCATTTGATTCAGTTTAATCCAACTACCAACACTGACATGTTCCCAGAAAGGCTTTAACTTGAACGTTAATCGCTCTTTTTAACCAATATCTGTGTATATGTTGATCTTGTTGGCTACAATGAGCAAAGGTTTACTTTCTTATATGTACAAGAGAGCACATGTCCAACTGTCAAACACTTGACTTGGAGGATGCTAGTAGATGCTACACGACATTTTCGCTGCCAATCACAGTTTTTTGATCTAAAGGGAATGTGTAATCTGCAACGCTTCATCTTCCGTTTGCTTCACTCTTCACGGAAATTTAGACCGCGAAGGCCCATACAGCTAGCACTAGCATCAGTTAGCATGGTGGCATCAGCAGCCATTATAACCTTGTTTATTGACATGTTTATTAAGTGTAATAAATGTTTGGAAAGCTGTGAATCTGTAGAGGCCAAAAGGAAGAGACAGTGGGGTCTTAACATCTACTGGGAGTAAAATTATATTCTTCGCCATAATCATATATTGGGCTTGTAGAGGTGAGAGACTAAAACCTATGCATGGAACATAAAGTATGAAAATGGGTCTCTCCATTCACAGACTGCTGGGAATGAAGAGCCGACTGTTGCTCGTGCACTATGACTTGTATAAGTGTGCAATAGGAAATGTATTAATGAGATGTATTGACACAGTCGGGTCTTTAAGAGCGAACTGACTGTATTATCTCAGAACTGATTTAACACACTAATTAGCATGGATCAGGGGTTGCCTTTGTTCCAGAAAGACTCAATCTGCCCAGCACCAGCTATAAGGGCAAAGCAGTGTAATGGTAAAAGTCAAAACAGAGCCATTCATTTACTCTTGTTGAGCTAAGTGCATTCTTGGCTCCCAGTCGGGGGCATAGCACCAAACTGTGCGGCTAAAGCCAGAGAGCCCATTTGTGGAGGCAAATGTCACCATGTCACACCGCCCAGCATCTCTGCGTCGCTGGTAACCTGCCGTGCCCTTCAGCTCTGCCACGCTCATGTTTGCATTTGTTGATCCGCTTTCCATTTCTCCCCGTTTGAATGTCGCCCCTTTCTCTTTGCCAAGCCCTTCATCATGTCCACCTTTCAGATCACTCACCGCTGAAGCATTCTCTTCTTTCAACGTCTCCAGCCACCACCTAGCTTGTCGCGTCTCTCTCTTTCTCCCGCGTCTCTTCCCCTGCTACCTTTTATCTTTCAACCCCAGCTGAATCATCACTCTATCCCTGCGCCTTTCTTTTAGTCAGCAAATGGACCTGTTTCTCTTAATAGCGTGGAGGCTAACTAAGCCTAACCCCAAAATCACTCCATCAAGAAGACGGAGGCTGTTTCATCTTTGCGGTGCCTGTTTGCACTGCAGCCAGAGCGAGCCCCACGGCTTGTGTGTTGCCACTCTATCACAAAGCCAAACAGAGAGTGTGTGCTCTGGGTGCAGCGAAATGTTTTATACGGCAGCCGCATGTGTGGAGCTGCCAAGATAATGAATAGGCAACGCAGCTCATGCATGCTAATGTTATGTTGTAAGCAGTTTTGTTGACAAGTGCTAATACTTCTTTCATACTATCATCAAAAGCAGCTAATACAACAGCCATTTCTCCACAGCACTCCATGCAAGACATGATGGATTGTGACCTTAATATAGGTTAGCCGAGTTTTGAAAGTTAAACAACCTGCAATAAATCATGGAATTATTACAATGCTCTTTAATTGGTTAAGGACTGTTTATTTCCTAAAGAGGTAGGAAAAATTGGGTTTGTGCACTTTTTAATTTGCAAAGTGCATTTTCATTACAAATGGCAGTTTAATATTACCCTCCTTTGTCATGCAAAATACACAGCGCACTGGCAATCTATTAATTGGACAAAAGTGCGGGGCCAGCGTAAACTCTCCCCTCTCTCACTCTGTTGCCGCTCCTTCTCCAAACTCTCGGTGGTGAGTGCTGCTGCCATCGATCAGGACCAGAGAGCAGGGAGACGACTGTCTCACCCCTCAGCGGGGGGGTTATATGATTATTGCTGCCTTTTCATGAGTTTGGGTTGATCTTAACTCAGCTTTTCTTTCCCCTCGTTGGTTCGTCAGGAAAAACCAGTCGTCAGTTGCTTCTCTAGGATAATTTCACTTATGAAGCCTAAACAGTGTGTAAAGTAAAACACTGGTTTACGTTATGTTGGAATGGACGGACAGAAAGGTTTTGGAACTCAGGCAGTAATAGTTTAAAGTTTAAAACGTTGCCAAAAGTGTCATCGGGACCCAGAACCTCTACAGATCAGAACCTGTACAGATCAGAACCTGTACAGATCAGAACCTGTACAGATCAGAACCTCTACAGATCAGCGAGGGCAGAACAGCTGCTCCTCTCTCGCCCACTCGTATCTGACCGGGCCACATTTGTACTGAACCAGACAGGTCAGAGATCCGGTCACACCTTCAAATGAAGGTATAGGTGTTTGCCCGTGATTATTGCGCAATAGTAGACGTCTTATCTTGAATGAAGGAACGACCGCCCACATTCACGAGTTCAAAGGTCGACGCCTGACATGAGCATCTCCCAACGTCCACGCAGCCGCTCTCCTCAGCCAGTTTAAGCTAGTCGATCCAGGGATGGGACGGACACGCTGACGTCATACAGGCCCGTCCGGCCTGTAAAAGGAGTCCTGAAATCACCAGAAATTTATATCACATTTATATCTGCACGTGCACCAACCTCCACATCCTCTCAACCGTCTTGATGGTGACGCAGCCTGCCCCCCCCCCCCCCTTTTATGTTTATGACCCCGCCTTTCCTCCTGAAACAGATTTCTGACACTATATAACAACAATTCGAGACAAAAATGAAAACGCAGTGAAAGAATATAATTTATCCATAAGTTAACAGCAATGCATCTTTTGTCTAACACACATTTTACTGTCTCTCTCTCTCTCTCTCTCTCTCTCTCTCCATATATACATATATATATATATGTATATATGGATTGATTCTCTTGCTTTTTCTCTTTATTGCGGGGGGGGGGGTTCACATCCTGTGTGGACCAAAAGGATGTGAATCTTGAGATGTGTGACCGGGGTGGCGTTGGACTCCCTGATGGCAGCATTACGACACGTTGCCAGCTGGCTTTGACAGGGTGCCACCCAGACGTGTCACTGTGCTGTCCTGTGTCTCTAACCTCAGCCAACACACACACACGCAAACACAACACGCAGCACACACTGGATATCCCCCGGAGGCCATCACTCACCTGTCATCCTCCGATGCCTCGTAGACCAATCAGACGCCGTCTCGTGAGACGCGGTGTCACACATTTAAGGATGCATGACAAAGTGCTCCCTGATTTCCCAGTGGCTGTCTGCAGCCTGCGCTCGCTCCCCAACACGCGTGTGCATGTGCTCGCGCCACGGAGAGGCCGTTTAGTGTGCGTGCGTTTTTTTTTTTTACATTTAATTTATTTCACGTAAACATTTCTGCCTCCTTACGTCTCGTGTTTTGTGCGGCACAGTGTTGCTGTTTGACTTTGGGCCGCGGTTCGTTCCGTGTGCGATCGGCCGATGGCGAGAAGCGGTTTCTGTTTGTTTGTTCGCGACATTTCCAAAGACGAAAGAAGCTCAGTGGTTGACCTGTGTTCTTCCCCCTCTCCTGTGTTTTTCCCAGCATGCCTCTGTGATTATGTTACGCTGGGCCTGGCTAAATAAAGGATTCCGTGGAATGCTTTTACTATTAGAACAGGGAGCGAGAGGGAGAAAGGAATTAGTAATAGCTGTAGTCTAGCTCAAGTCGTTCAGGTCCCAAAGTTGCCTTCATGTGACCCACACAGTGATTTTGTTCGGTGGGGGGAAAAAGCATTTTGGACCCATTACTCAAGCCATTGTGGGTGTGCACTCATATGAATCAAGGTGGAGAGGCAGGGGGGAAAGGCGAAGAAAGGTGTAGCGGCAAAGCTCAATTGCAAACACGGCTTTTATGCTGGATGAAAGCAGAGCTTCAATTGGTGGGAGCTTTTAGGGTCCTGTTTATGGGCTGCACCGAAGAAAGGCGTATGGTGTTACAAAGCCATTTCTGCCACACTTTGCACAATTACAGCTTTTTCTCTAAAAATGTTGTTTGTAATGGGCGACCGAGGCAACAATTGCACTGGTGAATCTTTGAAGCCAGAGGCTCGACGGAGCGGGCACAATGCCCGCGACTCGTGACGCGAAGAGGGAGCATAATCTTCATAAAGCAGCAAACTGTCATTTAGCAGTAGCAGGGGAGCGCGTGTATCTCTCTTATAGCGCGATTGTGTTCGCTTTGTGTTCAGGATTTGTCTTCTCTCAAAGTGCAGCGTGACAACCTTCCATCAAACTCCATTATCAGTCTCAACAATTTCGTGTGTGTGTTCCAGCCGCGGGGGCCAAACAAGCGGGATGTTCTGACTCCAGCTCTCAGAAAGAGGTGTCGCATCTGACAAAATCCCATTCAAAAGCCAACAGCGCCTCGCGCTGAGGTGAGATAAGTCAGTCATAAATCAATTTACCAAACCGTACAGTTTAAGCTGGCTTTTCAGACCGAGTGTGTTTTGGTAATGGAGTAATCCTTTTTAATAGATAATGCACACACACACTCTTAGCAGAGTTTGATGGATTAGCTTTTCTGCTGAATTCCATGGATGCCATCTTTGAGTGGAAATCCAGGTGTGATGATCCTTTTACCCTCTTTTCTTTAGTGAGCTGGAAATCGCTGACTGGGTGGCTGAAATGCCATCGAAATGATGAAAGCGCTGAAAGAGCGTCTTGTACTCGCCCGATTGTGTGTCTACCCAATCATAAACCATATGTAAATATAAAACCTGTGGCAGGTAATTGAATAATTCTCACAATCTTTAATTTCCAAAGAACTTGAGTGATGAAACCGGGTGCTCTTCCAGGCTCTCACGGGAGCTGCTGCCTTGTCATCTGAAAGGCTCCCCGGCCTAATGGTCTTAATAGTCTTCTGGTGCCGTTCCACAGTGTGGAGCTGGGGCAGGGTTCAAGGGTGGCCCATCTTCCAGAGCACCCGCCCCACAGAACAAGTCCAAAAGCTGGAAGAGCAGCCACATCTTACCACAAAAGAAATCAGCACCTCTGAGCAATTTGTCTGTCACTTTTCTCTTTCTGCTTTCTTCACCTTCACCTCCCACCTCATTTCCCTTTCACGGAGCCACATCTGCCAGGAGGGGGGGGGGGGGGGGTCATCAGGTGTGCTGCACACAAAAGCAAAGAGAGTGCAAGTGAAACAGCTGTACAGATATCTCTTTATCTCTTACCACCTGTGGTTAAAACGCTGTCTATGGTCATTCAGCAGCATCAAGGCGTGACTCTGGAAAGTGAAAGTACCAGCAGAGGTGTTCTGCCCGGCCTCAGTCCTGACAGACGGGCCTGTCAGCAATGCAGTGTGAAACACCTGCGGAGCTGAAATCTCCATCGCTCATGTGCTTCACCCCTGTCTGAATCAGCTATTTGTTGTTTTACCTTTTCTGCTTTGGAAACGGGCCAATCAGGGCGTTCGGGATGGTTGAAGCGAATCGCGGGGATTCGTCTCATTCTGTGCCGCCTCCCGCAGGCTGAAGTTAGAGCTTGACACAGCTGGACTCGGTCGCTTCCCAACGTCCCCCAATACAGAGGAAGCAGATAAAGATGGAAGTCAAACTTGCTCCTACGTGCACGTGCTTGGGAGGCGCGCTCATTTCTTTTCTTTCAGCATTGAGAAGGAAGAGGCAGCGGCCCAACGAGACACCTCACCACTTTCCAAGATGATGATAACTATCCTCATGATTTATAGATCCTAATAGACTTTCCCTCCCTTGTCCTGGATGAGGTGTCAGAATTGATGGCTGGCAGACTTTTATTACCTGGTATGGTGTGTGTAATTAGGTTAAATAGATGGGTTGGACACGCATGGTAAAGGCTACATTTCTCACCCCAACTGGATTTATTGGCCACGCTCTGCTCTCTAAGGTCCGCTCTAATGCGCTCATTTGCATGAAGGCACATGTAGCTGATGTGTGTATCCCTGTTACATCAACAGCAGAGCACAATGACGAGGGCCGGCTTATGAATAGTTCGGTTCAGGGGCTGGCAACGGCCAGGCCCGCCAACTGCCTATTAGCTATGATATGAAAGCTGCCTGGCAAGTGTTAGATTGATACTTGACACGTCAAACAAAGCTCATTGTCATTGTAATTACTATACGTTGAGTATTAATTTCATGGTCGTCCATATTGCCAGCGTGATAGGGCCTGTCTGTTACTTACATCTTCAGTAACAGCTGTCTATTCAGCCAGTGTATCCATCCGCCTTTCATATGTTCAACGGTCTCAGAAATAACGACTTCATAATGACTGTAATTGCCTCATGTTTAATTATAATGCACCGCCACTGGTGAGATGAAACGGTATTTTCTGAAGAAACACACCACTTTCTTCCTCCCTGCAGACGTCCAGTCGAGTGTAAATCAGATGAAGATCGCAGCGATGTCTTCTGACCTGCTCGGCGGATAGATTTGAAAAGGATTCGCTTTATCCCGGTTACCCTGTCATTTGCTCGAGGGTTCATCCCATCTGTCCGTTAAGGACGAGCTGATAATGAAGTGTATGTGATGAGGTGAGTTGTTAACGAGAGCGAGCCGGCCGGCAGTAACGGCGCGGAGGAGTCGGCGCGCTGGCTGTAGCCTGCAGTGGTGGATGTTACTCTTCAGACTTTGGTGACCTTCACAGATCCCAGGTTCCCCTCCCACACCCGTCGTCAGATTGAATCATGGAGGAGGCCTGTGAGGGAAGTGCATGTGTCTGCGTGCACGCCTGTGAACGTGGCAGGATGAGCTCATCCGCCAAGGTCTCCCCCTCCTAGTTTGGGAGGAACAAAAATAATCTTGCAAAGAGGGACGTTCACATGCGTTCGTGCACACGAGGCCAGGCGATTGGCTTGGAGCAGCTGAACCGCGTTTCTGCACACGCACGCACACACGCACACATTCAGGCTCCAGTTTTCTTGAACCCAGCTCCCGGTGCACGAGGACCAACCCTCCGCTGGGACGTGGGTGCAGAGCGATTTCTCTGCTATCACATCTGCGTCCTTCTTTCCGTGCAACGTTCAAGATTCCCTCCTCCTCTCATGCAGGTTTCACTTTTTTGGCCTTTGCTCCTACTTTTCCCCCCTTCCTGTCCCACCCTTCCTCCACCCCCGGGGGCCAGCAGACACCATAGAGGGTCCGCTCATGTCGGGGCCCATTGACAGGCCGGAGTGGCAGTAACTTATTGTCTATTGATGGAGTGTGACAAATCATGTGGGAATGCAGGGGTGCATGGCAGCCAGAGCCTTGGTGTGGAGTGCGTGAGCATGCCTGCATGTGTGCGTCTGCGTCTAATGTGTGTGCACGCCCGCATGGGTGGGAGCCTCTATTGTCTGCGCTTGCGTGTGCGCGTGGTTGTGTGGAACGTCTTAGTGTGGGGCAGGCGGGCATGGCTGAGACCCTTCACAGCTCATTTAGCCCCAATAGGGCCACCTGGGTGGTGGGGGAGCTCAACGGGGCGGCCCTGGCACTGCGGAGCCCCGCTGACAGCCACCAAATATAGGGGCTCCGTCAGCCTATTAATCAACACAGCCGCTCTGACAAATCACCACAACTATGACCTAATGAGGGGGGAGAGAGGAATGAAAGGGGTAGGAAAGAGGTAGAGACATAATGGTGGAGTGAAGGGGCAAAGGACTGTATAGACAGAGGTGGAAGGGCTTTAAGCATGAGGCTAAGTAGTGACAGGGTGAGTACAGGCTTAATGAAAAGGAAATGAAAGAAGGAGCAGTCTGACACTGCGAGTGGCACCGTGGGCCATGTGGGTAAGTCATGAGGTAATGAGAGGAGCATGCTAACGGAGTTGTCACTTGTAGCCGGTCATCAGATCTCTGGTCGCGCACAAAGCAACTCAAATGATTTGTTATGAAAGCCTAAATCACACTCCACAATGTAACGGAGTGGATATTAGCGCTCAGCCCCAGCGGTTCGCCGCAAAATAAATTAGACTACAAATGCTTTCTAGACACTGCTTTTGCAGATGCTTCAGAGCAAATTAGAGGTGAGAAGACATTTGAGTTTGAGAGCAAACAACATTGATGTATGTCTCCTTCTCCCGTTCCCACCCTGAGGTGTGCTAGCATCTAATCTCTGCACTACCAATCTCAGGTCCAAATCACATTAGCTGGGATCAGAGGTGAAACTGGAGCTTTTCAACAGCAGCCTGTTCTCACTAATGAACCCCCATGGCCATCCAGTGCATATTACAGCCACACTGAGTGAGGGGGAGAAAGTTTTGCAATAATCATTATGTAATTGCACATTGCCCAGGTTTCCATTGCCCTGACATTTCAAAAGCTCGATAGCAATATCTTTATGTTTGTCTAAAGGGAATACGTTTGGAAAGGCTGTACTGTATATGATTGATGGTTTTCCGAGGCTAGGCAATCTGCTTTGGAGTAATTATATAGTGTGGTGTCCGTCAGAAGTTTATTTTAGACAGTATTAGTTTATTTGCGGTGAATCCTTTGTCGAGAACCAAGATTGACTTAGCTGACATTGATTGTGTTCATGTATGTGACCCAGCTGTTAAGTAACTCAATGAAACCCAGCTTTTCACCACAACACACGCACACACACACGCACACACACACATGCACACGCACATGTGACCTGCCTCAGCTCCATCTCCTGTCTTTACGCAGTTTGCATGAAAGATCCAAGTTCCTCCTCCTGGGAACGAATAATTAGGCGTCAGGAACACTGGGGTGAATATTCAAAAGCAGCGGCTCCTTATTGACTCCTTCCTGTCTGTTGTGCTGTCCAGCTGTGGGATCTATGTGACGCACTAAGCTCGGACTGTCTGCCCCATCGACTGGCCCAGGATGGAAGGCCAATTGAGGGGATGCACAACTGCATGCTCCGTCCATCCATTACCCAGTTATAGTGACGCCGCTGCAGCTTCTGGAACGCAGAGTTTCCAAATGACCTCGTTGCGTATGCACACGCAATCTGGTTGGACTTCAAGATGAGTGAGGCTCATTGATGGGAGCGTTCCAGAGGGTCACGTTTGGGGATCCATCAGCCAACAATCCCTGCAGCACTTTAAGGACGAGGCCTTTCTTTGACCAAGGTGACTAAAGAGAGAAACTCTAGAATGTCGAATTAGTTTGTTATCACGATTTCCACGCTACGTGTGCAAACAGCAGTAATAACCAGCAGTCAAGTCTCGGTGGGTGACTGGTGTAAATGGGTTTGGGTGATTGTAATTTCCCCAATACAGTTAACTTTAATCTCAAGATTGTTCAAACTCTCATTAGTTCCCTCACAGTTTGAGACTGTTACATTTTAACGATCATCCTGCAACATCACATGCAGGTAAACCATCAAGAGATCAATAAATGGGTGTTTTTCTTTTTTTCTCCCACTTTTATTGTTACATTAAAGTGTGTGTGGTGAACAGGAACCAACCAGAACCCTGGTGGTACAAGAGAACCAACTGATCGTAGTGTGATATTTAAGAGTGGTGATGAGTCCGTTGGGGTGGGAAATCTTGCCCAAACTCACTGGCACTCATGTCATTCATGTCTAGTTTTAATACCTTCGGGCACATTGGTGCCACACAGACTCGTGCACGTCAGGCCTCGGCGTCACGTGGAAACACTTTCAAACATTATTTCATCCTATCAGAGCGACCAGTTCGTGAATGTTGATTTTATTTGGTGGAAAATGTGAGTTTCATGGTCAGAAGAGCCGGAGCGGTTGTGTGTGTGCGTGTCTGTGCGTGCACGCTCTCTAGACCTGACAATAGACCTTTACACCATCAAACCTCCACAAGGTGAGGAACAGCTTGAAAACGACTTTTCATCGCTGCCTTATCTCTTCCATACTGCTGTTGGAAGCCAAAAAGAGCAGGAAAAGCTGAGAGAGGGAGCATAATAATGTTGTTATTAGGACCGAGGGGGTAAAATAGAGCACAAATGATAATGATCTTGAGATTAGGATGGTGCAGAACAATAAATTATGCAAAGTGTTTGAAAACACACACAGCTGTAATTAAGTGGCATTTGATTTTAAATGAGGTGACAGCGAGGTTTTATTTATCTTAACTCCCTCCAACCGCCATTAGCATGGTACGAAATGAACTGTTTGAACTGGTGAGAGAACAGGGCCTTGATCTGATCCCCCCCCCCCCCCCCCCCCACACACACACACACACACACATACTCGCACACACACACACGTAAGATCGGCATCTTGAATTAATCAGTCCAGTGCAGGTTTAGAAAACCTGCATGAGTCCGATGCTAATCATGTCATTACGTGTAGAACTTGAACATTATAATCTGGACATCGATTTCACAACAGGCGCTCAAACACGTAAATACTTTGATTGTCTATAACCCCAAAAGTGACGCCGAGACCTTTGCAAAGTAACGCAGGAAGTGTTTGACCTTGGTTTTAAAGGGTTTAACGACAATCTATGTTAATAAAGACTTTGGCGCAGGGTCAAATGTCAACCCGCAGATTGTTGTTTGTGTTGTTTATAACGATGTAACACATCAACCATCCTGCAGCTTTCTGTTCGTGGGACGTGTTAATATATATTAATATATATAGAGAGAATTTCTATTGTCTTCTTGCAACAAGTTTTGTACTGTTGCACTGCAGCTGGTGAGTAATTAATATTTGATATTGATATTTTCGATAGTGTAGACCCACTCATCTCTGAAAAGGCTGCGCACTGTTTTCATGCTTCCAGTTGTTGTGTGGCTCCGGCTCAGCGTTCTGATCATTCCAACGTGCACCTCCTTGGAACTGAACTCCTTCTCTCCCGAAATGTGAATTATACCAAGTCAATCCATAAAGTAGAATATGTTGAAATGTGGAATTTATTCACAGTTGCTCTGGAAGCGAAAGATGGCTTTGTTTGAATGGAAGTTTTGCCCGATCAGTGCCTGAGAGCGAGGCCTTTGTCAGAGCAAGTCGCGCTGTCTCAACCCTCAGCGCTCCTTAGTAGATTCCACAGTTTATGTATGCACAAACGACAAAAGTCCTGAATAAGTAATAGTCTTTTTCCTGCTAGCAGTTCAAGATGAAGAGGTGTGTGTGTGTGTGTGTGTGTGTGTGTGTGTGTGTGTGCGTGTGTGTGTGTGTGTGTGTGTGTGTGTGTGTGTGTGTGCGTGTGTGTGTGTGTGTGTGTGTGTGCGTGTGTGTGTGTGTGTTCTGCTCAGCAGGGAGGTAGCATGAGGGAAATTTTGTTCCTGGTGTGCTGCTGAATGCGATGCAGCGTCTGAAGCCTCTGACTGTTTACCCGCCTCATCTTTGTTCATTAATTCAGGGCTGACGATGTATGCGTTTGCCGACAAGCGTTTTATGGTGACGCTTCGGTGGGTTTTAATGAGGGGGGGCTGCAGATCATGGTGGAGGAACTTGGACAGGTGATGGGAAAATGCCAGTGACAAATGTTGCAATACAATACAATCTCAATCTTTACCTGATCTTTGCCTGAACTTTTCCTGATCTTTGCCTGATCTTAGCCTGATTTATACCTGAGCTTTTCCTGAGCTTTTCCTGAACTTTTCCTGATCTTTGCCTGAATTTTTACCTGATCTTTGCCTGGTCTTTTCCTGATCTTTGCCTGATCTTTTCCTGATCTTTGCCTGGTCTTTCCCTGATCTTTGCCTGGTCTTTCCCTGGTCTTTCCCTGATCTTTTCCTGATCTTTGCCTGAATTTTTACCTGATTTTTACCTGATCTTTGCCTGATCTTTTCCTGATCTTTGCCTGGTCTTTCCCTGGTCTTTCCCTGATCTTTTCCTGATCTTTGCCTGAATTTTTACCTGATTTTTACCTGATCTTTGCCTGATCTTTGCCTGATCTTTTCCTGATCTTTACTTGATCTTTTCCTGATCTTTGCCTGGTCTTTTCCGGACTCTAACCCTGATGGTTGTGTAAGTGAACGCAACAGTGTCCTGTCCACCTTATAAACACTGGATCCAGTGTACGGCCGAGTTTATGTAAAGCTAAAGTGTGATCGTAGTAAGAAGTGATCACATCGGCTGTTGTGGTTCTCACACAGGAGGAGACGTCCTCCTTGGTCACGAGAGAAGGATGTAACAAATGGAATTACCATGGAAACCATCGCCTGCTGCGGAGCAAATAAGTCTGTTGACTAGAGAGTCAACAGACAAAAAAGTTTACAGGACGGATAATACTCGGGGGTTCTATATACAGTCCACGTAAACATAAAGGATAGTTCCAATATCAAGTTGTTCTACTTTAACTGGAAACTATCACATTCAAACGATCACGGATGTGAGTGAACCTTTCATCCGACTGCACATCGACTGTACGTGACAGCTAAGCATTACGACAACTGTATTGTTTTACATTTTTACTTTTTCTTAAAGGACCTGTTTGGAAATCACATGTGATTCAAGCCAAATATACTGAAGAATCAGAGCAGAAGGTTTAACGTGAAAGATTTTGATGAAATCTTTGTTATGCAGGCGCATCTGTTGATATGTGGACATGCAGATGATGGAATCAATATAGTTTATTCACAGTGTTTGATTTTCATTTTCCTTCCTTCAGATAGTATAAAAAAGCAGAAAGAGATATACGTCATAGGCCAGAGGGCGGGGTTGAAAGGTCCCAAAGTGGTTGGACTCTGCTGCATGTGAGGATTCAGGGCCGCCGAAGCCACGCAGGCACCGACGAGCACGTCCACGTCCTCACGTTCTGCCACATCCCAACTTCTCCCGGGTGCTGTTCCAGTGAAAGCTGCTTAGCCAAGCTAACAGGAGTCAGTTGGGACACTGGGATGGAGGAAAGAAGAGGTGAGGAAGGGGAGAAAGAGGGTGAGGAGGCTGGGTGTGAGGCACGGAGAGCTGTCACCCACACGAGCTGTGCACGTGCAGCATCAGTGTGGACCATCCGCCGTGCGCTGCACTGACCAGGGGAGGTTGGACAGATGTTGGGGATTTTTCTCTTGTCTGCATGCGCTAAAACACTCACAAACAGCACGGAAACACCAACAAGATGTCATCCTCTCCCCCCTCCAGGGCAGGATTCAAGACGTTGTTCCCACGGAAGCACAATGAGGCTGTTTTAAGACTTGTACCCAACTGTGTCCAATATACTGACGCTCACAGTCACACTGTGGTGGACGAGCAGCCTAATGATGTCGGAAATACCGGCACAACTGCTATGATATGCTGTGATAATTGCTATCCTCCTGTCTGCAGTACAAATAAATGTGGAATCGGTGGGCAAACACATTAATATGGAAATGTCTACATTAATTTGGAGCATGGTCTAAATTATTCAGTAATTAAGCCACTGCAAATTTGCACAAACTTTCCCCTGGTTGACTGGAGAGAATAGCGAGGAGTTACAGTCATGCGTGGGGATTTGAAATATGTCGTCACGTGGCGCAAATGCTGCATCTTATTATTCCAAATAACAAAATGGTATTTCTGAACCAGATTCATGACATGGGCACACAGTGGAAACATTCCTCCTGCTGAGCCAATGGGATTTTTCATTTCTTTAGGTTGTAGATGCCAGCTGCTAATTAGCTTAGCTTAGCACACCATGGAGAAATGAACAACGGTTGTGAATTTCCAGCGTCCAAAGCTCATTAATTGCTATTTTGCACTGAAGCACATTCCTTAAATACATTCAAAGGACAAAAAAACAAAACAGCTCAGCTTCTGTCCTGTTGGTGAAGGTGTCCTGCACAACGCACTGAATAAAAACGCTTGTTTATGTTCGTTTACCTTCTGAGGGCACGTTTGATCACGCGATTACTGTAAATCAGCCAGTCGTCACGCCCGTGTGTCCAGATGATTTCTGGAGTTTAAAGTGGATGAAATAATCATCATGTCTCGTTCCTTTCACAGTCAAATCCGTGCTCTTGTTTGCTGTCTTTTAAAATGACCACGTTCATCCTGCGTAACTTTCTCTTTATATGTCTGTCTGCCTGTCTGTCTGCCTGTCTGTCTGTCTGCCTGTCTGTCTGTCTGTCTGCCTGTCTGCCTGCCTGCCTGTCTGTCTGCCTGTCTGCATTAGTGAGTGTGTTTTAAGGTGCATCAGTGAGGTTGGTGGATCTGAGTTTTCCGCCTTTCATTGTTATTTATTACTTATTGGACTCAGACTTTAGAACCATAATGCGTTTGAAGTTGTGTGCGTGTGTGCATGTGTGTGCGTGTGTGTGTGTGTTTTCTCATCTTGTGTAACTGTGGATGTCCTTTCAAAGGGCCTTCACAGATCTGTCCGTGGCCCTTTGATCGTTCAAGGCTCAGCGTGGCTCTGGAGATGGGAGGGTGGGCTCGGAGTGGGGGGTGAGGCTGGGTGGACACGGTTGAGAGGGTGGTTCTGACCCGGGTACATAAACGGGACGAGGGCAGCTTTGTTCAAACTGTCCAAGTCATTTGAAAAGCTGCAGGAAGGTGTTTGTGATTCTGTGTTTTATCCTGAATCTCCACTACGACATTCTGCATGTACATCCAACGCTTGGAGTCTCCTGCACTCAAGCAGGAGGACAGGTCAAAGGTCACTTGGAATTAGATTTACTTTGATATTACTTTTTTTTTTTTTTTGCTTGTTGATAGAGAACGTTTCTTGTAGCTTTTGAATGGCCATCAGTTTGGATTGAGATGCATTTCAGGTGGGCTCTAATGCGGAGTGGCATCACGGCGCCGCGTGGACATACTGTAAACCTGACACTGAGTTGATCTGACAATAGAATGGATCAGTGTAGCAGCCAGTGAGTCAGAAGGTGGAACATAATCCCCTCTGTCAAGTCTCTGTCTCGTCAATATTCAAATCCAGCCGGCTGTCCAATGGCTGTCAGTTACAATCTCCCTCTGGCTCATGGCCTAGCACAGGCACAAATCTAAATTGAATTGGATGTTTGCTTCTCAATGGAAATTGGGACTAAAGGTTGACCCTTCCCTCCCACCCAGTCCCGTATTCTACTTGTCAGTCCCCCAAAATGATTCGAACGTACGGCGTCCACCCCCAGCGTCTAACTTATTTATGACTGTTTTGTGTTTGCGTTCAGGCTTCTTTTGTTTTTCTTTCCGCTCTCCCTCGGCCCGTCGGAACATATTGAAGGTTTCATTTCGTAAAGAGCAGCGCAGATCAAAAATCCAGAGATGTTTCTTTTGTAAATGGTGCCGTTGCGCACTGACCGGCTGCTGTGTCTGCCTTCAGGTCGTAAACTAAACCCAGACTCATGTCAGCCTCTCGTCTGCGCATTTTATTGTATTTGGGTCGGTGGAAATAGGCAAACGGTGACGTGCGGCCCACGAAACGAGAGCGGGAATCGTGGACGTGAAGCTCAGTCAGCGTCAGAATCTCAGGGTGTCTCAGGAACCAGCTTCTCCTCCTGCTCGGATCCGCGTCGCCCTGGCAGGCACGGAAAGGCCTGACCTTTGGAAAGTTTAGCACTTTAAATATTTAGGCTTGGGTTATGATGGATCCTCCGGGCCCCGCGGCAGCGTGTGAAGCCTCTGATTAGGGCCGCTGTCAGAGTCATTTAGCCGGGCGTCTGGCCGCCGGTGGCGCTCTCTGTTTGACAGGCGAGCCTTTTAAACAAACAGCGGTCCCAGTGGCAGAGCAGGCAGGGCACAAACACCCGGCTCTGTGAGGGAAACCACTCAGGCTGCTGACAGCTGCAGAGCAAAACCGCCGGCCCCCGATCCTCTCAGCGCCCCCTCTTCCTCTCTTTGCTTGTGTCTCTGTATTTTGTCCTGCGGTTTTATTTCTCCCTGCGCTGATCGTCTCCGTCGGTGTTTGTGTGAAGCCGCTCGTTCGAGGGGGTTTTGGAGGAAGAGGCCAGGTCCCGGTGAGATGAAACCCGAGCAGGGCTCACGCTCTTCGTTTGTCAAACATCGCTTGTCGTTATTAGTCAGAAATCAGGGGCGACGCTCTCGCCCTCCCGTGATCAGGGCAGCTCACGCCTGTTGAAATACGCCCACGCCTGGTTCTCCGTCTCACCCCGACACAATCTCCCGTGGCGTCCATCCCGTAAATATATGACTCTTAATATGTGTGTCCCGCTCTATATTCAGAGGAAGAGCCAAGTCAGCAGCTCAGTCTTAATGCATGAGAAATGAGCAGAGCCCAAAAGAATTAAAGGGTAAGGCTTTCCCTATTAACATGGAAATTCTGGGGGGGAAAAAGTTGCCAAAACGAGGATACAGTGAAGTTGGTGTCAACTGTAGCACACTTATGCATTTCTAAGAGCCTTAGCTTTCATTCCTGGAGATTAGATCCACGCGGCGAAGGGCTTCGTGCATTTTTCAGCTCATTTTCTTCAGGAGATCAACCAATCACAACAGATATGTAACCTCTCCTCCCCGGGAACAATTTACACTTTTGGCAGCATTGTCTCAGGATGGCATACATGGCAACTGCCATTGTAATTCAATCTGTGTCTGCATGTACTCCTTTGTTTCTGTCTTTCTCCCGTTCTCTTCCTCTCTCATTTCAAATTTGCACTTAACACCTTCCTGAGGAAAGGCTCCTCATTCATCAACGGTGTTTGTCCCGGTGACAAGCAAGGCGCCTCCTGCATATCAATATCAGCTAAGACAATGCTGAGCCTGTAACCTTCAGCTAAATGTCATTCTGCTTAATCCTATTTGAAAATTAAACATTGGAAAACCTTTAGCATACCTTCCTGTCTTCCTTCCTCTCTCTCTCCTTTATTGGCCACCCTTCCTCCGGCTTCCTGCTCTCCCTCGCTCTCCCGCCACCCTTGTGGCGTTCACAATGTGACATTTTGCATGGATTTTTTTTTTTTTTAGTCCGTGTGTCTGTTGGTGTTCGTAATATTTGTTTCTTGGAACTGGATTGGAGATTTATTTCAATTAGAAGGTCTCAGTTATGTAAAGTGGCAACACCAGACTGATCGTCCTGATGAATTGGTGTCAAATTTTGAAAGTAAAAGGAGAGGAGGCCCCTTCCAGAAATCAGTCGGAAGTTTTTCTAGATCTGGGATAAGAGCCCACTGCGACAGTAACACTAGAATTACACACATAACAAGCCTGCGAGCTGGCATACGTTACCAAGACAACACAAAAGGTGTTTGTGACTGGACAGCAGGAGACATATTTTTAACACTCCTCGAGTCCTCAGCTTGGCAAAAACTAAGAGACTTTAAAGAGAAGTAGAGAAAAGCCCCAGACCCCCGGGCAGGGCCTCATACCCCCCGGGCAGGGGCCCCAGACCCCTGGGCAGGGCCCCATACCCCTGGGGGGGGGGCCCAGACCCCCGGGCAGGGGCCCCAGACCCCTGGGCAGGGCCCCATACCCCTGGGCAGGGCCCCAGACCCCTGGGCAGGGCCTCATACCCCTGGGCAGGGCCCCATACCCCCCGGGCAGGGGCCCCAGACCCCTGGGCAGGGCCCCAGACCCCTGGGCAGGGGCCTGGACAGGGTTTTGTGCTCTGGAGGGCCCACATAAACTGCACTGACCACCGCATCCATTGTTTGGGGGTCTGTTTGACTGTGATCCATCTCCTGTGAGCTCCAGTACCTCCCTAACAAAACAGCACATTTACAGTCTTCATTATATCACAGGAGGAGTTGAACAGACTCATCTTGTCAAAGCAAAACCAGACAGGACAGGTTTAAAAAACAAAACAGAAGAGAAGTTCCAGAAGATTCAGGCAGAGACTGAAACTTCACGAAGATGCTCTGCCTTCAGACGGACTCCTCTCAATATGCATGAAACACAGGTGTGATTCTACCTTATTACACACACTCAGAGCAGAAGCACGGTTCTGGCCCACCTTTGAAGATACACTGAGCTATCGATGAGTGGCAGGGGCAGGATAAAAGGAGGCGCAGTGATTGCTATAAAAATTCAATCATTTGCAGTCGGACTGATATAATTCTCCTTTTGGCACACGAGAGACGCGGCGGCTCAGAGGCAGCCTTCAGCCGGCTCTCCGTATGGATTTGATTGACCACAGTCCCTCGTCAGGAGATTCGGCTGAAATGCTGAGTGAATTACAACACGACCACCCTTGATGTCTTTATACAACGCCGCTCTCCCGGCTGTGTGTCGGAGAGCGATACGGACAAAGTGCTTAAATGGCCAAAGTCACAACGTACACGATGCTGCGCCCGTTCCACCGTGACCCCGCGCCCAGTAGTTATCAGGTGGGGAGGAGGAAGGTGGGTCAACAGAGCCAACGGCTTTTGCCTCTAAAAAGGGCCTAAAATCACGGCTCTGTCTGTATTTCCAGGTGCATTTGTGTTCTGGGAGTGAAAATTAATAAATAAAAATCAAAAAAATCTTCATCAAAGCCATGAAACTGACCCACACGGCACGAAAGAACAGCAGAGAAGGCCCGTACACGAAAGGCGGAACCATCGGGGGGGGGGTCCCTCAACGCTGTGTTAAAACCCAACCTGCTACAGATGTGGAGCCTCTACTTTAACGTACTGATGTCACCTTCTGTGCCTCCAGGTGGGAGATGCAGGACGGAGCAGAGCTGGGGGACGAGGAGAAGGCCATGGTGGAGGGACTGCAGAACGCCCGCCTTGGAAGTGGCAGCAGCCGGGGCGTGCACGAGGACCCTCCACGAGCTGGTGGCGTGCAGACGAATGACTCTGGAGGAGGCGGAACCACCTGATCAGGGCCGGCGTACGACCAGCTTCTCCTCGTCTAAAATCCCGCTAGAATTGGTGACGCTCACTCGCAGCTCTGGTGGTGGTCACGTGCGCACAGATTTAGCCAGAGCTGGAGGTAAGAAGTGCGTGCGTGAGCACGTGCAAGATGCCGAGCTGCTGAACACCAAAGAGTGACGGGGGCCGTTGCTCGCGCGTTACGTGCACGTGCGTTACGTGCACGTGCTTTTATGTGTTGATCAGACACAGCTCATCTCATCTCCGGGGGCCAGTGGGGAAGGTGAGACATTGTTTTGGGGATAAGATCCATTTGTGTGATCACTCTCGGTGCTTCTCAGCAAAAATGGGGTGAGAATATTGATGTTGGTGTCTTTCTCTCGATGTCTGAAAGCAAGTGTCAGATAAAGGTTCCTCTCAAGCAGCTCCACGTAGAGCAGAATGGGCCGTGCGATGTGGCGTCAGTATCACGTGCACGCTGTGAAAACGCTTAATTTAATACCGGTGGTTCGCATAAGGGATGAAATGTTTCAGAATTAAACATTAAAATCCCACCTTGCTCCTGAAATACTGCTGGATTGTGTCATTTGTGAGCACTTTTTTAAAGAATAAAAGTTATTAAGTGTTTAATTACACCACATGTTCTTTGCGTTGAGTTTTATTGTTCCCCTAAAAGGTTCAACAGCTCAAACGATCCTGTTTTGCTCAACGATGGGAGACGTTCTGCACGACCCTGAGTGGTTTCCATGAGACAGAAGGAAAACTGTGTCTTTGTCCGTTTAGCTAGAATGCAAATTCCAAATAACTCGTGTTGTTAAGGATCAGCCTTTGTCCCAACACCTGGGAAAACACAACACTTGGATCTGCTCTTCCTGCTGCGCTCCTGCAGGGTCAGCGTCAGGAGGCTGGTTACCTGAGAGCCGACAGGAAGAAGCTCAACAATCTTTATGAAGGATGTTTCAAGTTAAAAACAAAAACAATAATTCTATGATATTTATCAAACGTGCACAAACGCCTGGGTCCCAGAGCTCCTCAGGACCTGCAGTATTAATGCAGGATAAACAGGAGGTGTTTTCACTCCTCTGATTTTCCATTTTAATCGATTACCCTCCGTATTCCGCTGCATTATTCACTGCAAACTCCTGCAGCTGAAATACGCTTTTATTTTATTCAGAACTGCAAGTTTGAGCTGAGGGTGGGATGAGAAAGGTCAGAACTGCTGTCCTGCTGGAACGGCAGATGTGCCCAGCTAAATACTTCACTTCTTTTTGCTCGGTTCTTTTTTGAACTTCTAAATCTAAAGAAACTCAGCGATTAAAGATGCACCGTACCAAAACCCACCTGCGATAGCCTCTTTTCTTCGGAAAGTTCAGGTAGTTTGTGCGGAGACTTTCAATAAAGCGTGACGAGTTTAACCTCAATCATGGAAGCAGATGAATGATCTTCTTTCCCACTTTTCCCAGTGACTCTCTGACACTTTCAGTGCAACAAGGAAACTGATGTCTTTGTGTCAGAGGTGGAAACTTGATTAAAAAAAAGCAATATCCTTCTGACTGGATACGTATTTGAATATGACATCAACCTTTCATAAATATCTTATTCAAGAAACTTCAGTGTCATTATTTTAATACCTTTAATATGTTTGGTGTGGATATTCTTATCAACAGCTGAACACGGCCATGTCAGTGAACAATAACGTTTCTGTTGTGCACCTGACTGGAGAAAAAATGCACTAATAAATTCACACCTGTGTGAAGGGAAAGCGAATCAGGCAGCTCAACGCAGACGTCAGTGCTGCGGAATCCTTTATGGGGGGGGGTAAAATCTGCATTCCACAGGGTTAGGGTTAGAACCTGGCCTTTTACAACATGAGTCCTGTATTAAAAATACTAAAGGTGATGAATGGCATTAATGAATGTCATGTGTCTTAAATGTTACAAAAATATTTGCTGAATACAAAGAGACAGTGTTTTTTTGTCTTTTTTAAAAATCCGCACATATTTTAGTGAATGTTAGCATCTACTTGATGGTCATTGTGACCTGTATGCTTGACATTTCCGCACTCTCGTCTCTTAATTAAATGTTTTTAAAAAAAACTAGCTGAATATTTCAGCTTCTGGAATTATGTCTCACGTATTTCTGATGTCGACAGAGGGAACAGTTCAACATCAATATAACAAATGAAGAGCAGGTATCAGACAAACACAGTTTGACAAGCCCTTATCTGCCTTCTTTTTATTGAAATAAAATGTAATTGCTATGCTGCTGCTGCTGTTGGTAAGTAATATTGGAACAACATCTTAAGAACATTTTTGTCATTCTAGTTAAATAAAACAATATAAAATGTTAATACAGATTCTGAGAAAACTAAAAAAACGACTTCTTTAGACTCTTTAAATGGATGAAATACAAGGAAGTGCGCTGGATTCTTTATCGATGTCCTTTAAATGGGTTCTAAAGTTAAAGCGCCTATATTACAGGTAAAGATGAGCAGGTTTAATGGAGGATGCTGCAGAAATAGAAACATTTATCATCACTCAGGTGGAGGATATCCAGGAGCAGATGTGGGAGCCGCCGCCAACATCTGTCCCAGCGTCAGCTGACGCGTTACTGTCTCTTTAAATGCCGCTTCCCTCGTTGCCCCGGTAACCCGGAAGCTTCAGTCTCTGCACGCTCGGGCGCCTCTGACTTCTTCCTGTTGTAGTAATTTCGTGGATCGTGCAGCTGCGGGACAGTCGTTAAGCTAAAATGGTGCGTGAGTTCGACCAAAAGCATGTCTGGGTTCATGTAAAGAGCCGTTCCTGGCCGGAAGGCGGCGTTTATTACGCTTGTTTCAAATAAAAGCAGCCCGTCGCAGCGTCACCCTGCCGGATGTGTCCACGCCGAGCAGCCGCGCGCTCTCAGCAGTGGCTTTGCACACATTTTACACAGACTCCTGCCACCGACCGAGCTCTCCGACTGCTTTAGCCGTGTGAAAATGAACCTTCCGGAGCGCCCGCGGCTATTCTTAAGGTTTAAAAGCGCGGCAAACTTTGCAACGTTTGCATAATTAATGTGGTTGTTGCGCGCGCCTGCAAAAGTTGCCCATACCTGCGCCAGCTGCCGTGGCAACATTTACATGTTTAATTGCAATAATGTTGACGAATGGCTGCACTTGGCTGTTTATGCACCGTGTTATTGCAGCGCAAATGATCGCGGTTCCCTTTTACTCTGGAAGGTGTTGAGCCGGTGGGCTGTACATGACATCCCATAATGTGACATGTTTTGGGCTGCTGCCTTTAAAAATGACTCCCCTGAATGGGCCCTACTGCATCAAAGCTGCGTTCATGCTGTGCCATTCACGGAGATATTAAAGTAGATGCGCGTGCGCAACCTCGTATCTCTAATTTCGGCTTTTTCTGGTGTTTAATCCCCACGTGGAGCAGAGAACATCTCCGTGACGGCTCCCATCCAGCTCCCTCACCCTTCTGCTGCTTCGTGCACTCCGTGCGTGACTATGGCGCAGGGTTCTGGTCAAGAGGACAGAGAAAAAACCACGGCACTCAAAGGTAAAAGCCACCAGTGTTGGAGCAAAAGGTCCCGGCTACAAGCGCTGTCACATCTTCCACAGCTTTATCCCACTTTAAAGAGTCACTTTAAACTGCTCTGATGGTTCATCGCCGTTGTTCTTGTCTTCTCCCCCAGATTTGCTGTCACGGATAGACCTGGATGAGCTGATGAAGAAAGATGAACCCCCTTTCTCTTTCCCTAAAACTCTTGAGGAGTTCGAATATGCCTTCAACGAAGGTAAGCACGTGTTTTAGCTTCGTCTTCTTAACTGCCTCTTGGGGTCACGGGGAGGGTGCACATATGGGCGAAGGCGGGGTAGAACCCTGGATGGGTCACCAGTTCATCGAGGCGACCTATGTGAGCATTTCTGGGTTGCTCAAGGGTACCTCGGCAGTGCTCTGAAGGTGTTCTGGCACCTTCCATGTTTTCGAACCCTCCCCTTCTCAGCCCATTTCCCCAACACATTGAGGTAACGCCGATATTTTAGCTTTCAGATCATAAAGTCCTGCGACCGGCCACGGACACAGACCATATTCTGGTCTGAGCCTTTAACTGAGTTATTATCAGTAATGTTCACATTCACTCTGAGTTTCTGACCTCATCCGTTGATCCTCAGTCTTAAAACTGTGTAATATGAATAATGGCGGATTTACCCAACTCATGTTTTTCACGAGGGCCGCGTGAGGAACTGGAAACTAATTGGAGTCGTGATTTGTGATGCTAATGCCAAAGAGAAGCCGCTAATTAATTCCTCAGCCTGCGACTGATCCAGTCATAATTTAAGTTATGCATAAATCGGCGTATGTTCTGTTTAAAGGGTGACACTTTGGTCCTTTTTTTGGAGGAAGATCGATTGAACTTGCAAAAAAAGGGTAGGAAACAGGAAGCTCCTGTGTGAGTTAAATATCGGCCGTGCGGCTCCGCCTGGATGGCGAGTGGCAGCGTTTAGGGATTCTGTCAGAAGAATCGTGGCGTCCTGCAGCTCGTGCCCTGATCAACGTGCGCTGTGGCAGGTGTGGCCACCACTCTGGTGGAAACGCTCGCCGCTAAAAGATGTGGCGTGAGAGTGTGCGGGGCGTTTCGATTCGTCTCAGAAGTTGTGGAAGGTTTGCAGGCCGTAGCCAGACCAGATCGAACCCGACGCTGAAGGTGGGCACCAGCAGCAGGCCAGGCCATGGAGGGAGGGGGGGATGGATGGATGAAGGGAGGGAGGGAGGGAGGGAGGGGAGGGAGGGAGTGATGGATGGGTGGGTGGGTGGGTGGGTGGAGGGAGGGAGGGAGGGAGGGAGGGTGGGAGGGAGGGTAGGTGAGTGGGTGGGATGGAGGGAGGGAGGGAGGGAGGGATGGATGGAGGGATGGAGGGGTGGATGGATGGATGGATAAAGGGAGGGAGGGAGGGAGGGAGGGAGGGATGGATGGGTGGAGGGAGAGAGGTGGGTGGGTGGATGGATGGGGGGAGGGAGGGAGGGAGGGTGGGTGGGTGAAGGGAGGGGAGGGAGGGAGGGATGGATGGAGCAGAGCTGGACATTATGCTGTTCTCAGATCCTGAACGTTTATTTAGAGGCGTCATCAGGGAACATGAAGGATCCTCCCATGATCATATTACCCCCCCCATCCCCCCCCCCCCCCCCCCCCCCCCCCCCCACACCTGGGCCCTGACCACCAGCTCATGTCAGGACTCTCTGTTGACCCGTCTTCTAATGTGTGAAGAAGCAGGTGATGCCAGTCCAGACATTATTTTAAAAGTAGTTGAAGATTCTTTGGACTTGCCTGGGAGTGAGAGCGCACTGCTAGCTGACTTTGGTCTTCCCCCGTATCCTCTCCCCCACCCCCACCCCCACCCCCACCCCCACCCCTCTGTTCTCTGTCAGTGTCTCTGCTGGCTGTCTAGCCGGCTGAGCGGGGGACATGTTGTGTACTCTACGGCCCGTCAGTAACCTACTCAGCCTTGCCCTCAGTCTGACGGACCATTTGCATAACCTCACTGCGCCTAAAAGCAGACACGGAGGCTCAGCTCTCCGCCACCCTCCGCTGTGCCGGCTCTCACATTCCCGCTCAGTCTCCCATGGAGGAAGGAACACGTCCGGAGACTCTTCTACCTTCAGACTCTGCCGTATCTCTCCATTTCCACCGCCGACCCCCTGAACATCCTCTGAAGTGCGGCTCCTCTCTCCATCCACCCACACCTGCCGCATGTCTTGTCCGCTCGTCCGTGTTTTTGAAGGATAGCGTTCCGCGCTCGCTTTAGCTCGGGGCATTTCCATAGCTACACTGTGGCTACCTGCGGCCACGACAGGTGGAACAAAAATGTTAATTTGACCGCGTAATGATGTGAATACAGACGAGGCTGCGTACAACAGTGTGCAGGTATCTTAATCATTGAAGCTGATGGCTTCATCTTGCGAGCCCTCCAGTTTTCCATTACTGGAAATCCAAGGTTATGTACACCTAATTAAGCGACCAAATTGAGAACAGAATGCTAATTATGACAGAGAAGAGGAGAAAAAGTTGAGAAAACGGGATTCCTCTGAGAGAGGATGCATTGGGGGAGGTAGCAGAGCTGATCCCCCCTCCCAGCTCTCTCTCTCTCAGACACACACACACACACACACACACCACTTTCATACAGTAAGATTTCATTATAGCTGCTTCTTCCTTCTCTTAGGCAGTAGTATTTAGATCCTCACCCCTCCATGACTGCATAATTGATTTTCTTCAAGGTACTTTTTCTGCGCACTGCTTCATCCTAACTTCTCGCTCGTCTGCTGCTCTACCTCTGAGGCATAAATCTGCCTTTTAATGCAGCACAATGATAAACCTAGATGTACCATTATGTGTTGCCTAACAAGTTAGCATGAAAGCGAGCTCTGTAATACTCAGTGTGTTACAATCGGGAGATCCATTACACTGATAGAGTGGCGGAAATGTTAGCAATTTACAGGAAGATGAAAAAAAAATGCATATGCACGCTTATAACTTGCGCAGATGTGTTTATTTATACCTTGGATGCAGTTCTTACTTTGTAATAATTGAGAAAGTATGAGAGCCCCCTGGCTGTTTGGGTTCAGTCCTGTAATGTGTACTGTTCAGCGGGTTAGCTCGGGGAAAAAAATAAAAAAATTTGCAGTTGCGAAGGTCAAAATTCAATTTAACACTCCACAGTTTTATTGTGCGCCGGTGTCAGTCGCAGGATCGATGGGCTCATTGCGGAGGTAAATGTGGGAGTTTGGGAGGCGCACGAGGGTAATTGTTTATATGTGCGCAACATTCCCAAATGATGGCTGTTTTACATCAATAACCCATCGCACAGAGGTGGTTCTGTCCCGCTCCTGTGTCTGGTCTGCTTGAGCCGCACTCGGAGCTAATGACACTTGCTTTATGCCCACAGCTGGTCATCCTGGCGCTCGTGCACGAGCGTGTCCAGGGATGATTGGCTGCTGCCCAGACAGCCACCTCCAAAAAACAAGGAGCAGTTGTGGGGCTCCGCATGCCAAGCCGCGGTGCACCGTCACAAACATGCTGGAAACCTTCCACGCTCCTCTCTCCGCTCTTTGCTCGCACTCTGGACAAAGATCGACGGAAAAAGTTCCAGAAATGGGGGGAAAAGCAAAGAAATCAAGCAATTGGGGGAAAAAAAGGAGCTGGAACTTGTTTGGCCTTGGTCCTGTCACCAGTGGTGACCCGCCTCCTTGAGTCCCACCACGCTTTAGGGAGCCGTCGTCGCCGACTCACGTGATTGTCTGTCTTCGTTTCCGCCTGCAGATGGTCAGCTCAGACACACGGAGACCGGAGAGCCCTTCGTCTTCAACGCCAGGGAGGACCTCCACCGCTGGAACCAGAAACGCTACGAAGCTCTCGGAGAGGTAAAATAATTCTGACTTCCTGTCCGGAGTAAACAGATGTTGCCTTTATCCCCCTGCAACGGCTGGGCCGGTAAGAACCCACGGTATGAGTGAAAATCAGCCGAACGGGCCGAGGAAAGTTCCACCTCTAAAGGGTTGAAAGAAGCCGCACACACGTCATAAATGAACTCCGGCGTCTCCCACAGGACGGGTCTCTCATGGCTGCTGGCCTTTAGCGCCGAGCAAATTCCCCCTTTTGACGCCTAAACGGCACAATCGGACAGTAATGTGTGTTGTGTTCCAGACCTCTGTTAGCTTAGCGAGTGGAAGGTTTACAGGGTTTTTGAAAGGTCGCCGTCGGCCGCGGCGCCACCTGAACGCCGCCGATCCGTAATGGGTAAAGTCTAATCATCCTGTCAGTGGTGGTGGGAAACTGAATGAGAGGTTGCACGGTCTGGACCGGACGGGACACCACTGTCCACCCGGATCCAGGAGGGTTAAAACCACGCGCGGGCTAGTTTTAAACGTGTCTGGGGTCATTTAGAGCGATGGCGGCGTTCCCTCCTGTCACGCTCGCACCTGCACTTTGCATTCGCGCCACAAATGTTCTTTTGTGATCTGCTTTTTGTTTGCACCCCTGCTATGTCGTTTTTAATTGTCTGCGCGTTCTTTTGATGTTCAAAGCGAAGTGATAGAGCCGTTTGTGGGATTACCTGGCTGTTTTCCTGATTCCTAATGCAGGTATACAGTAACTCCTTTGAGAGGCAGCCTTTTGTGAAGGCCTTTTTCTTTTTTCTTCTTCTCCTGCTCTCTTCTCTCCTGCTGAGGCACAATCCAGCAGGATCTAAAAAGACTGCAGAAACAAACATTTGGTAGCATGTAAGGGGGGAAAAAATACCCCTGGAAGAACACACGGGCATTTAAACTAGCTGAACTTCAGCATCGGGGGAGGCAACATTTGGAAGAAGCAAATAATTATCGTACGTGCGTATGCAAATTTTATTCATCCTATGATTAAAAAAGTGGCAGAAGCATCTTCTTTCAAAAACAAAAAAGGGAACTATGTTAATCACTGTTCATGGGCTTGTGTAATGGGAACAAATGCTGTAGTGTTTGCATTGTAGGAGGGGGATTAGCAACACAGCTTTTACCTGAATAAGCATGTTATCTGTTTGGGGTTTGTATGTCCACTGTTAGACACAACCACGTGTGTGAGTTTGGACTGACGTGTTGCCCCTGTAGCCAGCACATTTGTGCCATTGTGCGCCTGTCTGGTCTCTCCTTTGTTTCTGAACAGGACGAGAGATGCTGTCAGATATCGTTAGAGCACAATGGGCTTGTGTGCAGAGAGGTCTGTTACGGTCCCGTCCCGTCACGCAGCCTTTATCAGACCCTCCACCTGACCGTGATGCTACCAGCTCATTTAAACGGCTCCGGTATTCGGAGACTTGGTGATGTCGTAGCCGTTAGCTCATATTTCCAGAAGACTGTTGGATGCTTCCAGGGTTGGAGGATTGTGCAGTTTGCCTTGTTAGCAATAAAGACTTGATGCACATTTTGCTGTGATTCTCCTCCTCGTGCTCATGCGTCCCTGGTCTGGCGACGTTCCAACACTTCCTCTGTCAACTTCCCATTTTGCCCTGGACACTTTAGTGGCTAGTGCATTTTCAATCGATGCCTCCGGTCCAAAATACCAAAAAATGGTATATTTTAAATTGCGTAACACTGAAGTCGTTTCCATGATTTAATTTGAGATGCAGCATTAGGAAAATAATTTGGTTTCCACAACACTTGAAGGTATAGACTGGTGAGGCCGCAATATTGTGCGACCGGATCGCTTACTGTCCGTCCAAGCTTAACGTGGGGAGGCAGGTTTTCTACTCCAGCAGCTTCACCTTTACTTCTGTGAAATCAGCACTTTCAGCACAGTCCAGTACGTTTGATTTAAACCATACCTAAATCTGTTTGTTCCTCTTATATACAGTGTATATCTAATTCTGCATATACATCTTTTAAGGTGCCTAACTCCTAATTTCCTGGGCAGTTTTATTTCCCCCCTTGTTCCTCTTCATTTGTACATCTTTAACAGCAGAGGACCCTGTTGGTGCTGGTGAATTTGCACGCCTGTGTGTGTGTGTGCGCGCGCGCGTGTGTGAGTACGCTGGGGGCGTGTGTGCATGTATTGTCACACACATCACAGCACCAGATGTCCAATTTGCACTTCAGCCTCGTCTGAATGGAGGAACGCAGGAAGAGGAGTCGCAGGATGCTGCTGCGATGGCCTCCACGTAGAGAAAGAGCCACAAAATGGGGACGTGCACTGAAGAGCGCCCATGATTGTTCCCGCTCCGATAAACCTCACGTCGCTTCTTCACCACCTCATTTTCATGTGGCACGGAGAGATTGAGCGGCATTGTTGGAAAGCTGTGCCAGGCCACGTGCTCCAGAAGAAAAAAAGGTCCTCGCTTTAAGGCTAAATTTAGTTTGTATCACGATCTGATCACATGTTTTAAGAGAGGAGCAGAAGAAGGGGTCAGACTCATGGTCTAGTCCTTATTCATGTAGCTTTGTTCTCATTTGTGGATACCTTTTAGTGTATCTTCTTTATTCCTGGCGTCTTTTCTGTGGAACACCTTAATACGGTGGAAGGTTTATGTTCTGGAGAACAAACTGGTTTGGAGTCATGTTAGTTTGATGTTTAAACAATGAACCAGTCAGACAGCGGTAAAATGCCCTGCTGACAGGATCATTCCAGGTGCTATAACGACTCCGTGCCGCCTGTAATAGGGAGCAGGCGCGGCGTTGCACGGAGCGGCGGGGTCACCTCTGCCCGTGTAGGTGTCGGCTGTAGACTAATTCCTCTGATTCAGTGATGAATCTCTCTGATAAAGACGGGCATAGGGTCTGGCCCAGATGGAGCTCTATTAAGCTGTTAATAAATGAGGATTCTTCTCCGCTCTGCCTGCATCTGTGGAATGAGGAGCGCTCGCAAATTTGTAAACACACACACATACAGAGAGAGAGTCAGAATATTATAATGAAGCAAAGCTAGCCAGATGGCTGCATTAGGAAGCGCACTCTCTTCTTTCCCTCTCTGTCTCTTTATCTCTGTCTGTCTGTCTGTCTCTCTCTCTCTCTCTCTCTCTCTGTCTCTCTCTCTCTCCCCCTTCCCAGTTATCTTTTCCCCCTAAAGCCTGTGGCCTTTTCCTCAGTAAGGAACGGGCCAAGCTTTATTGCCCGCAGCAGGATGTCCCCACACATCTCTGGAACTACTTACAACGTTTATGCCGGGTGTTGCCGTTGTGCCCGACTCGGGTGCCCACAGTGAGCCGCCACCCGAAGGCCGGTCCCAGGTTGTACAGTACAAAGTGAATTCTGTGCTGCTGTGCACTGTGTAGAGCGTGCACGGGCCTGGCGGATGGAAACATCCAGTAGTTTTTCTTTTTAGATCTGGTTGTAGTCTGTCAACCCAATCAAGGTGGCAGCACAACCTGCCCTCAGAGCACCTGAACCACATCGGTGGACTAGACAGTGGGCTGCGTACCACCATAATCAGGCCGGTAAATTAAATTAAATTGATTCAACCGCTCCCTCAAATGTTCTGGGTTCTTCTGGGTGTGTGTCCTTAGTACTGTTGAGCAATATATACGTTGGGCAAGGCCTGCTCCTGCCTAAGGGGGGTCATTTTAATTTGTTATTTTTTTAAATATGTTTTTATATGTTTGTTTCACAGGGTTCCTTCACCTGTGGTGGGTCTGGACTGGGATGCCCATCCACATTAGTGGATCATTTGGGGTGTTCTGGTAACGGGATTTCAGAGGTACAGCAGTTCACTAAGGGAGCGGACACGAGGGGACAACATTGTCGATGTGGCGATGGAATGGCTTGGGGAACAGGGCATGAAGGGAGGATGTGAGAGGGCTGGTGGGTACAAACCTGGCGTCTGCCGCTACTATGGGCACCCACGGTGACCTACAGTCCCTCACGCTGAATTAGACCCCCGCTGGCTCCTCGGTAACACCTGAGGAGGTCGTTAGAGCGCCATTAGGACCAGTCGTGGAGGGCGGGCAATGAGGCGGGAGCGGGATATCTACGGCAAATGTAAACAGCGCGTCAGTCTGCATCTGAGAAGTGGCTCTTTCCCTGGAGAGCTCTTTCTCTTCTGACAGAAAAGTGACAGCGAGCTCATGGGAATTATTCCCTCTTTCTCTCCTTTCCCATGCGGTGTGACAGATCACAGATTCACCAGAATAGGCTCTATTTTAATAGCACTTTCTGTCGGGACGCGGGGCTGACTTAAAATAAACAACCTTTCTTTTGCCGAGTGCTCTCTCATTTTTGCAGGCTCCTTTTTCCGAGCACGCTTTGGTGTTGTTGTCGCCACTGTTGTGCTGCATTGTTCAGGGGGATTTTCCTCCTTTTTCCTCCTTTCATTTTCCTCTATTCTCTGGAGAAGAAGGAACGCTTCCCTGGGTGCAGCCGGTGATACGGCATACAGGGCAGCTCTTTCAGTTTCATTCTGTAAACAGCTTTGAATGCCTCTTCTTGCTCTTTGGTTTTCATGGCTAAGTGGCTTTTGGAGGGGCTTCTGGACTAGAGAGACAAGAGGTGCTCCTGCTCTAACTCTTTCTGCGTGAGCGTCATAGACTATGTATTTAATGCATTGGTAAATTTTTACAAAGTGTTTTTAAAATCTCATTATCCTGATAAACCTAAATCATTTCCATGATGAAGAATGGCGGCGGCATCACCCCACCTCTGACCCCCTTTTTTGTGTATTCTCGGCTGTAATTGGGGGTAATGGGAGTGGTGGAAATGATGGATCTGATGCAACACTTTAGGAGTCCTGCAGAAATGAAACAGTCCCGGCGATGCTACATCGCCACACAAAGACGGTGCTTCACATACATTTGCTACACTTCAGGAGTGATGGCGACTCCTGTTGTGTCTCCTCACCCCCCGTCCTCCATGTTGCCTCCCTCCTCCTGGAATGATTGTTTTGCTTGTGCGTGTCCAGCAAAAACAGCCGTCATATCAAATTAAACGTGGTCTAAAAAAGTGATGCGATAGCGACGCAAAGCCGGTGTGGGAGGTCTCCGAGGCGATGCACCGTGGTCCCGATTAAGACCTCAGCTCGGCGTGTGATTAAGTGTGATGAAGAGGGTTTTTTTTAATGGGGGTGACCAGGGGTTTGCCTTCCACAGCCCACCCACTTACCAACTGCGTGTACTGTACTGTCCGCTCCTCCTCCTCCTCCTCTTCCTCTCAGCTGTTCACGGCCGTTGGAGGTGACACTGAGATCCGGCTCCTCGGGATTACCTCTCCCTCCGTCTCTTCCCTCTCTCTTCCCACTGAGCCCTCTTCTTAGTCTCTTCCTTCCTCCCTGATCCGGCTCCTCTGGCCTCACCGCCACAGTGTTCCCTCTGTGGACCTGAAAGGCTGCTCCAAACCGTTTGGAACCTTGTAGTTCTTGTCTTTTATTGTTTAAAAGATGTCATATTTATGACAGAATTCTCAAGACTAAAGTTTCTGAATCCAAGAAGACGAAAACCTGAAATCCTCTGAGTTACCAACAAACATTTTCAGCAACTTTTACAATTATGTGTATCGTAAAACAAATTTAAAACATTAAAAGAAAAGGAATCAGAAATAATGCAGGAAGAAAAGTTCAGGAGTAGTCGTAATCCATGACGGATTAGTCCGACAGAAAAGAGTAACTGACCTTTCAAGAACAACATTTCCAGATTTTAGAGTGCTTGAAAGCGCATTTCATAACAAATTCTGTGTTATCACATCTCAGCACGACGCACGTATCAGTGTCTTCATGGATGGGCTCGATAATGGCGTTAAACTGTTGCGTTTGCAGCTGTGTGCATTGGGAATCTTGGGGGAGGAGAAACAAACGGGACTTTTTTCTGGTGGGAAGCAAAAACTAGAGCCAGAGACGCGACTTGACCCAGGAAGAAGATTTGTGGTTCAGTGTTACAGTGAGATATGGACGACCTCAGACGACCTTCGACGTGTTGGTGCTGGCGAGCTGCTGCTACTTACTTATTACCTCCAGGCCCAAAAGACCCCGCAGTGGACACACTCCCGTTCCAAACCAGACCGTGCTGTGCTGTTAAGTGCTCCTCCAACAAACGTCTGAAACGTTTATTGCTTTGAACCTTTAGAGGAGAAGTTTGGAATCAGTCAGAAAAAAAATCCAAAGCTTTCTGATGATGTTGCATCAAAGTACTGCAGGTAAAAAAGAAAATTGTAAGGATCTGACTTGTCCGTGATACACACACACACACACACACACCCTTTTCTCTCCTCCTTGTGTCTCAATATTATTTCCCAAATCCACTCATCAAGGTTCTCCTATCATCCAGTGCGATAATGCAGGCACTCAGCCTTGCTTCCTGCAGGCATTCCATTAAAGCACTAATAACACACTGGTAATTAGGTGACAAAGACCTTTTTCTTATTGGATGATCAGATGTGGAGACGTAGTCCTTGGAGGCCCACACAGATGCAGTAGGGTGAGAGTGTGTGCACCAGCTCTCGAGTCTCCAACGGATGGCGTTTCTGGCTTTTCGCGTTTGGACCCCGAACAAGTGCAGACAATTGTGCCCATCTGCACTTGATATAACGGTTTAAAGCCGCTGATTGCAACACATGTTTACACATCAGCGTCTGATTAAGGGTACTAATGAGAGCGCCCCCACACCGAAACTTTCTCTGCTTTCTCCTTCACGTCCCTCTTCCCTATCTGACGTCCTGGAGCCACCTGAGGCGCAGAACAAATAACATAGTCCAAATGAAATTTCCTCCGAGTCTTATTGATGTCATTAAACACGAGGACGCGGAGGCCTCGAATCATTTTGGTCTTCATCAGACCTGCTGACATTTGAGTGAATTAGCTGTTTGGCGACGTTGTTGGGCTCCTTTAGCTTTTCCCCCCTTTATGAGTTCACGTGGTGGAATCGATCGCGTCATTGGTCCGTCTTCTGGGTTTCGATTGGCTGTCAAAAGGCTAATATGTGTCTTGTATGTATTGTTATTCTTGCATAATGTTCCATAAGCTGTAAATTAGGTTAGCATTGAGTTTCCTTCAGGCGCGAAAGAGCGCAGCAATATTGCGATTATCAGGAGAATTCCTGTTGGAGTTAAAAGCAAAAGAGCTTAATTTTTTCTGTACTCCTAAGTTGTGGTTGGCCTTTCCTTGTCCTTTTCTTTTCTCTGTGAAAATGTCAATTCCTGCCATTTAAGAAGGCGTCAGAACATGTTATTTAGGCATATGCATCATTTCGTTGTTCTAAGGTTGACATTTTCAGCGTGCTCTGAAATTGCCTTTTTTGTTTGCTAAATTTAGGAAGGTCCTAAGATCCGTCAATCAAATGGTTTCAAATGTATAAAATGCTCTCACTTTACAACCATACAAGGACATTATATTTAATATTTTCTAATCCAGGGAATGAGATTCTATAATGTAGAAAAACAACATAATTCAACTCTAATGCAGCCACTTGCAAAAAGGTGTTTGTTCTACAGTCTTGAAAGATTTAACACTCATCCTAAAGCATTGGTGCAAATCCTTTAATAGCACAAACATTTTGGTTCCCATTAATTAGACGAGCTTAATATAATGGAACCAAATGTGGCCTTGACAGCCCAACGATTGATGATGCAGGACGGGAATCAGGAATCAGTCCAACGTGTTGTGTTATCGCTGATGGAAAACCGGAATCTGTTCACAAAGCGCTCCTCTGTTCTCAGCTAAGCAGGATGAGGGGAAAAGGAGAGAGGGGGAAAATACGGAAAATGGAAAAGAAAGTTGTTAATGTCACTGAACCATGAAAGTCTTGGCCCGGGGTTGGAATGATTCGGTATACAAGGTTCTTTAGTGCCGTGGCTGCAGGGATAAACATAACTTACATCAGCCCTTCGCTTGTACAGGAGATTTCCTCTCCTGGCACTTACAACCGCAACACTTAACCACACACACACGCACGCACGCAGCTACACACACACACACACACACCCCACAGGGCAAAAAGGTTTTTTGAATAGTGTTTTTTTTCCTGTTTGCAAGTGTGACAGCAGTTGCTATTAGTTGTTCATACAAACAGTTTATGCGGCTTTTGTTGGATGGTTTTTATCAGCAACGGCACCAAACATTCACTGCTTTAAATTAGATTATCAGTTTATTATTTGACCTTGTCTCTGTGCTTTTTTCTTTCTTTCTTTTCAGATCATAACTCTGTATGTTTACGAGCTGTTGGAGAAAACGTGCAACATGACTAAAGCAATCCTTCCAGTAAGTAGCGGAGTGAAAGGAGGCATCTCCCTCTTTGATTTATACCCTTGAAGATTAAAAGAAGTATTAAAAATGAAAATTGACATAAATACTTGGGCTTCAGAGTGGGAATTATTATTCCGAGTGTACCATTTATGAGGAAAATAAAGGGGGATGGCGAGGACTCGTCTCTCCTATTCTCCGCCACTCTTTGTCTTTATATCTCACTCACTTTCCCTCTTAATTCCTTTCTTTCCCGCAGCCCTCATCTGCCCACGTTCTTTGTGCGGAAGTGTCTCCTCACCAAATTAACTGCATTGTGATGTGTCATTTCAAAGGCACAGTGGCGCAGCATGCTGATGCTTAATCTGTTTTGCATTCATTTGCGCTGAAGGGGACTTTCTGCTCCGCCATCACGCAGTTATTCTTTGCCCAGCTCATCCGGGCTCAGAGCACACACTTGATCCCCTTTTATTTGTTGTTGGAAGCATGCTCGCCTCGCTCCATTCTCCCTCTGCTCCTCCATCCCTGCCCCCCCCCCCCTCCTGTTTGGAGAAGTTGTGATCATTTTTCAGGGTGCGGTTATAAGGATCTTAGGCAGCAGTGGTGTTCAAAAGCATAGCAGAGTTACCTCCGGAGCTAACGGTGTCCATAAATCACATCGCCAGGGTCTCGGCGCCTTTCATTAGTCCCCTCACACTTTTACTGCTTTATCTGCCTGGCCTATTTATCTCATTATTCCTCTGGAAAATTGCTCTGTTCTGCTTTTCTGCCGCCCACCCGCCCGCCTGCCTATAGAGCCTGCCTACGTGTGTATTTGCGTGTTGGTGGTAGGTCCATCCACCTGCGCAGCACTGAACTTTTGACCGCAGATTTTAAGAAGATTAACCACAGCCAAGTAAGGGGAGAGGGAATGAGGAAGCAGAGGAGAATAAAGGGTATGATTTTTTTCTCCCCCACTCGTCTTTCTTTGTCCGCTCGGATTAAGTTCTCGCAGCTGCCACCCGTGGCTTTTATGGACACTATTTGTCTCCTTAGAGATCATTGTAGGCGTGCTGGTGACGGATGCATGGACTCACAGGCTGCGGAGGAACCGCATTTACACACTCACTTATCTGTCAACTGCAGTTTTGATCAGGCAACAGTTCCGATTGAATGCCCCCAAACTCCAGGAATGTATCCCATTTCCCATCGAGTGTATCAATTATTCATCACATCCTGTACAGATGTTGTTTTTCTTTGCAGGTTTTTATTGTAATGTGGTTTCATGTTATGGAGGAACAGAGATTAGAACTTAATGGATGTTTTGCTGAACCTTTAGGTGGATGCTTCGCCTGATGAGCCCACCAGCTTTATTTACCTGACCCCAGACGCCTTATTGAACCCTTCAAAGCTGCTGGTGCTGATCCAGGGCAGCGGGGTGGAGCGGGCAGGCCAGTGGGCCCGCAGGCTGATCATCAACCAGGATCTGGACTCAGGAACACAGATTCCCTTCATCACCAGAGCCATACAGGTAAGAAAACGCGGTCGCTTTTAGAGTAAGAGGTGAAACTTCCTTTGAGTGAACTCGTAAGCAGAGACGCGGCGGCGTTGCGCAATCACAGAGGAGAATAAAACGCGCACGTTGGTTCTCGGGTGTGAATGTGTGCTCAAATGATGTTACTGGAACGTCCCTCTGTTTAGGCTCGTGTGGACGTCGTTATGATGTATGGTTGGTCTGTACTCCCGCTGCTCAAAGGTGACTGGGCCGAGAGTGGGGGCGGGATAATGCCATCCAAACTACGATGGACTCTTCCTACTGCGCGGTCACGTGTGAGGACGCGTCTTTGTCAACAAGCAGAGGTGGTCGAGGCTGTCTTATTCTTTCCATCCCATGTCAGTGTTCATTTGTCAGGCACGCCGCGACCGCCCCGCCTCCGAACGCCATAACGGCCTCCACTGCTGTGCGAAGCCCCGCCCCCTGCTGTGCACGACCACGGGGGCAGTTTTGGCTCCGGCGCACGCGTGCGCTTCTGCGAGCAGATCGATGATCCCGCGCTACTCCGAGACTTTGAATTACAGTTAACCTGGCTGGCGGTGCAGTCAGGGAAGGCGGCGTTTGTGCCGCAGGAAGCCAAAGTGACAGCCTCGATACGGAGAACATGGCATGTGGTGGGAGTGTCGCTCATTCATCATCGTAAACAAGAAGCCGTGTTCTTCCACCCTGACAAATCATCATCCAGGCATTTACCACACACAGGCCTCCGACTCTGTGTACACTGGAAAGACAGACGCGCAGATTTAGAGTCAATTCACGCCGTCTCCATCTATCAAAGGTGCGATTGTGCTTTATTGTATCTCACCGTGAATTTTGTGTAGATGTGTACAGAATGCACACGGCTCGACGCTACGGGGACCTGCGTTATTGATCATCAGCCACGGACGTTTGAAAAGAAAAGACTCTTATTCTTCTCTGCTAAATAAAGGATCATTTTGCTGATGTTTAGGCCGCATCACTGCTGACGAACACTGTGAAACTGTGGACTTCATCATCAGAACAGCCGTTTTCTGGCTGCTACTGTGTAATAAAAGCCCCCTGTTTTCTATATGTGTGATTAATCCTCGGTCAGGCGCCTCGCCCCATGTAGGTTCCTCCCCTTCACGGTCCGTCGCTGGCTTGTTTTAGGGCGCCCTTGGCTTCTTTCCCCAGCTGGGGTCCATCTCATCCTGACATTTGGGATTTCGATAACAGCACATTGCTGTTATACAGCCTGTTTTTAGCATGTGCATTTCATAGTGATCTGTTTTGGGGGAAACATGAACAGGGTACACTCCCAATTTTCATTGTATACAAGTCACATTAAATAAAACGTATACTGTTGCTTTTCTTGTACTCATATGAGCTATTTGACAACTCCGGCATACGGACATTTGCAAAGTATTTAATGTTTCCATATTGTCGGGTCACACAGCGCGTTGACACTCAACATTTTATCACATGTCATTGTTTAGATTAGACTCCTAAAAAAAAGAAAAAAAGTGTTTTCATGGCAGCAACTGTTGCCTCGAGTGCAGCTCATGTGAAGTTACTCAGGGGAAGTTGATTGAAAGTTCAAAGCCTGCAGCAAAGGGTCACATGGAGTGCAGGTTGCAAGTATGTGGGAAGCTTGTGGCTTTGCAAGGGAGCATGCGCGTGCAAACACACACACACACACACACAATTAATTTCACATGTTAATACGGTGCAGGTCTGTGGTATGTAGGATTACTGTGGAAAAGCGGCAGTCTGGAATTTCTAACCACGCATTATTTGGGATAGCTGTTACCCTCTTCAGATGGCAAAAAAAAGCTAATTAAATTGACGAGGCCCACACACACATGAAATATGGGAGGTTACAATATTACCAATAACAATGCATTTTATTTATGGAGAACTTTTTGAGATTCTCGGACTTTTCTCTGCCCTCTGAATCACCATGTCTGGCGTGCTACTATATGATGATGACAAATTCATAAGCTGGTGAAATGTATACGTGGTGGTCAAACTCAGTCTGAAACACGTGGAAATATTCATAAATGTATGGCGCAGCCTGCTCGTGCTGCAGTGTCCACAGACGGAGCGGCATCTTTGCGTGCTGTTGTCACACATGTACTCTTCTTGTGTGTGGTGTTGTTCCCGTAGCCTAGAGGTAAAATGACAGGTGAGAGGATGCTCCAGCAACAACCACATGGGGAGGATGGGGAGTGTGTGTGTGTGTGTGTGTGTGTGTGTGTGTGTGTGTGTGTGTGTGTGTGTTTGTGAGGGCATATGGGAAGAGAGGGAGACGGGTTATGATTGGTTGGAAAAGGACAGAAGAAGAAAGGAGAAGGGGGTACAGAGAGGATGGAAAAAGGAACTGAGAAAGAAGAGGAGGACGAGGGAGTGACTGCAAATGGGGTGGGACTGGCAGAGGGGAGACGGGAGTGAAGCGAGAGGGAGAGTCGGCAGAAGGCAGGAGGCTCCTGACAGCTCCACTACTGGGAGAGGCTCTCTTAATGACAGCTTATTCCTTCATGATTTCAATCCCTGACAGTCGACAGGTCCGCTTGTTGCATCGTGGCAGCTGTATCATTACCTTCTGGCCCTGTCACTGCTCTGCATCCTGAGACTGAGAGGGTGGAGGGTGGGTGCGAGGGTGGGTGCAAGGGTGGGGGGGGGGGGGGATGGGTGGCGGGGGGGTGGTGGGGGGTCGGGACTTCATAGTCAGAATAATTGAGGAAAGACAGAATAGTGAAAGTTGGCATAATTAGAGACAGTAGCTGTTGGTGTTCAGAGGACTTACAACGCCTTTAGGTCTTTGTCCGATCTCACACACACACACACACACACACAGAAAAAGTTGAGCACCAATTTCGATGTACGATATTGAAGCCTTTTTGCCTTTCTATCAGTATTCTGAGCCTGAGCCATTTTTTGATTCTAATAATTTAAAGATTGTGATTAATAGTAATGTAATTTTAGGTCTGCCAAGGTAACCAGGGCAGCTGGTGGATGTTTCCACTTTCATTTGGAAAAATACTCTGACTTATTATTCTATTTAGCAAAAAAACAAAGAAAAGAAAAGAATCTTCCCGAGGGCTTCGTATTGTTCTGAAGTGTCTTTTCCAACGCCAGGAATCTGGCTCCATTAAATTGTTTGGTCATTTGATCCTTTTTCTGAGTCTTAGCACATTGTCAAGCCAGTGAACTTGTGGTCGCTGCACATGTGCGCTCACTGACCGACACACAAACCACAACTATTCTCCACTTGTCAAGATGAATTTAAGTTGATCCGATAGTCACGTATACAGATTTTTACCTCCTCGCCCTCTCTGTCCGTCTCTCCCACTTACTAAGGCTTGACACCTAAAAAAAGAGAAAAAAACCCAGTGTGTTTTAACATTTGGGGGGTTTGTTTCCACTGAGGATTAATAGGATTCTATGGAAAAGGTCAGCAGAGATGCTGTCTACAATTCTGGACTCAAGATGACCCCAATCTTTTTTCTCCTGAGCGCCGCTTCCATGTCCTCTGAACGCACCGACCTCCGTCCACAGCGCTGCTCCAATCACACGCACCTCTCCTCCCTCGTTCTCATTAGTTCTTATAATTTCCCTCAAGCTCCAAAGTCAGTGTGATTATGTACAATGTGTGTGCGCCGTATCCTGCGGCATCAGGTGGCTGCAGAGGCCAGACAGGTATCATTCTCTGTATCCAGTCAGATTTAGCCAGAGGACACACACACACACTCTCTCTCTCAGGCTGTGTGTGTGTGTGTGTGTGTGTGTGTGTATTACACACAAAAAAATGTATTGCTATGCCATGGCCTTGTAATAGCAGCCCTGCAAGCAACAAACTCCTAGGTATACACACACTTCCAGGTGGGAAGGTCCCAGCACATCCTGCAGCTCAGATCAATGCACTTGACACCTTCAAAGGCAGGTGTGGGGCCTGGACTTGCTCTGGGGTTAAACCTCTTTTAAATAGCGTCCCCTGGGAAGGCAGCTGTCAATAACCCGCTATAATTACGGGGGCCAGGCCTGCCAGGGGCTCTGCTGCGCAGGCCAAATTAAAAATTGATCAGAGAGAGAAAACATTATTTTGCGGCGGTATTCCCTGTCCTAACAACGCCGCTGCCGTACACACGATCTCATCATTCGGGCGCCGCGCTGGATTTCTAGAGACCTATTTATTATCTATCTGTCTGTCCACCAGCCTCCCTCGGCCAGATGAACAATGGAGCGCCGCCTCGGTTGGAGAGAAAAGAATTGCATCTGCATATTAAGTTTCTCGCCGGTTGCACGTCTCTGTGCGTGCGTGCACGCTGACCGTGCACGTGGCAGCAGCGTCTTTACTGTGGTCTGATTAAGGAGCGCTCCATCCCATTCACCAGCGCGGCAATAACGTGCGCAGGGTTTTCCCATGAAATGTTTCGTCGTTTAGCAAAGATGATCCAGTTTCATTCCCTCTTTCTTTCATTTGTTTCGGGACCTTTTTGGGCTCCATGAGTCGGTGAGATCCGTCATCAGTGGAGGCTCCGTTGTTAATGGCGTTACGTCGGGCATCTGCAGCATCTGTATTAGAGATTTCACAACCGTTATTAAAACAAACAAGAGGTTGGACCAGGTTTTCTTTATTAGCCTCACAGGGAAAATGATCGTTTTCCATTCATTCTGATAACACCCCCCCCCCCGTCGTTCTCTGCCTTGCATTCTCTTTCCCGCTTCCACCCTGAATGCTGTGATAACGTGGTTTTGCTTTGGCTTTTTCCCCCAGTACATAATTCCTGATTATCGGTGGCCTGTGTGGGATTCCTGTTAGTCCAAACTCACCGAAGCCGCGTAGCCCGAACCTCTTTTCTGGTGCACGTATTTTCATATACGTGCGTGGTTCGGAACAGCGTTGGTGCCACTATGTTGCTCCGGAATATGACAGGAAGTAGAAGAAACAAAAGAAAAGGAGCGGACGACTTTGATGTCATTGTAAAACCCTCTTCGGCCTGACTAATAATTGACATTTGACACATTCAGCATCAAAAAGTGATTGTTTGTTTTTCTGGACAGACTTTTGTTCCTGTCCTGGGTAGCAGGTCCTCGTTTGAGTCCCTCTGGGAAGGTCTGGGTTGGTCTCCCTTCAGAGGGCCGCAGGCTCTGTGATGGATGCCTCTGCACCCGTTGACTGGGAACACGCTTTGGCCATTGCACGCACACACACACACACACACACACTCGCGCACACAGAGCTGAGTTTTTGTTTGTTTGTGGGTGCACGGAGAGCTTGGGTTCGATTCCGTGCGCTGCGCCGACGTCCATGCAGAAGCTTTTTCATCCTCTTGTAAATTTTTCATGCGTCCTCCATCGCAGCAGGTTTGCAGAGGTTAAAAGTGCTTAGCTTTGGACCTTCCTGGAGGAAATTGAGTTTTGCGAGCGGCCAGTGGCGAGGCAATAAGTGAATTTACACCGCGCACAAACGCACGTGCACGCTGATGCACGCACACACACACACACACACACATCCACACCCACACAACTACACGTCTAGGTCGGCCTCTGAGCGTCTCAGGGTCCAAGTTGAACTCGCTCTAAGGTCTCCGGACGGCGTCGTGCTCCCGGTCTGCGCGGGCGCACTTTGATTGATGAGAGGAAACTTTAAACTTAGTTTAGCTTAAATCGAGGTTGCCACGGTTACAGGCAAACATTTCTATACTTTTTTTTCCCCTCGCTAATCATTTTTGTGTTGACTGTTAGTGCAAATGAAAACAAATGCACCTCTGATTTCCTTTTTATTAAAAATATTTCCCCATCACATTTTCTGCCAACAACAGCACCAAAATCAAAGCACCCAGAGGATTATCAATATTAATATTTAGCTCTCGGCTGTGTTTACACACGTCTGCCAGCTGTCGGCCGCTGTGATTTGTCATTCTTTGTAGGTGACCAGGCTCTGAAGATGGGATCTTTATTTGAAGGCTCGTCTGTCTCCTCAGACTGATATTGTCCCGCGTCCTGTGGATGCGACGCACATCCGATCCCGGCAGCGACGGCGTGTCTCCGCCTTTCAAGAGATGCGTGCGTTCGTGTCGCTGAGAAAAAAAGGAAAAACAGAACCCCGACAGACAACAAGCAGAGATGTCACCAGCGATCAGATTCGCCTGCAGCTCTGGGGGGTGTCGGCAGATAACTGGGACTCTACTGTATCTGTGCCCTGTAGCGGGGGGGAGGGACAGAAGGAAATCACAGGTCAAATTGGTGGTTTTATAACAGCAGCTGTCCCTCGGAGCGCTTAATCACCCAAAAATGGACTTCTGTAAGGGAAACCAAAAGCTTGAGTTGGAACAGGCATAAAAGGTCCCCCTAAATCATGTAATCTCCCAGTACCGCTGCGATTTGTTGGTTTTAAGCAGCCCGACGGTTCCAGGCTGAAACGGTTGCGTGACGCAGTCGCGCAGGTGTGTCACATTCTGGCGCCGAGGCTCATTGATTTCTGCTTCTGCTTGATCACTCCTGTGAAAATCCCGAGCTGGCGACGAGAGAACGTGGCGTTTGTTTGGGTTTGTTATCGCTGATCCGTCATTGTTTCTGTCTCGCTCGTCTTCATTTTGATGGGAGCGAATGCCGTTCCATCTATCTGCTCCCCTCCCCTTGTATCGGGTATTAAAGTGCCCGTGATAGGTGTTATTATCCCACTGTATGCTGACAGCCTATCCCTTAACCCTCTTAGGAGCACACTATGCCACGCTTGGCTGACTTGTTTGCGCTGATGTCAAGTTTTAGCGGTTAGCAGGCGGCTACCATATGCCACTGTGCTGCTGTCGCCCCTGATGTCAGTCAAATGAATGTCAGCCCCAGTTGAAGGCTCAGAGCAGCACGGCGCGCAGGCCCAGAAACACTGACAGTGACATGCATTCAGCCATACTGTAGCAACATATATTCACCTTGGAACAAATGGCTGTGAGCCTATAGGGCTGTAGGATGAGAGGATAATGCTGCGGAGCGACGACGGTGCGCTCGCACCTCTCCTGTGTGTCGTGGGAAATGTTTCCCCTCTGTCTTCTTTAAACAGCTGTGGCCACGTTCAGACCCAGACTCGCCACCAGAACCAGAACAAAAGGTTTTCAGGTGGTTGATCAAGCTGGGACCGGTTGGGTTTGCCCTGACTGAAGGGCTGATTGGCTGCGATTTTTAATCATGATGCATTTTTTTTGGGTTCATTGAAATCTCTTATCATTGAACGCATAGGCGTTTTCACCGAGGAGGTCTGTTAATCATTGTTGATCCAGCGTTGACCAGATCTGAAGCGGGATCCATTTCTGAAGGGGCTGAACTGTCTGCAGATAGACACGTTTTTCTCTTTGTTTTGTGCGTGCACGCTGATGCTGTGAGTATATTCTGACTATTTATGGTGAAAGGAAGAGTGTTGTGAAGAAAGCCTGTTCTCACCTGTTCCCCCCCACCAGCATGTTTGTGACCAGCTCTGTCAGCCTCCATTAAACTCCCCCTTCGCTTTCTTTTGGAATTCTCCCCATTTCTTTTATTTCTTTCCAACCCTGAGTGTATTTACTGTTATTAGCATGATCTGCTGTGGCTCTTAATGTTGACTTCTGTTGGCCTTTGACAGATCGGGATGACAGTGTGTAACCATGGCGGCTTTGGCTCAAGTCTGCATCCAGCTCGGCGTCTGTTTCATATTAAGTCTCTGCTCTCTTTCCCTCATTTCTTTCCCTCTGTTTAAATTAAACATTAGTTAGGCTGCCGAGAGCCAACCGCGATGGACTTTGATAAGGAAGTGACATTATAGCAACAGTGACATGACACGGTGCCGTACGTCCCCAGGGAATTGGAAGAAAAGCACCATAATCCATTTTCATTTCACCGATATCGCTGTGTGAGAGAGGGGGGGGAGCTGAGCGAGGTGTCTCCGACCAGAGCTGTGCTCTCGCTGACTGCAGCCGTTTCTGGTGACCTAGTTGCAACCTCTTTGAAGTCCACAGGCTGATCTCTCTCTCTCTCTCTCTCTCTCTCTCTCTCTCTCTCTCTCTCTCTCTCTCTCTCTCTCTCTCTCTCTCTCTCCCTCTCTCCCTCTCTCTCTATAGGCAGTGGGAGGGATGTGCTGCATATAGCATAACTGAGGGATGGGGGGGGGGGGGGGGCAATTGAAAATCTCATGGTCTTGAACTTGTCATTAGCACTCTTTGTTAATTCCAAGACTTCAAAGAAGGTTACAGTAATAGAACAATAAAGCCAGCCCCATATTTGCATACCTCTCCCATAAGCATCAATAAATATCTGTTACACATTAGCAGGGTTTCGTGTTCTGATCCGATCTTTGAGCTAAGTTCTGCCTCCTTCATCTGTGTTAGATTTATTGATAGGTGCCCCCCCCTTTTGTATCTTGTCCTTTCAACTTTGGTATTGTAGGACGCTCCGCAGAGGTGAACAGCCGTTTGGAATAATATTTTTGTCCGTGCATCTGTCCGTGCGTGCATGTGCCTTCTGCATGTATTCCTATTGGAGCATGTAGCCGTAATGTCGGGCCAAACGGCGCCTTTATCCTTTCGACCACCACATTAGGCAACAGTGGTGCATTGTCAGGAGGGCTGACCTAGAATGGACCAATCATGCTCCGACCCGCCCCCCGTCTGCCCTCTCCTGTGATCGCCATGCTGCCAGTGCCGCAGTATATATTCTGTGCATGTGCGAGCGTGCGAGACCCTGACCCAGTTCAGCTGCTGGTGTTTCCAGGCTCACCCCTGGTGAGGGCAGGCGTGTTAGGGCGCTAACTCTCAGATGTGTGTGCTGTTCGAGGACCGATGCACCCCGTCTTTGGTTAACGTCAGCACGGAGGAGTTAATGTCCGCTGTTACGTGGCCGCGATGTTACGTGGCCGCTCGTTGAACCCTCTCAATTATCACGAGCTTCCTTCCCCTCGCGTTCCTCATTTCTACATCTTCCCACCTGCTCCCCTGTGAGGACGCTCTGGCGCTCTGCTGGGGGGACATTTAACCTCTTTCCCCCTCCTGCACAACACAAGACACCAGCACACATGCTTTTCTTCAAGTTTCAATTAAAAACCAAACATCCACTCCTTCCTGTTCCCCTTCTCTCATTTGGCTCTTTTGACTTTTTAAAGTTAGCCTGCAGCCAAGCGGAGCCTCGTCAAGCCTTTGCCTTACAGGTGCCCTCCGTGGCTATTTGGAACGACTTAATTAGCTGGTGAGTGCAGCAGGCTTGGTAGTAGCCTTCTTGGTTCCCCTCCGTGCCATCAGGTCTCTCTCTGGCTCTCCTCTCTCCTTCCCTCTCTCTAACGTGCACACGCAGGCGAGGAGGCTTCAGGAAGAGAGAAGATGATTGAGCCCATGTGACACATTCAGTCCCTTGACGTGTGGTTTCACTTTCTAGGTCATGCTCTGGCTGTGAAGCTGCCTATTGCCTTGTAGCATAAGATGACACACGCGTGCACACACGCAGGGAGCGTGCACATTTACAAACAGACGCCTCATGCTGTGTTTAGTTTGACTGTCACTTTACGGTCTTTAGCTTTAGGCTACTCTCACCCACTGTCGTTTGCCATTGATCTACTTCTCGTCGCTGCAATATTCATTAATTCCTTTGCCAAACAGCGTGTAAGCTCGGCGAGTGTAAATTTGCCCGCATTGTTCAGCAACTTGTTTGTTTGTTCGGAAGCTTCAGATAGAATCTGACACTGTTTTGTTGTGTTGCGTCCCCTGGCTTGAATTCCCATGCGCGGTAGTGATCAAGGTGCGCGCTTGTGTTCACAATGTTGCCGTGACTTTGCTTCTAACAGTGACAACAACGTCAAGGGCATGCCCCACCGCAGCAAAACACAAACCAAGAAGTATTTATACTGATACCTGCACGCCGCCACACGTGCACTGCGATGGGTATTGGGCAGATATGCTACGCTAAAGTAGCAAGCATGCTCAGCTGTCTGCCAGGGGATGCGGAGACGGCGGAAACATGCTAGATGCTGCTTTAAAGTAAAGTCTGTCAAACTGGATCCAGCAGGGCGAGTGGTGGAGGACTTCCAACGTGTCACTTTCCCAAACAATCGCGCGCCGTGTCGGAAGATTCTTCGGCGACGGCTGAACGGTCCCGGTACGTCTTTTAGGGTTGTCTGCCGTCGACGCCTTGAAAGTCAGGCGGGGCAGAAACTTTTTGCTCCATAAAGCTTTATTGTAATGAAATGCCCGACAGAAAGATACAGCCACGAGGATGTGAACGGTGATGGTCATCAATGAGTAAATGAGTTCTCTGGTCCTCAGGGTGGGAGCGGAGTCTCGGGGGCTTTAGGGGAGCAGCGCGCCCGTTAACTTCTGGCTGTCTGGTCGAGCAGTACTCGGTAGCTAGCTCCAGGCCTGTGTTAAAAACCTGAGCCTGCTAAATTAAGTTTGGCTATGTGAGCTGCCACAGGCTGCGCACTCCAGAGCAAGAGCACTTACAGCCGCTTCAACTGAAGTACGGCGTTTCCTCGAACACACATACGCACGGCGCGCGCGCTCGCTTGTATTCGCTCTCCCATTACCCAATCTTAATTGGCTACCTCATCTCTTTCTCTCTATCGCTCTCTCTTGGACAGGCCTACGGGCCCGTTGGTTGGCTGGCACACAGCAGCAGAGTTTGGGCATGTGAGCAGGTCTGCAGGCATTAGGCAGAAATTGGAGGGTGAAGTAATAGAGAGGGTGCCAGGATGAGGTCTGGAGCACAATCAGGGGATGAGAGAATGTAATTTATTGCTTTGCCCCAATACGGGCTAATATTTTGGGCTGGCCGTGGTGAATATTTTAGTGCTACTGTATTCTGGGGCATTTTTAAAGCCAGAGCTCAGAGCAGAGTGAAGCAGCCGCTCTGTGTCGGTGTTTGCTGAGGAGTTGTCATGTGCTGTCAGCCAGCGTGTTCTCCATGTGCCTGTCACTGCTCTGGATCTCAGCACCATGCCAATCCATGACTTTCTACGTGTGTGTGTGTGTGTGTGTGAGAGAGAGAGTGTGTGTTGACTCTGCTGTGCAGTGTCAGTGACACATTGAGCTGGCTTGGTGGGGATCCCCTGGTTACGTTGGGCTGTGTTTACTCCATCTATTTACTACCCCAAAACCCTCTCAAATGTATTACCCTCTCACTCCCTGTCTCTCTCCTTTTCCCCTCTATTTGTTCTTCTCTGCTCCATATATCTCCTTTATTTCCTGCTGACTTCTTTTGACTTGTCATTTCAAATCAGTTGCTGTAGTCAGGTGGCGTCTGTCGCAGCCAGGGATCATTTGTTCTCCTCGGGGGGCAGGATGGAGGTTTTTGTCACAGCCATTGGACCAGAAGAGTCATCCTCATTCGTAGCTGTTATAAATAGTGGACGAGATGATTTAAGGAAATGAAGAGGATGCAGATTGTGGGGAAAACATCAATTGGGTGGCTCCTCTGAAGGCCTGCCTGGAATAAGGTCTATTTAAAGCGGTGCCACTAAAACCATCTGAAACAGAATCAGCTCTGCAGAAGCCAAATCAAATATCTAATGAGGTGAGAGGGCACACGTTTGTATACAGATGTCTACAGATGTTTGATGCAAGGTCCAACACACTGATGCAGATTATGCTGCATCAGCTCAAATTTGATGACACGGCAACAGTTTGCTAGAACCTACCTATTGTGCCAGGAGTTGGGCTGTAAAATTACTGGTCAAGTGGAAGTTTTATTGCCAGCTAGTGGAATCAATCATACGTGCGTCAATAAATTGATTCCCTTTTCAGGATAGTTTCATTGATTTTTAACTCGAATTCACATTAAAACGGCGTATTTCTGTATTGTATTTCTTTCAGTACCTTTGGCACTTACCCTGTTAGCGCCTGCGTTTGTGACCACGGGACGTGGCCAGGATGTGCACCTTGATTGAGTGTTCTTCACCCCCCCGACACAACACCACATCTGAGACAGCTTCATTAAGCTCATGCTGCATCATGTGCTACTGTTTTATAATGCCAGCCCCGAGTCTGTGTGTGATAGTGCAAATTGATAGTTTACATATCTGTTGCCAAGGGCACCATCAAGGGCTCATGAATGAGAGATGAAAGAAACAGAAGTGGAGCAGCAGAGGAGAGGAGAGAGCTCTCCACCACCACCATCACCATACCTGCAAACCCCTAATTAGCCTGCTCCACTGGCAAAGCTCAGCTGCAGGGACAGGGTTCAACAGTTCAGCTCGCTACCACCGAGCTACAGCCGCGGTGAACCTGGATTACCGCCCTTCCTCCTAACAAACCCCAGTATTATACTTGTTCAGGAACTCGGGAATCAAATCGTTACAAAGAGCCGGCCAGTTGGATTTACATGAAGTGTGTTGGACCTGTCTCGGTGTCCTGAGTGGACACAAGAATCACGGGGCGTGTCCATGTCCACGACAGCAACAGCCAAAGATGTGATGCTAGCGTCACCGTTCTGTGGGTTAACGGCTGTAAATGCTCCGTCCTAGATGTGTCAGCAGAGCCTGCAAATGATTAAAGGCTCTTGATGATATGGAGTGTCACTCAGGGTTTTTTGTTTTTTTTTTGCTGTATCATAATGATGATTTTTGATAGTTCAATACTGAGAAAGGCTTCAATCCATCAAACCGCTGCGATTGATGAGATTAGATACTTGAGATAATTTTAGTCCAGTTTATTAAAGATCCACCTGGCGTTCACTTCCAAGCTTTGGAATCTGCGTTTGGCATGAAAGTGGTGTTCATGAAAGGAAAAAAGGAGAACTTTTGTGCACCATGGTGGTTTTTTCTTCACTAAAATCTTGGGGAATCAATCTGACAGTTAGACGTTTACATTTAGCTGACATGAATCGAGAGAAGCAAACGGAGCAGAGTGAAAAACAGGCTCCCAATGGACGGATTAAAGGGTTAGGGTTAGTTTCTAGTTTCTCCAATATGTGATGATGCGACTTCATTCCGTGCGTTCACTCATCCGATCTGCAACTATATGAGGTGATTATTTTAACTCTGGTATGGGACAGCGTCACCTTTTTATTCACTCTTCCCTTCATCCACATGTATATTTCTGCATCACGCTGCCATTTTAATGACACTCTTGGTTGCGGGCCAGCTGTGGCGGCGTTAGCTGGCAGAGCCACGTATACGAGGAGGCTGGCGCCGAGGCGTCGGCTAATGAAGTCGTCAGAGGCGTGTAGCGCTGTGGTTGATGGGAGGGCCCGTCTGGCAGCCAATGGCGAGGCTGCATCTGTGATCAGTGGAGCATGATGGGAGCTCAGGCCTGGAACGGCCCCCCGCATCAAAGACTTGACCCTCTTATCCTCCCAACAATTAGAAAAATGCTCAGTCACACAAAAGCAAACATAGATGGGCACCGATCACAACTTCAAATGGCAGCGCTGAACTTTCAAACATTAAAAACCTTTAAAAAATCAAATCAAAACCCACAGTAACATGAGCGCGTTCTCTTTGGTGTAAATATGTTTTTCTGCTCAGCCACGATACAGCAGGAGGAGCCTCCTGTGTTAGCTAGCTGTTAGCGCTCTCGCCCCACCACCTGCCTCCTCTCTCCTCTCTCCTCTCCCCTCCTCTCCTCTCTCCTCTCCTATCTCCTCTCCTCCCCTCCCCTCCCCTCCTCTCCTCTCCTCTCCTCTCCTCTCCTCTCCTCTCCTCTCCTCTCCTCTCTCCTCTCTCCTCTCCTCTCTCCTCCTCTCCTCTCCTCTCCTCTCTCCTCTCCTCCTCTCTCTTCCTCCTCTCTCCTCTCCTCTCCTCTCCTCTCCTCTCCTCTCCTCTCCTCTCCTCTCCTCTCCTCTCCTCTCTTCTCTCCTCCTCTCCTCTCTCCTCTCCTATCCTCTCCTCTCCTCTCCTCTCCTCTCCTCTCCTCTCCTCTCCTCTCCTCTCCTCTCCTCTCCTCTCCTCTCCTCTCCTCTCCTCTCCTCTCCTCTCCTCTTCTCTCCTCCTCTCCTCCTCTCCTCTCTCCTCTCCTCTCCTCCTCTCCTCTCTCCTCTGCCCTGCCCAGGATACTTGTTTGAAATTCAAGAGTGGTGCAGTGAAACTGCAATAACCTACATTACAGATCTATCGCTCTCTCCATTATTTGTTTTTCTTTCCCTCCATCTTCTCCCTCATTTATTGCCCCATCACTCCTTTTCTTTTTAACCGCTAATATCATTCACCCCTGCCACGCTCCGTTGTATTTTTGAATGCAACATATATTATTACAGCCCTAATGTATGTACATATATAAGAATGCTAATGAATCACCATCTTTCTTTACAAACATCACTCACAATAGTGCATTTATTCCTGCTTTGTTCTTTTATTTTGCTCACTGTTTTGGGAAGACGAGGGCTTCTTGATGTCAAACCCTTTTTTTCCTCCACCACTGCTTCATTTAAAATGCTGATGCGTCCAACCTCCACGTTGCCTTGCTCCTCATGCTGCACCACGCTGCTTGTGTGTCCCTGTAGTTTTACATGTTCATGTGTGTTTGGCGCTGGAGGCGCAGCTCCACTGTGCCCTGCTGACTCCTCTGTGAACTCCTCTCATGCAGATTAAAATAAAGACGAGGAGGGGAGGAGGCCAGAAGAGGAGAACAAAGTTTTTTTTTTTGTGAGTGTGTGTGTGTGTGTGCACAAACAGGATGGGGGCGTGTTCCGTGGAGAAATGGGTGTGTAAGCATGAATGTATCCGCTGAACTGTAGAAGATTATCACGATCAAACTTCCAGCATCGAAACTTTTTAAATTTCACCTTAAGTGTTGAACTTTGAAATGGTTGGAATTCCCCCTCGTCGACCGTCGTACTTTCTTAACGTTCCACGGTAGAAAAAGGACTTTTTTATGATGGTAATATAGTAAAATAGGGCTGACGTGGACGTTTAAGTGCTGTCAGGTTTGTGTGGAATATGTTGCATGTTGGCAGTGGGTGGCAGTGCAGGAGAAGGAAGCCGGGAAGCCGAGTCACACCAGCGAGGAATTCATCTTTTCTTCCCCCTCTGACAACGTGTGGAAGGTGCCAATGTGGAAAAACAAAGCCTGAGTTGCCCTTTCAGGACAGAAAGCTTCTCGGTTATTTCGCGTGTAGTGAAAAATAAAGCCACTTTTTTCAGCTTCAACTTATCAGAAATGACTTTTTAAAAGAAAGAAAATCAGCATCAATCTGAGCTCTGCGGCTTTGAGCTGTGAGGTTTGAACTGATTTAGTCTCCGTAAATATCACAGAGCTCTTTCAGATTGGTGATAACATGCAGCGAAGCCTTTCAATTATTTATTCATTATTAGTTATCATTCATTGAAGCTGCCCCTCAGCATTACTCCAGGCAGTAGATGCCTATTCCCATATGGATATTTTGTCTATTTTATGTTAAAAGAATGTCCAATGTACCAAGCGCCTCCACAGATGTGGCAGCATTCTGCACGTTCAGCCCGGTCCAGTTGGCTGGTTCTGGTTCAAAGCTGAGGCCAGGGGGCATTTTAGCTGAGGAAGCACTGCTGAACGAGAGCAAAAAGGCGAATGATCACTTGACGTGGGTCTGCACGCAGGGTCGAAGCCCACTCTAGGCTTTAACGCCGAGGCGCTGGCTCTAAAAGGGAAGAAGAAGAAGGGAGGGAGGAGGGCAGATGTTGTATTGATGGCACGCCACGCTTCTCCGCTCTGTCCGCAATAATCGCGGTCCCGAGCTGATCAGATGCCGCTTCAAAAACATGAGCGTGTGCCTGAACTGCGGATGAACTGGAACCTGCATGTGAACCAAGGCTGGTGCTCGCCCTGCCCAGGAGCCATCCCCGGATCCCCAGCCGGGGAATTCCTAAACCGCAGCGATGCTGATATCAACGAGAGGGAAAGTTGGGGGCGATCCATGGGACGCGAGTTTGTGAAGTATCCCGCTCGACTGATGCTTGTTAAAAGGGGAGCGAAGGGTCTCTCGCACGCGGGACAGGCTGGTTTGGGCAGCGTGGGCTGGCAGGTGAGCAGATGTTTGCTCCAGGCCTCCTGCTACCTTTTGACACAGCAGCCTTTGTGGAACAGACAGGATTTTCCTATTTTCTTCCTGCTCTCTGGAAGATGCATGTAATCTCTGTAGGGATCCCCCCCCCCCAACACACACACATTTCCTTGCCTTAGATCTGGCTTTCTTATACAGTTGTGTTTCATTTCTCACTGATACCAAATGTGAGCTGGGACAGATGTGTGGCGACTCTGGGGTGCTGTACCACAGCAGGAAGATGGGTGGCAGTATACTGTCAGTGTAGATCTCTCTCTCTCTCTCTCTCTCTCTCTCTTTATCTCTATCTATCTGTCTATCTAGTCATCAGTTTAACTGTATTTCTGCTGTCGTGGTCTTTCTTCAGCTCTCACTAACACCTTTTCATCATTCATCTTTTGTTACATCTCTCCATCTCCCTCCAGGCAATCTTTGTATGTCTATGAAGCATTCCCTCTTCTCCCCCTGCAGCTAGCGCCTACTTAAATGTTAAAATGCAGCGTTTTTAGCACTTGTTAGCGTAGATGTGGCTATTCATTCCTCTGTGTTCGATATGGGGTCTATAAAAAGAACAGATGGATAAGAAATTGTAGCGATGCATACCAGCTGTGACTCGGCATCATCAACCTAAAATGATGTGAGTAGATAAATGCATGCAGGCACGCGCTTGCATACACACACACATGCACGCGCGCATACACACACCAGCGCAGATCCATGCAGTGTTTGCCCAGATCAAGGCCGTGGCTCTGAGGGGCTAGAAGGAGATCAGGCACAGAGAGCCTATGGAAATAGACGGCTTTGTCATTGAAACACCCACTGCTTTTCCCAGGAGACGACTGACGGCAGTCCTGTCCTTTCCTCGCACATTTTCTTCTTCTTTGTCTTTACCATAACCTGCCCACAATACTCTCACGCCTCTTCCTCTTTGTATACTAACTGTGGAAAAAAGAAACACGACCAGCACGGTCAGATACACGGGATCTCTTCTAGATGGCGCCACGGGTTTTCCCCCGAATCGGGTAAATGGCATTTAGATACGATCCCTCCCCACGTTACGCAAGATCGTCTGCATTAGTCCGATTTGATCACTTTAGTGATGTTTCAAAGCGTTCTCGTGGATGGAGAAAATACGCACGTCGCCTTTATGTGACTGTTGAACCGTTTCTGCGCTTCTTCCCGTTAATAACAGAATTGCATGCTGGTAATCGGAAGCAAAAACGGTGTTCCAGAATTCACCGGGAAGATTTGAGTTTTCCTCCAGATGGGATTTATCTCCACTTCTGATTGAAGTTTATCTCTGCCCCGTTTCTCTCCACCCCCTCCTCCTGCTTTGAGCCCCCGCACCTGAACGGGCTGCCTTGCCCGGGTTGACCACATGTTTGCAGGGTCAGCCAGAGTATCTGGGTGTGCGCCAGCCCGCTGGGAGCCAAATTCAGGCAACCTTTTGGTTTGACCAGCAACAAGACCTGGAGAGTAGAGCAGAGATGGAGGTGGGGGCGGGACCGAGGCTCTTGTATCCTGCAGATTAGTGCAAGACACACAGGATGGGCTTTTCAGCATACAACACTCTGCTGGCCGTGACTCTTTGAACTGGGGAAGTGTGTGAGTGTGTGTGTGTGTGTGTGTGTAGGATGTCAGTATTTTTTTTAAATGGGTAATCGCAGCATAAACTTTTCACCCCACTTTCTCATGTGATCAGACTAAAAGGGGAATTTCACTGAACGCATGCGCCTACTACTTGTTTTTGTGTGTGTGTGTGTGCGTGTGTGTGTGTGTGTCTTCTTTAGTTAATAGCGATAGGAGCGGTGGACTGTGGATCACCTCCAGTACAGACAATTATCTTGCCAGTATTCAGTTCAAGGTCGGCTTTATGAAGCCTTTTGCTTCGCAGCAAATCTACTTTAACCAAGAGTGTTTGAAGAAAACAACATTCCAAACATTTAGTGTTTTTTTCCCCACTCAGACATTTTTATCTGCATGTGATGTCCTGTTTTGTTAATGGTGTGTATCATCTATATTTCCTGGAGAACAATTAAAGGCTGTCTTTCAGGGTGGGGTGGGGGTTGGGGGGGGGGGGGGGTTGTCACCAACTGCTGTAGTCACACATGCACTTCACATGCGTGTGCTTCTTCTTTGAGTTTGTTGTGCTGCCTAATAGCTCTGGCAAGTGAATGAGTCTTGATGTTTGCAGCCTTTAATAGGCAGTGCGCGTGCGTGTTTCCATGCCTGTGCGCGCTCGGTCTTAAGCAGTGTGCCACGTCTCATTCCCCCTTATTCTTGGATAATTGTGCTGCAAGTCCTCAGCCTCCCCTTTAGCCTGAAAACCAACCTCATTGCAGCCCCTAAAGAGCCCCCTGACAAGGTAGCAGGGGGAAAAAAATCCCAAGTTGTCCTTGCGCATAAAAGTAGATTCTACTCTCCAACACCTTTTCAAATTAATATTTGTGATGGACGCCATTCTGCCAGCCCCAGTTTCTGTTCCACGTCTTTGTTCCTGCGTTTGATGTAATGGAGGCAAGGACAAAGAGGAGAGCAGGCAGAGTGTGTGAAAATGGTAGTTAAGTGGGCTTAAGGGCTCCTTCAGTACCTTCTGAAAGGCTCGGACCCTGAATAGGACCCTCGCACTGCTTAGCTGTAGTGCAGTAAACAAGACAGGTCCAGCACAAAGGTGCGTCTCAAATGAGCACAGACAACCTCCTCCTCTTTGCCTCACCCGGTGTCACCCCCCAACCTCCCACCCCAATCTGACATCTGGCCAATCCCAAGATCTGCCCCGTCTTTGCTCACTACCCTCCTCCTTACACCCTTCCTTCTTTTTTCCCCCACTTTTCTTCATATCTTTTTTTCGTGGCCCTTTGGTGTTTCTCTGTACTCACTTCTGGTGTGTGTGTTTGTGTTTTGTTGTAGGCCTACTGGTCCCGGTTGGACAGCTTGCTCCCCCTAGCCAGCCTTGTCCCCAATGCTTGGGCGGTTCGTCTCTTTTGTTTCGTTAATTGCAATGAGTATAATGTACTAGTCTCTCGGAGGTCCACGAAAGACAATTAGACAATCCCAAGAATTTAATGAGACACCACCAGCCCCAATCCCCCTACCCTCTCTTTGAGAAACACCCTGCTCTCCGTTGGCACCGAGTGTGATGTACTGAGGAGGGGGTTGCGGTGCAGGTCGTCTGTCTGTGTCTGTTTGTGTGTTTACCAGATTGTTGGTCTCCTCATCAGAGAAATTACCATAGAGAAAAGGCCCAGAGAGATAAAACAGCAAGAAGAAGGGGGGGAAAAAGGAATAAACTATTCTGTCTAGCTCTTAATTCCGCATTTATGTGGCACTTCTCCAGGCCCGCCTAACCTTGGGAATTCCATCTGAAGCCTTGCTTTTCCCAAGCAGGAGAGACTTCCCGGGAATGTCCGTGTAATTATTAAGAGCATTTATCCTGTTCACCCCACTGAAGGGACAGAACACTTGACAGTGACATCCCCAAAAGGAAGAGGGATGACTGGGGGGGGGGGCTGAGTGAGGGTCCAAACCCTGGGTGGCCCTTTAAGTACGTACTCTCCGTTTCTTATGCCACTGTCTATCTTCATCCCAGTCCTGTTACTTCTTCTGTGGGGTTGCCTCGGTCTGATGCCTTTTCTCTCCCACATTTTCATCATCATTCCTCTTTAAGTCCGTGCCAAGATAACGCCAGTCTTTAAAAAATCCAGGAAATATTCACAAGTGATTCATCATATCTCGCTTCACCTCACATGGAGATTAATTAGTAATATCATCACGCCATTGTGAAGCACCTTTAGTTCACAACCTTCACACCTGCCGTTGTGCTGCGCCGTGAAGGGAAGAGTTTTCTTCTTGGTTTCCCTTTGTTTTCCTCTTCTCTCCTCTTTTCCTTCTCTGCCATTCTTTCTTCCCCGTGCTTTTTCTCCTCGCTGGCTAATCATGGTGTTACAACAAAAGACGGGGCTCCATTATTGCATGTGCGCGTCCCAGAAGAAAGGAAATGAGAACGGGACAGAGGGTGGCCGTGGCCTGACACCGCACTATTAATCTTCCAGTAAAGCCTTGTCAGGCAGAAACGGACACAAATGGATCACTCCCATTAACTGGGGGAGTGTAGGTAAGGGCTTTAACAAGCGTTTACCAGAGTCCATTTTCTCACTAATGAAGAGGGGGAATACGCGACCTCCCAGCCAAACCTGCCAGACCGCCCTTTAAGGCCCGGAGTGAGGAGAAATAGAGGGAGGAAGATCTGGTGGAGGACAGATGAGGAGAATTTGTGAGTATGGCTAAAGAGCGGAGCTGTTAGCGCTGCCATGTTGTGGCAGCTATGGTGTGACTTTAATACTCTTTAATACACACTCTGCACCTAATGGCCACAAAAGGTCTCCCTGACAGAACAGCTCCCCTTTTTTCAGTGAACCCTGGAGGTCCATGACAAAAGTATCGATGCAGGCAGTAGGTCCGGAACCTCGTCCAGACTGCTCGTTTACTTCCTGTCATACAGTCGTGCACCGTTGTTGAATCCATCACAGTCTTTTGGGAGAAAAGGCGAGGGCTGCCAAGGTGGGTGTCGTCTCATAAGGGGTTTGCTTTAGTGCGTGATAGTTTTAGTGCGTACACAGGGTGGAGTTGAAGAGTCTCTTCACTTATTTATTCATTAAAGATAATAGATACAAACCAAATTCACGGCAACACGTTCACAACTGCTGTTATTCATGTTTGTCAGCGATCGGTACACAGGGTTGATAAATTACTGGTCTAGAGAACAGGCAGAGCCAAAAAGGTCTCCTATGTCCTCTTGTCCGTGACCCAAGGATATTTAATAATATCAGAAAAGGCAGCGAATTAGAACTCTGCGATCCTTCAAAATAAAGAGCAATTTCACTTGCAAAGCTTTCTGTGTTTTTAATGTTACCAACTTAATGATGATTAATACAGTGCTGTCCCCTTTTAAAAGACTTTTCCGATGTGTATTATTAAGAGCAGAACTTCACACAGTGAAACAGAAGGGAGGCGTTTTGTGATCCTGAAGGGTGGACGATCGTATCGGTGCATCTCGTCTCAGCTTGGTTTTGCTGAAGTCCTCGCTGAAGTACATCACCGGGTGGATTTTCCCGTGTCAGCGGGCTGTTACCAACGACACCAGCTCCCCTTCCACGGCTGAATCAGAGGATCTTGTGTCATTAAAGAGATAGCAGCACACGCTGACCCCGGTGACGCCACCACGCGGGGGCGGGAGACGTTTGTCTGTTATCTCCGGCTCTGCGTCCCGCAGACTCCCAGGGGAGAAGCGAGGAAGCCTTCACCTTCCTCTTCCTCCCCAGACTCCCCCACCCCATCCCTCTTAGCACTCCCGCTCCCCGCCTTCCCCCCACGGCCCAAAAACATTTTTAATTATATCTTCTCCCAAGTACTGCGGCTCAGTAACCAAGGAGCTGACATTGATGCATGTGCTGATAAATCCGCAAACACTGGAAACAAGATTAACAAAGATTTTGAGGAAAGGGTGACAGCTAATTTTGCGCAATGGTCGGCGCCTCATTCAAGAGTGATGTTTTTGATAGAGCGAGCCACGCCTGAGAATTCATGCTGCACACGGGGGTGGGGGGGTGGGATGGGGGGGCATAAGGAGTTGCGCGGCATTTGCACTTTCTAAATTGTTTTTTCCCCCCCTCTAATCTTCACCTCTCCGCCACTGCTGCTGTCTGTCTCGGTCCTTAATCTCACGCCTCTGAGCAGTTTTGGTTTTCTTTTATTCTAACTCCACGATAGCACACACACGTTAAGGAAAATTAGACTATTAGCTTGTTTGTCAACATGTGGCAAACTGTACTAACGAAGTAATTACACTTATTTGCCAGTTATCTAGACTATCATCTTTCAACTGTCCCGTAATTAAAAATAGAATTTCTTGGAAAAATGTGTATGGAGCACCTTCAACCACTCTGTGACTGTGTGTGTGTGTGTGTGTGTGTGTGTGTGTGTGTGTGTGTGTGTGTGTGTGTGTGTGTGCGTGTGTGTGTACATGGTTACATTTGTAACCACTCTAATCATTTTGATCGGATCAGCGCTACATTTGTGTGATTCTGTGACGGCCCCCTCCAGATCCGGTCCGGTCTCTAACACACTACTGAGACACCTATACACACTCTCTGTGAGCTAGATCAGTGCCATTCCCACACACACACACACTCGCGCCGGCGTGCACACCCACTCACACACAAACAGAATAAGGGTGCAAGATAACAATCATCCTTCCGCAGCTGATTCCCTGTTTTCTCATCGATGGAGCGAGCTCTCCTTCCCTCCTTCCCTCCTTCCCTCCTTCCCTCCTTCCCTCCTTATTCTCTCCATTTCTTCACTGCAGCCAATTTCACGTCTATACAGTCGAAGCATCGTGTAGATTTCTTTTGTTCTTATTTCAGGGCCTCATTTCTACCTCATTTCTCTTTCTTTTTTGTATCCCCTCATGTGAAGTCTCCCCTTTCAAAATCGCTTGTCTGTATACGGCCGATAGCTTCTCCCTCTGTCTCTCTTTCCTTTTTCCTTCCCTCCCTCTCTCTTCCTCTCCCTCTGTGTCTCTCTAGCTCTCGTTTTCATCTTATCCCCTCCTCCATCTGCTTTCGCTTTTGTTTGCCTGGCCCCTCTTCCATCCCAACTTGATAATGAGGAATGCGGTGTGACCCTGACCTCCATCGGCCCTGCAACCACCTCCGACCCCTCCAGGTGACCTCCCGTCCCAGTTTTGACAGCTTGATTAATTACAGAGTGTTATGATTTATGAGAAAAGCAGTATGTAAAAATAATAGACAACAGGTGGTCTCAAAAAAAAAGTAGAACATTTGAAAGAAAGTCTAGGGAGGATTGTGGTGGTGGTAGATTTGAGGGGGTTGGTGTGTGTGTGTGTGTGTGTGTGTGTGTGTGTGTATGAGAGAGAGAAGGGATGTGTTTTACAGGCGCTTTCCACGGTAAATTGCTTTCAACTATTTCTGAAGGCTACATCGGGTTAATAGGAAAATGTCTTCCTCCGTGCACGCTTAGTTGCCACAGCGTGGATTTCTCCATGTGTATTTATCCGTATGGCAGGAGGATGAAGGGGATTCCAACATACATGCGTAGCCCCATGTGTGTGCTGCGATGCATAAAGCCAGCCATGTGGTAATGACACTATGGAAAATGTGCAGGAATGCTCAGACATGCATACACGGAGGTGCACTCTATTCTCCGGCACCTCTTTTCTAGATTACATCCTGTGAAAATAAGCAGAGCAAATGGCAGAAGAGAGCGTTGGTGCTGTTTACCCTTCACACTTCAAACACGGCTTGTGATTGGCTGTGGTGACCTCCCCTGACACGTGGACCTGTGGTGCAGCTCCACTTAGGGAGGGTCCACTCTCCCACCGTGTGTGTGTGTGTGTGTGTGTGTGTGTGTGTGTGTGTGTGTGTGGGGAGTAGGTGGCTGTCAGAAGCACAGCCAGATTTACCTTCTCACACTGCCACAGCCAATATATTTATTTTCTAATTTGCACACGTAGGATTGCAAATATCATCCCATGGAAGGTCACAAATAATTGGTTATCACACACAGCGACCGTACATTAGAGCAGCGGCTTTGACAGGACCGCCGCTTTTCTCCGCGGCTCTTGCTCCTAGGTCACACTAACAGGGCAGGGGTGAGGGCAGTGGAGGTCACGCTGGTGGCGTGACGCTCAGGAAGATTAATCCCACCGTGACCCTTTTGCCAACACGGGTTATTTCAGCGCCGCTCCTTTCTAAACACACCTGATTAAGCCAATTTAGCCTTTAAGTTGTTGTGTGTTTACTTTATTTCTGTCTGAGTTTTAATTGTCAGTGTGTGTATTTCTGTCTCCCCGTGCTCATGCACGTTTCACACCTGCGTACATGCATGTAGGTCTTCACCGTGACCCTGCCCGGCGGAGTCTGTGCATATGGCCCTGCTTTTAGCACCCACCATGTCTGTGTTGGTATAAGTTAATGCGCTAACTACCCATCCAGATGGTGAAGGAGAAGCTTTCGTCCACGGTGCTCTTCAGGAATTCACACGCTGGTGTAATTCTTTGAAATACACCGTAGTTTGTGGACTCACGTAGCGCCTTTATTGGGGATTTCAAGGTCTCTGCAGTGGTCACGTTGCTCATTTATGTCTAATTAGGCTCAGAAATCAGATCTAGCAAAGAACCAAATGCCTCCTCCTTCACTTGATCGCCACGACCAGCTTCTCCAGTTCTGATATCTATATCTATTCCTCTGCTCCCAGTTGCAGACAGAATTCCTTCTAACCACCACCTCTTCTCCTTTTTTGTGTATTGTCTGTGTCTCCCCCCTTTCTGTTCATCTTCCTGATTTATACATTAAATAGTTAGGCGGGAGGGCAGGGAGGCACCTATCATTTCATGATCTATATCTCTCTGTGCCCTCATTAAAAATACATGTGTATGCTTAGGGGAGACAATATGGAATATATAAATCAAAATGCTAAAGGCGTCAGAAGGAGCTTCCTGTATTTATTTCCCCATTGCCTTCCCTCTGTGGGATGAGGACTCTTCTTTCTTCCCGTAATTCCTTCACAGTGGATGCGGCAGGCATGTTTGATACAGTAATATTAAAGTACAATGGAAATATTATGCACTTGTTAGGCAGGTGATTTGTCGAGGTAACGCAGCAGGATGAGACAATGAGGCCAACGGCATCGTTATTATAGTGTTCCTTTATTCTCTTAAATAAAGAGGCAGACTTTCAGCGAACTGCATCCACGTGTGGGGAGACACTTCTGGAATATGCCCCAGTGTGTGAGCGTTAACAGTTTCTTTTTCCTGAATGGCACACTGGCCTTCTGCTGGGGGAAAAAGACAAATGACTTGTGTAACATTTACTTGCACAATCGATAGCTGTGACAATTTCCACCTGGACGGTGATTAATGCTACATCCAACCCCAATCTAGCAACCCCCGCCCCCTCACCCTGTCCACGCGCGTGCGTGTGTGTGTGTGTGTGTGTGTGTGTGTGATGTGTGTGTCCACATCTGCATTTTGTGCGAGCCGTTTACCCCAGCGCACGCAGCGAGTGAGCGTCAGCTTCGAAGCGAGTTACTGAGCGAGCGTCTTCCCGTCCGTCCTTCCATGGTGCTGGAAAGAGGCAGGTCGGGAGGAGCGAGACGGAGGGAGGAATGGAGCAGGAACAGAAGCGGATCAGAAGCTGAGCTGTTCTCCTCACTTTCTCCACCCCGACGCTCCACTTTGAACCTTTTTATAAATATTCAGCATCATCTAAAATCATCCACATAAACCCAGGCATCCATGCCAAGGTTAAAAACCGGCAGTGCTGGTTCCAGACGCCCGCTCCGAAGGTTAGCCTCTTACTCTGACCTAAACTATTCATGTTCATCAGGAAACCATCGTTACCACACTCAGATGTAGTTGGGTGGAATTAATATAAAGCAGCAGAAGTCTCACACTCAGCCCTTTGAACTTTTGGGCAAATTTAGACAGATTTTCTACAGAATTACAAAACAAAATTACTGAATCATCTGCTGAGACCAGAATGGGGGAAGAGGGTTTGTGGTAAAAGTTGGTGTTGGTGGGGGGGGGGGGGGGGGGGGGGGGGGGTTATGTGGTTGCTACAATAAGGAAGTTAAGAAGCAAAGCAGACAACTTGTTCTATACTGTCTCTGCTCGAGCTGAGATTAATTCATTATTTATTATTATAGCGTCTTATTTAAGCTATAAAAGCAGGCATTGAGTCCCTTTGTAAATACCCCCCCCCCCCCCCCACCCCCCCACCCCCTTCTCCTCCCCCCGCCCACCTGGGTATTTTAGACTCTGATTGATTCGGCGCTGACAGGCTGATGACAATCCTGTCTCATGTCCTCTCGCATCAGCACGAAGATCCACACTTTTTTTTTATGGACTCGGTGGTACAGTAGGTGCTCTCCCACGTCTGTGCTCGGCGGGTACGGGGGAGCGGGGGTCTCAGGCTGGTGCCGCGTCAAAATGAGAAAAGGGGCACCGTGACTTAATCTGACATTACTGTGCGATCTGTGTGGTATCTCCGCCTCAGGGAAAGTGGGAAAGAAAGAAAAGCTGGGGATCGGATGGATAAAGGGGCCCTGCGAGCCAAAAAAAAAAAAAAAAAAAAGCTCACGTAGAGACCAAGACAGGCACGGTCACATGGAGCAGGGTGGCCCTGACAGCGAGGCAGAACCACCGAGTTCCAGTTTATCCTCCTCCTCCTCGGAGGCAAATATAGAAGTGTCTTTTTTGTCTCCAACCTTCCTGATTTATAGACTTTGTTTGTTATTAAATCAAACTGAAATGCTAATTGTGCCACCGCTCCTCCGCTTCTGCTTACTTCCCGAATTAGCCTTTCTTTGGTCGGCCATTGTGCCTGGTTTGGGTCTCAAATCCTGCTGTCGCCTGCAGACATCCCACCCCTCCTTCTCTTCTTATTGGGTGTTTCATGCTGAGTGACCCTTTCCCCCTTGTCAATCAAGCCTCAGCAGCAAATCACGAGCGGCATCTCGCTGAAACAAGGAAGTGCAGCGGTAGCTATTGAGAAAAGACTCTTTAATCTTTACCTTGATCCCAAAAGAAACGAGCCGCCTGCACGAGTGCAGCCGCCGTCGGTTCGTGGAGACCGCGTTGATGCAGGTGCACGGAGCCGTAAACGCGGCCCAAAGAAGAGCATTTCCATGCTACGTCGCTAACAGCCCTCCTGAAACCTGGAAATCTACACAAGCGTCCCGTTCCCTTTCCACACGGCATGCACCCATGACCTCTATCAGCCATGCTTTGTACCTGTCAAGTGCTGTCCTTTTCCCGTGCCCAGAGCCCAGCTCGCAACACGAGAGCTCTCACATCAAAGCTCCACTGAGCTCCACATGCACAGATGAAACACCCTCTCACTCCGGCCGCCTCACGCCACACTCCGGCACATTAAACACATTTCGTTTCATTACAGCGCCACTGGGGGAAAAAAAAGAAGGAGTAGAGACGCTGCTGTCTTAAAGGGATATCTTATTTAATCTGCCGTCGCTCTTATGTGTCTAAACTACGCGCCCGGGCGCAGACGCCCTCCGATTGCCTTAACAATGATGCCACTCGGTAGAAACACTCGCGGCCAAAGTTCTAGTGGACGGGGTTTATCTACTTGGAGCGGAGGTTCTGGCTAAATCGATTGTCATTAGTGTTGGGAGTGATGAAGGTTTTAATTGCGCAACAATAAAAATGTAGGAGGAATAATAACGGTCTTTTCCGATGCAGAGCGTGTGCCTGCTCAAACGGCTCGGCGGCGCTGCCGGCGGGGCGCTGTGATGATCGAAGGGTTTCATCACGACAGCGAGACCCGCTCTGGTTTCCGTAGCAGCGGCAGCCTTTGTTGTCCTATCTGATGCAGGACAGGCTGACAAAGCAACACTAAGGAGCATCCGAAGCAGGGTGACGGGGGTCGGGGTACCCTCGGAGGGGTCGGGGCGACCCTCTTGACCGCTGGCCCCGGGGCAAGGACTCAGTGTGGTGGTGGCACAGGGGCACCCACAGGGCATGGGAAGAGACTTAGCCTGCACGCTGCAGTAGAAAGCCCGGACTGACCCAACGCCAGAGGACTGTGTGTGCGGCTCATTCCAGGCGTTGTGTGTGTTTATGGGACAAAGGCGGAGTGACCCGGTGTTAGCAACGTGTGGGAGAGATTTAGTGGCATAAAAAGCAGGCTGACCTCAGGTTTGCAGTGCGCATTTGTGTTTGATTCACAGTTTGACAGCACATCACAACACAAAGATCAGATTTAGCAGGTGTATCCAGTGTGTCTCTTATGTGGGAGAGCCTTAACTGTTAGCTGGAAACACAAAGAGCCCTGACCTAACTCCACTACGGCATATGGAGAGATTCAGCTGTCCAAACGATTAACAAAAGCTCTGTGGGAAGAATTATTTCAGGAGGATTTCAGAAGAGCATTGACATTTTACTACCTAACATGAATTAAAATCTCTCAATACTTTGCTTCTAATAAATTATATAGATTTATTTATTCATTTTCTATTGCATCTGAATCGAAATTGGATTAATTCAAAATAAAAGTTGAAAAATCTTGAGGTTTTTTTTGTGCTTAGAACTGTTTTGTGGCACAGCCTGTGGTGGATGGTGAGAAGAAGAGTGGGAAGATGTTCTGCTGTTGTGAGACCAACACGGACCTCACGGCGTTTCAATAAATGATGGTTTCCGACGTATGTCAAGCGCGCTGTTGCCTTTACAGCAATGTCCTTCTGGGTGACTGGACAGCTGAAAGGGTTAGCATTGTTAGCTCAGTTAGGTGTGTTAGCCTCTCGAGAGGAAAAACCTATTGGCTCTGGGCCACTCAAGGTTAGCGTAGGGATGGTAAAGGCTAGGAGCAGGGCCACTCCAGGTTACCGATAGTATGCTGGAGCCCAGCAAAGGCTGTTGACCATTAAGGCTTGGAGTGTCAGCACATGGCTGCAGGCCACTTGAGGTTAGCATCGGAACACAGGGACCGATGGAGATAAACCATTAACTGTTGGCCTTGTGAACTGGGATTATAGGAGAAAATGACCTGTGGAGGCGAAGTACGCGCAGATTCTTTTCTGTCATGGTTTCCTTTAATCACCCAGTTTTTCCCGAGGGCTCTTCTGTTTGTGCGGCTTGTTTATTTCAGCCGGGATTCAGTTGAGGAGCGTTATATTATTTATTATCCTAAGCGTCTGATCTACCAGGCTGAACTGGGCCTGTCAGTTGTTTTATCAGGCTGCCACCAGTGGGCAGTGGCACAAAGCTGGTGTAAACATGCTCCCATTGTGCCTCACCTTCCCTTTCCTCCTCTGCTGATTTTTTTTTATTATTTCTTCCTCCAGCTGCCTTCCCCTCCTTTTTTAATCAAAATTAATTTGTGAGAATGTCTAAATTTTTTGTATTTGTATTAAAATGTCTTCTTTTTTGTGGCTGAAGTTGAAATCTCCAAAGCTAATTCCTTCAGCCATTATAAAGCATGAAATCATTTAAAACTGAAATTAGAATTTCATATATTTAAAAAAAATAAATTCAAATTCACATTTACCTGCTGATTTAACAGCAAAGCAAATTTCACATAGATTTCAAATTCAACTAGGTCCACTTTTATCTTCCTAGCAAAAACATTTTCTCAATCTTAATACTGTTCATAACAATTTTCTCCTTTAGAAAAAAGGCCGGAGCTTCGAATTTGGAGTGTGAACATATTTTTTTTTAATAAGTAAGTGTGAAAGTGCCATCAACACACGGCAGGTGCTAAGGGGAATGCTGTATGCCGGTTCTGATGCAGATGGGCACAGGAGGGACACCGACTCGCGCTGCATCAACAGAACACACACTCACACACATTCCCTGTTCACACTTCCCGAGCAGAGGAGACGTGCTTCCATGAGAAGATGGTGACTTGGAGAGGAAGCCTCACGCCGCCTCCTCAGGTTCCTCGTGTCAGCACCGATGACCTTGGTTCTTCTCTGTGGGGTGTTCTTTGTGTGTGTGTGTGTGTGTGTGTGTGTGTGTGTGTGTGTGCTCACAATGGGGGCCGTGCGCAGAATGCACCAGCAAAGTGAAACAGGAATCCGTCCATTTCCTGCTTTAGCTTCAGAGTGCTTGAAACAATAAGCACACTTAATTAAAATGCTTCAGAGTTTAAAATGTCACCGAAGGCTTCAGGAGAACTTCCTTCTTCACAACATATTTTCCCGCTCTCATTAGAATTCGCATCAGCCACTTTCTTGACTCTTTTTTTGAAATAACCCTTATTACAGAAGAGTCTAATTTATTGGGAACCGGTCGGACCCGATGTCTCGCTCTTCTCTGAGTGGCGAGCACATGATGAAGCTCTGTGCCGTGCACTTGTGACTAAGTCTTTCTGTGAGTGATGGTGAGATCGATTGGGTTTGTTGGGAGGTGACATGTGGCCTTTTGGAGTCACTAAATCCTGCTGCGCCACTTAAACCAGCGCCGCTGAATTCACAGCCCCGGCTCCACCTCTCGCCGACGGCGTCTCAGCGCCGTCACGTCTTCGTGTCTAGGTTTGATTTTTAGTGCACTCGTCTTAGAAACGGCGTTTTAATTTGGCGTTTCAGTGATACACTTTGTGGAAATAGTGAAATTGTGACACTGATTATGGGAGTGAATTAGTCAGGGTTAACAGAATCAATTAAATTCATTTAGGATTGAAAACACGAGCAGAACAGAGAAAAATAAGGGTTTGTTTTGAGATATTAACCTTTTTTTATATGAGAAACATCCACCTTTTATGTTACGCTCCCTGAAATGAAAAATACTGCAAATATAAAATAAAAAGTGAATTTTAAATTGTTGATGGAGGCAACACTGACTCACTCGTGGGCCTTTTTTTTAGGACGGCTACGGTGTGGTGGTACTCAACCCCAACGAGAACTACCAAGAGGTGGAAAAACCGTCCAGGTCGCCTCCTCCGACCCCCCCCGGTGACCCCCCGGACGAGCCGGCTGAAAAGAGGGAGCGCAAAGATGATAAAGAGAGCAAGAAGAAGAGAGAATTCTATGAAAAGTACCGTAACCCGCAGAAGGAGATGGAGACGGACCGGATCCCCGTACGGGTAAGTCTGGCAGGAAAAGAAAGGGATGGGTGTCAGAGGAGAGCCGCACGGAGGTCAGGGAGCCACCGGAGGATAGATGCCGCTCCAAAGGAGATATAACGTGGGAGAGCACGGGAAGGAGGAATTTGGGCAAAGTTTGAAAGAGACAAAAGAGGCACGGCGGCGAGGGCGATGGGAGGCGGGTAGCTGGGGAAGCCAGAGAAGGAAACGTTAGGTAACGAGGGATGGAGGGAGGATGGGAAGGCAGAGGGAGAAAGAGAGGCTCTTGTGTGGTCAGCCTGCATGTGAAGAGGTTGGCCGAGCTCCAGTCGCCTCTCAGTGAGCAAGTGTTAACCACATGGCGCCCTCCCTCTCTCCCGCTCGCTCCTCTCCTCCCTCAGATGGCGGAACGGTCAGCGCGGCGCTGGCCCCTCGCGCGCTGACCGCTGGGATTATTATCTTCAGAGCGCACACCCCCAAAACACGGCGGCATTCTTATCGAAGCGGGCCGACGGGACGCCACCAAATCGTGCACATTACGCACACACACACACACACACACACACACACTCACACACACTCCGGGCTTGAGGCACCTAGCTCAGCCAGATTACCTTGTGGTCAAACAAAGGAAAAAGACCTTCTGCATAAATTAAATTTTCCCGTCCGTACGCGTTAAACGAGCTTTTGTCTCTTCATTGTCGTCTCCAGTTTAACCCCCCCCGACCCTGAAAGTCACAGACTTCTCCTGTGAAATTGTCCGTAAGTCCTTTTCTTTTTTGGTTTTTCTTTCTTAAACTAAGATCTTCCAAGATTCCGTGAGGTGGTCCGCAGTGACGGACCACTCGCACCTTCCCTTCCCAGCGGCGTCACAGCACCGCGGGGCTGTTGTGCTGCGTGTGTGTGGGGGTGTTTGGGTGTTCCTGTGTGTGTGTGTGTGTGTGTGTCTGAACCAGTGCGTCAGTCTCTGCCGTTTGGGCCACTGTGGGTGTAGTGGGTGGTCCGGGAGCCGCTGACGCAGCTTCTCCTTCTCACCTCATCCCCGTCCTGACAGCACCTTTACACACACTCTAATAAGGCGTAATTAGCCACAGTCCCGTCTACTCTGTCACACCTTCACGTCTCCTTACCTCTGTGTTGCTTTTCCTCATCCCATTAGCGCTTCACTTTATTTTTTTTCATTTTCTAGCATTTCCAGTTTGAGGAAAAACATTTTGGGGGGAATAAAATCAGTTTTCCTTGAAAATGTGCATCAATGCGGATGCGGTTTTGACCTCTAACTGGTACATCTGAGGCGCTGCTGCATAATGTTGTAAAAATGTGCAATGAATATGTAAAATACCTTAAATCTGTGAAACCACTAAATGTAAGGCGCATTCCCTTGTTTTCTATACTCAGATTGTCTTTTCAAACACCGGTTTGGGTCCTGATGTCAGCAGACGTCTCAGCTGTTTCCCCCTTTCTTCTGTTCCGGGGCCCTGGTCTGAAACCTTGAACATCCCCCACTCCTGGTCCCTGTTCTTGCCTCCCTAACGGTGCTCCTGTGTGCAGAATGCAGGCGGGACGGGGTCAGCCTGTGGGACGGGGTCAGCCTGTGGGACGGGGTCGGCCTGTGGGACGGGGTCGGCCTGTGGGACGGGGTCGGCCTGTGGGACGGGGTCGGTGCGTCAGGCCTGTTTCAAACCCTCCTGAGATCTCTGGAGGTTTTCCTCACTGGAGAATCGACCCCACTGCTGGTCTCAGCCTGCTCGTTGCTGCACATCTAGGTTCTTTACTCAGGTTCTCTCACCTTTTCTCCCCAATCTAAAGTGATCCTCATCAACTACCAACATTTAATTAGATTTTCTATGATGCGCGGCTGCAAAACACGAGATAACGATTGATGAATGAGCGGATTTTACCAGTTTTGCTGCCCTTTGAAATGTAACCTTTGGTCCAGAAGTCAGCAGAATTGTCATATGTTCACAGTGTCCGTGATACACACACACACACACACACACACACACACACACCGGGATTCTGATAGAGTTGAGTTGATTAATACGCTTCCTTACACACATTAATAAGCTCTTAACTGCTTTTAGGAATCTTACTTTTTAGCCTTGGGTTCATAGTGTGCAACCTCTCAACCTTATCTAATCCCTCTCCTCTCCTCTCTGCAGATCACACACCACTGGGCCATGTTTAGGGGGATGTTGGTGGTTTAGAGGAGGGGGAAGAAAGTGGGGGGGGGCAGAGGGAGGGATAGAAGGATAGCCTAATCGGAGGGATGCTGATGAGGACAGTGGAAGGAGGGTAGGCGGTGCCCTCTTAGCACTTTGCCATATAGAAGTTTGGGAGTTCACTTTACTTTGAATTTTAGCAGTAATCCAGTTAGCTATTTTCTGTCAGCCAAGCGGAGGAATGGCAGGAACAAAAGGCACATTCATGGGCTTAAGAAGCTTCCAAAGAGTTCACCCAAGGCTGGCTGGCTGGGATTAGGCCAGCAGAGCCTGGAAAGAAGAAGGGGAAAAAAAGAGCAAAGGGGACAAAAAACAGAGCTTCGCCTTTCTTTAAGCACCACTTATTTTTGTAAATGACTGAAATACCTCTCTCTTTTCTGGGTTAGTTTGTCATGCATCGCCGTCTAGTGCCACATATTCTGCCGTTTGTTACCTCACAACGGCGAGAGCAGGAGCACCTTCAGCCTGACAGCGTTTGGCGTGAGCTGACCGAGAGCGACTCTTCCTTCCGTGCTGTAGCCTCCCAAATGTTAGCGCTGATTGGAACCTGCCTGATGATAAAGGCTTTAATCTCTCACCATATTAACACGAGGGTGCTAGCGTTAGAGCATTGGTTAACCCTGTTTTTAGTGGTTACACTTTAAGAGTCCGGTTTCTCGGTGATGGAAGGGGCACAGGAGGCGTACGTACTAGCACGGACTGAACTGACTGTTGTAGATTGTACAGTGTGTGCGAGCGAGCATCATTTATTTAGGCCCTTTTCCAGCTGCAGCTGTCCACGGGGGCCGAATGAGAACCTTGTCTTTGCTGTGTTTAGGGGATGACGTCTTGTTTTCCCCCCATGTCGACACCGTAATACAACACTTCCTGAGGATTCACTCATGTAACTTACGCCAGGACTTGATTAGAAGCAGCAGGACGTTCTTTATTGTGCTGGGTTTCACTCTTTGCCACCTTCACCTCTTTGCCCCAATCTGTGGCCCTCGAGCAATTACACAGACAGGATTTCTTTGACCTTTGACTTGTGGCTTTGCCAAGACGTAAGGTTCAGCATATCCAAGGACAGGTAGAGACTTGATTAACCTCTGAACCTGGTCAGAGAAAGCTCAATGAACAGGGCCAGAGGGCAGCACACCTTCTGGCTGCAACACAGCAAATTGGTTTGGTTCCCTGTTTGTGTTTTGGTGTCTACTTTTTTGTGTGTGTGAGTGTGTGTGAGTAAAAGAGAACAAGCCCTGCACTGACTGCGAGTGCATCTGTCTTCATAGCTATTTTTCATGTTTATTCCCACGGTACACGCTCAGTATGGAAAGTTCTAAGCTACATGTGTATCGCTTTTGCATTTCTCAGGGTTTAGAAGTTCCAAAGAGGTTGAGTCCGTCCGGGTAAGCATTTGTTAGTGAACACGAGGGTTTCTTCCGTTCAGCACGCCCATGTGTGCGTGTGCGCACATCGGCGTGTTTGTGCTTTCGCTCAAGGCAGAACGAGGGCTTGCTGGTCTCAGATCCCTGCTCCCAATCTTCTAGTCAGGTCAACCATCAAACACATCCATCCTGCCCTCCCTTACACCTCCCCACCCCCTGAGCTCGCTCCCTCTCTTTTTCTTCTCTCTCTCTGCACAGCCCCACGTTGGCTACAGGCTGACCTGAATAAAGACATACGGAGACACACGTACACACAAAGGCAGCACCTCTGGGTCATCTTGGAACAAACACAACCTTGTCTGCCAGCCCACTCTCCTTTGCCGTATGTCAATTAATGGGCTGCAGTAATTTCACCTGACAATCCGGGCGGCGGCGCGAGGCTAGCCGAGATGTCACAGCGATGACCTTTCTGGCCCGCAGCCGCTCTTTTCTAATAAAGAATCTCACAAACCCACAGCAACTTCTTTTGTAGTTTGTTAATGAGTTATTGATTGGAAACAATGCCCTGGCAAATATTGTCAGAGCAGAATGACCCCGTCAAGGTCACGCTGTTTTATTGTATACAGTCTGAGTACGCTAATCTGCACGTGGGATGACATGCATGCTATAGGTGTTCTTCCTTCCCTGGTGATTGCCCTCTCTCCCTCCCTCTCCCTCCCTCCCTCCCTCTCTCTCTCTCTCTGTTGCTCCTTCTCTCCCCTTGCATTATATAGTATATCCCCTCATTTCTAAATCAGATAACACACCTACACATACAGTAGTTTTCTCTCGGTCTCACGCACACACTTGCACACAAATGCAGCCCCCCTCTTGGTATTTTACACCTTTTCCAGCACATTCTCTCCATTCTCTGTCTCTTTCTCACATCATTATATTCCCAACTCTCCATAGCTTCTATACCTGCTAATTACCTACGATGCCTCACTCATTATTTTCCCATCTTTACTGCTAATTTGCCACCCCCCCGCCAACACAGACACACACACACACACACACACACACACAACTGTAGTCGGACCCAGACAGCTTCTAGCAAACTTCAGCTCTGCGTCTCCTTTAAAGAGGATGCGGGAACAAACAGATAGAGATAAGAGACGAAGACGGGGAAAAACCCAATCACAAACAGGTGCCATTAAGCTTCATATTTTCATGATAAGCACATAAACAAAGCTGATTTACAGTAGTGGCTGCTTGCCTAACGCAGACATGTAATTATTCATATTGTTAAATGAATATTTAAGCATAATAGCTGACTGAAAGAACCTCTATCCACTTCCACGGTGCTCATGACGGCACTGGAGTGTAACGGCTTTGCCCACCGATGGTTCAGTCAGTGCAGCCAGGAGCAGGAGGAGAAACTTAAAGATCCGTTTGAAAGCAGAGCCAACGTATGCAAACACTCTGTGAAATATATCTGTGTCTCCTCAAGAAGAGAGTCTCGTGTTGTGCAGTTTGAATCATTTGGAATCCTCTAAGACCTTAAAACACCTTGGCTTTTATGGGAGTGTGTGTCTGTGTGAGTGTGTGTGCAGTAAGAGCTACCCATGCAAAACAGTGCTAACCCAATAAAGTTGTTATGGCGTCCCGTGACACTGCCCTGACACTTCTGGCTGCTGCTGAAAAGTTTGGGAGTATAAAAACTACAATGGTCCTTATCCACTAGAAACCTTCCGGTCCGCACTGCTCTACAGCTTCTGACTTTAAATTCCAATTTCTCCACAAGGTTGTGGTGTTCTGTGTTCTGAATGACCAGAGAGAGAGAGGAACTGGGAGGTCGGTGGCGGTCACTGGTGTTGTTGGGGTCATTGTTTCCTGTGTACTGATGCTGGGTTTGTGTTGGCATTGGTGCTGTTATTTCAGCCATAGCGCGCTTCTCCTTCCAGCCCTCCAGTCTCCGTCTTTAATTACAGTAAATAAACACAGGTTAGGCCCTGTGCAGTGGACAACATTTGAGTGTGTGTGTGTGTGTGCACTTTGGAAAGGGAGCTCTTATTTCGCAGGGTGAAAAATAATAAATTGTTCAAATTCTTGCGACCAGTTGGAAGAATGAAAGTTTTAGAGGCCTTTTCGTCCCTGCGGGGTTCTTCGTGCTTTTTGTGATTGTGGCTGCATGAGCGCTGATTTTGTGGGAGCTATTTAAAAGGTGTTGCATATTATCGTGTAGGCATGTTTGTTAGAATGCCAGAGGAAGGGGAATTTTGTGTCATTTAATTAAATACAAAATAAGGTGGATCCCAAACCCATAGTCACAACTTAATAGAACAGCTCACACACAAAAACAGGGTTGACTTATTATTATTGGCTCCCCACTGTCAATAGAGAGGTAAATATAGATATATATGAAATGTTAGCAGCAGCATGCAGATGCTGTTTAGAGCATTAACTGCCTTCATGTCAGGTAGTCTTTCCCTCGGTCACCTGCCTCTGAGGGCACAGGCGAGCCCTGCTGGGTTTGGGTTCATCACCAGGCAATGTTAAGATAAGATTCTGAAAAAAGATGGAGGAAATATCGGGCTCAGCCGGTCCAACAGAGTCGTGCGCCTCACAAAATAACTCAGACTGTTACATGCACAGGAGCGAGCGTGCTGCTGTGAGGGTTGAAGGGCAGAGCAGCATTGCCCGCTCTTGCATCACCCTCTCTGAATGGGAGCCGGCGCTGCCACCACAGCTAATGCTAATGCACACCTCATGCTAATCCAGCAGTAAACACAAACACTCTGACAGCTTCATTTACCTCTAGACAAACAGAAAGCTAAACACATAGCAGCACATCATCAAATGGTGCAACACAGACACAGGTGAACGCAGGTGAATGCAGGTAAAAGCGTCTCACCACAAGAAAGTAGAGCAGCCTTATTTCTTGTAATTGTGCAAATGTTACTTTGTCTGCCATGTTTCTGCCGTGGGTAAATTCTTGTTATTTATGTCCACGTGCGAATTAGGGTTCCTGTGGGTGAATATCCTGCTCACATCCAGTTTCAAGTGTAAATTTCCAGCTCTGCCAGATCGTTTCCTTAAATGACCAACTTTGGAACCACACAAGACAAACGTGCGAGTGTATCCGTGGAGTCTATTTTTAAGGTGAAACAATGTGCCAAACTCTTGTCTTTGGTTTATAGAAAAGCTGCGAGGCTGTTGTAGGTCTGCACATTGTGCTGGCGCTGTTGTGTTTGACAAATTTAGTATTTAACTGTTGTTTTGTTTTACTTGTTGGTTTTTTCTGGGTCCCCTGTCAGCTGATCTCCGCATGTCCAACAGTCTCATTGGTTTCTGTAGTGAACCTTACAGTTAGATAGGTAATCAAAGTCAAGAATCAATGTCACAGCTTCATTATTGGGTGCCCTTTTCTCATATGTCCCGTTACTATTATTCTTTACATCTCCAGTTAATTGTTAATCTTTCCTCGTCCTGAACGTGCACCTGGGTGCACGGCTCCCACATTTTCCTTCCTGTTTGTTTTTACATGTCTTTTGCATCCCCCCCCCTCTTTTCTTTCCTTTGACCTTCCCGGGCGCCTTCCCATTATGCCTCCGCTGGCGTATAGAAGGGCCATCGATTCAACAAGAGAGAGCAAATTAAGATTTAAACGTTAAGTCACACATCCTATTGAATTTTACATTTAGGGCATTTGCAATATGCAAGACTTATTGATCACCAGAATTGTGGCTCTTTATAGAAAACACCCCAGGCCGAGTCTCTTTTTGTTTCTCCTTAATGCCTTTCCTGTCGGCGGGGCTCAGGTTGTGGCCTCTGATGTGGTTTAACAGTGCTATTGATATTTCATTGTCAAGGAAATACATCTTTAACCTGTTGCTGCTGCGTTGCTTTTTGGTGATATTGGCGACCTTGAGACTCGGGAGGTTTTTTGTCAGTTGTTTTTTGGTGGGGGGCGGGTTGTTGCTCATTAAAAACGTTGCTGTGTTGTTGCAGGAAAACGCTTCCTCCGAGGAACACGTGGTGCACGTGTGGGACCACTTTGTGTCCAAAGCCGAAGCCAAGAATGTCTTCATCATGGCCCACAGCTACGGAGGACTGTCTTTTGTTGAGCTGGTGAGTAGTTGTGTTTCTTTTTTCCCTCCTCTCATGTGTCACAGCCCACCAGCCAAGCCTCACAGAGCATCGCTAACGTTCACGTCGGGACGCTTTTGTACACCTCTGAACACCAAACAAAGCATCATACACTGAGTTTTAAAAGTGCAGCTAAACCGTGTGGTTCGGCCTCCTCCACACAGGAGAGGAAGGATGGAGCTGAACATGGTGGTGCTGTGGAACGGGTCTGATGCGGAGCGTGTAGAGCCCCTGCTTTATGGGAGACGGTGGTGGGTGCAAGTGGATTTGGTGGAATTATTGGTTCACAGGGGAGGTTTAGAGAGCTTGGCTTTCTAACCACACCTTCCACTAAATTGGCCTGCAGTGTGCCTTTTGGGGGTTATTCGAAGCTTCTGAAGCTGATTATTCATTTCCTACTGTTTGTTTTACTGCGGCGGCCTGGTGGGATTGAGCATCATATATCGATCATCGCATTCACATCTGTTGCTCTTTTCATAAAGAGGCTTATCTCTCAGTAAGGCCGTGGAGTCTGGCGTCCCAGCACACCCCGCTGGTACCATGCTGGTCTTCACTGCTGGTACCATGCTGGTCTTCACTGCTGGTACCGGCTGTTTGACCTGTGTAAACAGTCATCTCGTTCATGTATTAGCTATCACTATACAGTAGATATGGGCGGTGGTAGCTCAGGCTGATGTGGACTGGGCTGAGAAGCGGAGGGTGCTTGGTTCGAGCCCCAGTGTAGACAAAACATGGAAGATGTTCTAGTAGTAGGGGAAGGTGCCCAGGTACCCTTGAGCAAGGTACCGAACCCAGAAATGCTCACATTGAGCCCTGCGATGACCTGGTGTCTCATCCAGGGGGGACCTACCTTCGCCCATTGTGGACCCTCGGCGTGACCCTGAAAGGGATAAAGCGGTTCTGAAGATGAGACGAGACCACAGATGTGGGTTTAAGCAAAAGTCTGTGTGATATTTCTCCAAATATTGTATCTGATTTATTTGGTTTCTGTTGAACATACAACAGCCTTACCTTTCTATCACCTCAGCGTTGCTTCGGTTCATCACTGGTTTCTTGATGCAAAGGTTTTGCATCCCATAATATTCAAAAGGTGTTCCTTGAAAACAGGAGGAGAAAAGAGACGGCACCATGACGATATGGCTATTGGGGATTAAAGGTGGGCACTTGTCCCACCGGTGCTTTCGGGAATATTTTATTTCCTTTCTTTTGCCTGGTCTTTTTCAGTATTTTGTAATTTTAATTTGCCTGCTAAATATTCATGTTGTGTTTTGTCCGTGACAGTCTTGCGATCTCCTGGGCTTACTGCTGCTGAGACGAGGACTTGCTTTTCTCTCCGTGTTTGCGTCAGCCTTTTCTCTCCATCTGCAGGTATATCGTACGATGAGTGAAGACCCCCACCTGCTTTTGTGTGATGTCCTTGTCATGTGATCAGCCCAGTAAAAAGTTATGTATGCAGAACACATGTAGAAATGCTCAGCTCGTGCTACGTGCCATGTGGGGAAGATAATATCAAAGATCACGGGGACATATAACAGGCAGTGTGAGGTCATGTGACCCACCTGCTCAGTAGAAGCACCAGACCTGATCCAACAGTGAAATTTCAGAGAAGCTTTTGGCAAAGAGTGAGTTGAGCGGTGATTTCAGGCTCATTCACCGTCGTCAGGCAGTAGAGGCGGACCACCCCCCCCCCCCCCCCCCCCCCCCCCCCCCGGACTGCCGCCATCTCCGCCATCCTTCAGGTTTCTTTCTTGAAGGGCTGCCGCCTGTGCACGATGGTGACGCTTGTTGTCCTACAGTGACGCCAAGGTCACATTAAATTCCAGAACGGGTCACGCTGCTGTTCCAGCAGGTGGCGTGTCACAAAACCAGCTCTATATCAAAGGTAGGAACGTGGAAAGTTTGGCTTTGATGTGTCTTCCTGCTGTCGTGAACAACTCGAGGGGAAACGACTGTTTGTGACCGTTTAGTCGTTGATGACAGTTGAAAATCGGTGTGACCCGACAGGGAGAGGACATTTATGTCTTTAGCTTTTCTAAGCTTTGAATGTCCTCTTGCATCACAACCTTCATGTCGTCCTTTCCTACTATTGACCATTTACATCATGTCACATCGCGTATCGCACTATTTGAATGGTTAAACCTGAAATCCGCTAAAGCTCATTTGGTTTGGTTTCTATAGCAACACAAATGATGCAATTTCACCCAACAACTTTGTTTTTTTTTTAAAAAATTCAATCTTCGTTTTCTGCTTCCTTTCATATTGGTCACAATCAAAAGCAAGCACTTAGTTACACACGCACATTCGTGCACACACCATCTACTTAATTGAGGAGAAAGTGGTCCAGCGGGACGAGGAGGGAAAGTGTGCGCGCATGAGCAGGCGAGTGAAGAGCGGAGCCTTGCGGGATGAACCGTTTGACATATGAGAAGACCCAGAGAAAACAAGCTGTCTGTGGGTTAATTACTACTCCCCTTTGCAGTTAATAAATACATTTATGATCAGCCACATCAAAAAGAGCCGCCATTAATTTCTGCTTCTCGCTCCCCTTGCTCCGGAGCATGTTAGCCCCTGTTTGGAGCGCTCGAGTGTTTCATTGCAATTTGATTTCTTTTAAAACACTTCACAGTGTGTACATACTAATTATAGCTACATCAAAGAGTAGCTAACTGCCTTTGAATCAGAGAGAAAGGAAGCGTGTGCTACAGGGGGAAGGCTTCTTCCCTCTGTCGCTGCGTTGCCTCTGTGTCTTTTTTAACCCTCTTTTGTGTTAATTTAGCTCTCACAGAATCTCTCCATTCTGTCCTCTCCGTGTTCTCTTTGCCACTGTGGAGGTCACTTGTTTGGTCTAATGTTTGCTTTTATCCCTGGTGTCCTCGCTGCTCGTTTACCTTTACACAAAGATGGGTCATTTCCCTGCTAATCATCCCACTTTGATTTTCCATCTTGAAATTGCCTCTAGAGGTGAGTGCGTACTTGCTTTCCTGTCGGAAATAAATCTTAGATCCGCGTTAACGATTCTTTCCATGATGACAAATCGCCTAAAACAAACCACCGGGAAGAGGTCAGGGTCTGAGGACGGGTCACAGAGGTGCAGGGAGGTGGGGGACACCTGTTCCAACCCACATAACCTCCCTGCTCCCACAGCAGAGACGGAAAACCCTTATTGGCTAAACCATGCAAACATTATATAAGGGCTTACGTAAGCATGCAACTGTCTCCCGGTACGCAAATGTGTGGGTGCCAAACAGACGACCAGGCAGCCGCCACAACAGGCCTTAGGAAGCATAAGGTGCTGCCACAAATATCCCGTACGTGAGCGCGGAACATCTCTCTGTACACTCTGTGTGCGGCGCCATCTGTTTCAGCCTGTCGGCGGGTTTTCCCCACGCCGTCCTTGGTCTTAGTTTTCGAGTGCACGCTGACTCAAGGTGTCAGATGTGGGACGATGGCTCGAGGGGGGGGTATGCAGGATTTCTTTGCTCCTCGCAGAGTTCAGTGTTGCATTGCTGTGCGAAGGATGTGGAAGACGGAAGCACAAGAGTCGGCGTCGTTAGTTCTACACGCTTAATGCAGAGGTTTCTTTCCTTTGAGAAAGTGATTGATTTCCCCCGACTGTGATGTGGCATCTTCGAACTCAGCCAGATATTCTAAATTGGGCGCTTTTGAAAAAGGGGGCAAAATTCACATTTAGATTCAGTAAATGCCTAATTATGTTGTGAGGTCGACGTACGAGTGAACAAACAGCCGCTGTGCTTCTGTGTCTGCACGGTTCCATTTCCTTTTCCATTTTAAAGTCTATATTCCATCTGCATCTGCTCAGGCTCGCTGGGTGTCTTCACCATAGAATTCCCTATTGCAAAAACAAAACAGAGAAACCTGCAATGTTCTGCTTCATGTCCTTATTTCGATTATCCTCCTAATCCCCCCCCCCCCCCCCACCCCCTTCCCCCATGCTTGCTGACCCTCAGGACAGCAGCTGTGCCAACTATGCCCTCTGTGCTGGACTCCTGTTCTGGCCGCGGCTCCACCACTGGAGCGGTAACAGGCCAGTGAACACGCGACCTTGTGCAGGCCACGGAAACGTAATGAATGACATTAAGTGTCGTTCTTAGTCACGATCTTTGTGATATGTTGCATTTATATCAGCCAAAAGAGGCACAAATTCTTTCATTTGGAAAATTCTGCCTTCCTGTCCTGTCCTTACCATACACAGGTGCTTCCCTGTCACGTCTAAACTGGAATGATTTTTATCCAATCTTGAGTATGCTGAATATAAGGAGCGAAGACCTGTGCACAGCCTCATCTTATGCTAGATGTATGCACGAAAGAACGCAACTCTGTCTTTTAGCTTCCAGAGGGGATGGAGAGAAGGTCTGTTTTTATCTCAAGGTTCTCCGTAGCTGCCAGGCTTGCGAGCAGTGCACATCCTCCGCCTGCGCGCGTGCATCACCTCTAGCCTGGAGAAGCCTGTATCATCGCGAGCAGAACGGCTTTGGCGGGGCGCAGCTATCGGAGCCACGTTAGGGGAGGAGAGGGTGAGAGGCGATGATAAATGGCGGGGGCACACTAGCAGAAATTAGTGGAGCCTTATGCAAAGCTGTGCTGTTTTGTTTGATGTGAAACAAAAGGACCACCATGACAAAAGTGCCTGCCAGCCTGCACAGTGGGACGGCAGCCTCGGGACACACCATATATCATCACCCCTGTAGAATTGTGCACGTGTGTTCACATGAATGTTGGCGCATATGTGTGTGTTTACGTATATAATAATGCATGCATATCATGAATGGTGCCGCTTTCCACTCTTGTCTATTTCATGTATAATATCCTCTTGGTGTTTTTGTGCTCGTCTCATAATGACAGACAATGCCGAGCCCTTTGTACACCGTGACAAGACATGGTTCCTTCCTCACTACAGCTTCAGCGTATTTGCTCTATTAAGCGGCTGAAATATAGACGTCTAATTTCTTTGTGAATGAATAGGCATCTTAGAGAGCAGCTCTCCTCTTAACATAAGGATGTAAATTGAACTGTTTAAATGTCACGGCTAGCAAGCTGATTTGATTTGAATTGATTTGCTTGTTTCTGGGAATAAAAGCCCCCCCCCTTCACCCAACCTTAGCTGCGCTGGCTGCCACAGATAGTCCAAGGTCTTTCTTTGCACCTCGACAACACATTGTAGGGCTCCTGAATTCTTCTATCTGCTGTGATTATGTACAAATGGCCTTCATTTGCCATCCATTTCAAAGCTGTAGTGCTGCATTGTGACTGGAGGCAGATGACGCAGACCAAATTACAGCGGGTTTGCTGCTGAAAAGGATACTTGCACAATGGGCTTTGTGAAGTATTCCCTTCAATCCGTTATCATTATTCTCACCTTTGTCGGGAGTTCTCTCTGTTTCAGGAGCATTTTAAGGTTCTGGATTACATTTGCCACCTTAAAGTATATTTGAGGGATCTTAAAAATATGAGTTTATATGAGATTTTCATTTTTGGTTCTTCACTACATTGTCATTTGGATTGGTGCAGAGTTTAATTTCCGTAATTTTGTGGATGGATGGATGGATGGATGGATATACATATATATCTATAGATATATATGTATATCCATAGATATAGAGACACAGTATATATGTGCCTGGTCTTGATCACACTTTCCTAAAGTTTACTTCAGCTCAGAGGCGTATGTGCAGCTGTTGCCCTCTCCTCAGGTCCTGAGACAGGAACGGTCAACATGCTGCAGGTTTCTATCATTTTTTCTATCAGTCTTTCTTCATTGCTCCATTATTTTTTCACTTCTTCAGCTACATTTGCTGTTTCTTTCTATTCTCTCAGATGCAGTAGAAGTTAGACTTCTCCGACTTGTGTGAGTTTCTACAGAAATTACAATAGAAGTTGTCTACCTCTGAATCGTTACCACTTTGTTACTTAATAAAAGTTCCTCTAATTAGCGTGATCACTGTCGCGGCTTCAGGGAGATACAGGCTGTGCTCCAAGAGCGTCGGTTTGACCCTGGCTGCCTTTTAACGATCAAGGACGATCTCAGCTGCTCATAACAGTTCCCTGGCTTCATTAGCTCCTCAAAACCCATGTTGCCGTAGTGATGTAAGCCATTACAAACAACTATTAATAGGGTTCTATGCGCTTTGTGTCATCTTGATTTAGGTTTGGTTGTTTTTGTCCACGCCCACCTAACCCACACCTGTTCAGCAGGGGTCTTTCTTGCCACTTTACAGTGGGAGAAGCCCAGTTTGTTGAAGTTCATTTGAGTTCAGTTAAGTCTTGAGGGATACATCATTACATATTTACTGGCTGAGGCTGATCTTGCTCTAAGGTTCTACCCTCGTCCCATTGATCTAGTGCGCATGTTCACTCCTGAGGTTACAGGACGTGCTTCCATTTGCATAAGGCCCTGGGCAAGGTTCTTTCCAACATTGATTGGCCTGTCCATGAGCGCCCCGTGCCTTCTCACATTGATCACTTTGGGTTTTTTTTTCTTTCCTAGAGTCAGTGCTACACAGCTGCAGCTCTGGCATATCAGACCTGCCGGAGGATGCAAGAGAGACCAATAGATAGTCAGAATGAGGAGAGGAAGAACAGGGCAAGAGAGGCCTAAGTAGAGTTAGAAAGTGGCGAATAAAAAACTTTGCAGCCAGTATCTTTTCTGATGTTCTTACTTCAAGCTATGCATGTATAATCTATAAAACTATGGATGGGCTATGTTACTGTGGAAGTCTTTTTATGTGTGTAGTAATCTTGACTATGCCATTTTTTACTGTATGAGATATGGTTGTAGAGTCTTAATGAGTCTTAGTGGTAGTTGTAGAAATTAGAAATGAAATATCATAATAATTGTGTTTACTCACGCAAGATTGCCTCTTTCAAAAGTTAGAAAGGGTGTTTATTAAAGTATTTTAATGTGATGTAGCATTTAGGTCAAGAAAAGCTAGTGCGCGCTCCCATCCAGCATGGCGTCAGCGGCGGCGCATGGCTCCGACTCCCATGATGCACCTCTTCCCTTTGTTCTGTTGTGTGAGAGCAGTGCGCGGCTTTGTCTGCCTCGCCCGTTCCTCTCAGCTCCTTGCCTCAGAGGCAAGGTCTTGCTCTTCCTTTCCCTCTGCTCTAGACCTCTCTCACTCTTCCATTCACACTCTTTAGTGCCCATTTGACAGCGCTGTTTACGTCTTTCACTCTGCCGCTCGTTGCTTTTACCGTCCCCGCGCACGTTGCTGCCCTGCTATTAAAACTGTGAATCCGCTCCCATTGTCTCCACACTTATCTAAACTTCTTCCCACTTTTTTGTCTCACCTTAATTCAAGTCTTTCACCTCATTCTCGCTCTTCACCTTTACTTTGGATTCGGTCTCTTCTCTCACTTCATGTCAGTGTTGCTCTTTGCTTCCTTGCCAAGTGTCTGTAAATCTTCACTTGACCTCACTTAATACAAGTCTGTCTGCAATTGTTGCGCTGAATGGCCAAATTTTGCTATTATGTTTATTTTTTTCTTAGCTGTGAACATGCTTTTTGTAGCCTTTGTTTACTCGTAGATTTTTCTTGCCTACGTTGATGTCGTCGCATCTTCCAGCCAAGTCTTGTGTTCCATCCGCAGTGTCTTTAAGCGTTCACCCTGTGTCTGAGCATTTCAGCTGATCATGACCTGGGTCAGCCTCGCCGGAGAGGGAATGGGAATAGTTGGCACGAGGTTTGAATGTGGTGAAGATGACATGTTGACAGCTCAAATGAATCACTTTTCACATGTCAATTCCCCCTCCCCCTTGTTAATTCTTCTATTAGAATGCATACAATATAGAAGGATTTTGAGGACATACAGGGTTGCAAACTGTCATGCAGACATCACTCAAATTCAGCACATTCAATTCAGTTTGCTGTTCTGTTTCTCTTTTTTTTCCTGCTTTATCTTTCGCTACCCTGAAGACCGTGAATGGTTTCATTCTGCAGCAAATGTAGGAGGAAGAATAAGTCTTGGTTATTGAAAGGAGAGAAAGTGTTGCTGAAAAGCAGCGAGAAAGCAGCAAGGCGGATCCTGGTGCAAATGTCAGTGAACCCGGTGACTCGCGGGTTGAAGTTTAAACCTTCTCTCCTCTCCTTTCTTTCTTTGTCAAATTTGTTTTTTTCATCCACAACCTCCTCCTTTAGCCTCTGTCTTTCACTGACTTGAAAGATTGAATTGAGCGTTGGAATTCTGTGGGTTTTATTTCGCCCAGCCTCCGCCAAACTGTCAGTGCCAGGGTCGCGATATTCTTTCACCGTGTTTGTAAAGATGTTTTTACAGAGCCCATCCAGCTTTACTGTTCAAAGCCAAATAATACTGATTATACTCATGTCGAAATGCAAGCTTCACCCGTGACAACTGCAGATACTCTACATTTGGACGTGCGGCTGATCAGAACTGGGTTTCACTGATGTGCCTGTAGTAAAATTAAAAAAAAAAAAAAAAATTATTGTGGCAAATTTGAATGTGAAAAGAGAGGGATTGTTTTATGTGCCATTTTATAACTTCATGCACTGTGAGATATGATGGGGGGGTCTGGAGGAGTAAAGGGAAATAAAAGAGGAATAAAGGAGGGAGTGTGTGAAAGAGTGACACGTTGTGCAGTCGTGATGTTCTGCCAGTTCAGAGCTGATTGTACCGCCGAAGCAAAGGCCTTAATTCATGTCGAGAATCTGACGGGCGCACGCTTGCTGAGGAAAAAAAGGAAGGAGCGCACGAGAATTTCCCGTCAACACGTTTCTTTGCAGCATGGTTTGACGCTCAAGCGTGAGTGTGCAGTTTGCTCCACAGGGTTTGCTTTAGCATCGGCTAGCCAGCTTTTCATTTCCCCGTCATGTCTCTTATTAGTTTCGTGGCTTTTGCTCGGATCAGTCGCCGGGCCAAACCGGGTGGCTCGGCATGTGCAGGTCCCGGCCTCATATATATTCCCCTTTCCCATTAGATGGCTTCACACTTGACGATTCCTCCAGACTCTTCTGACATCAGCTTTCACGCATGGCCTGCCGCCGCCTCTCTTGCTCGCTTCCTCTCCCATCCACACTTTTCTCCGCCATGAGCATTAAAAACATCTTGATCGTGTCAAGTCGTCTTCCTCCACCACCGACCAGCTAATGCACACAGTGAGCCCCCATCCCCCATCCCCCATCCCCTATGCTCAACTTCCATCCCGTCTTCATCTCAGATCCCCCTCTCCCTAGTGTCTTGCCCCATCTCACCCACCCCCACCCCAAATCTTCTGCATGTAATGCCGTTGCTCCTGTGAATCCAGCTTTTCGATCCCCCCACTTTCCCTTTCTCCCCTCCTGAATATGTTTATGACTTTCCAAGGGGTGATGGGTAGTTGATTTTGGTCTGATTTCTCTTTGATGAAAACACTAGGGGGCAGTGCCTGTCCTTTGTTACCCGCTTTCCTTGTGCAGGTTGTGATGTGTGTATTCCTGCGTGTGCAGGCTGTGTGTGCACGCACGCGCTCCTGTTTGTGTTGTTTTGTTAAAAAGCAGTCCCTTGTCGGTAATGGATGACACAGATCTGCATGCAGACAGACAGGAAGCCGGGAAGGCGGCGGGTCTCTGGTGGTCACCGGGGCTATTGCTTTGCACCCGTCAGCACCCCCTGTTCCCGTTTCCATCCCCTGATTCTGTGCGCGGGGGTTTAGGTTAATGAAAAGGGTTTGGACCACCAAGAAGAACGGCAGTCATCTCCCAGACACCCCTGCTCACCTCTGGCCCTCTGAGAGCTCTCACCATGACAGGCCACCCCCCCCCCCCTTCCCATCAGTGCTCTCTCCCCACGTCGACCCACCTTCCCCTGGGTCAAACCACGTCGTCTGGCTGCCTGGTCGCTGCCAAACACCGCTCACCCACGGTGGCATCAAACGCAGCCCAGGAAAGGCGAGAATTTGATGGAGTAAATATCCTCTTTATGCAAAAGGAGCCTGTTGTTGGAGGTCGGGTCATTGACGCCTCGAAAGATCGGCTCCAGGGTGCCGATGCAGATCAAGAGCCTGTTTTTAACTCGCACGCTGCTCCATTCTGTATTGATCACACTCTCCTGCATCTTAAACTCTGTTGATGAATTTAATTGGTTTATTCCAAAAAAAAAGGGAAAAAAAACCCCTGCCTCTCCATCCCTGATTTGGTGGGAACGTTTTTTCTCTTCAGCAGACGGCTGACGAGCGGCGTTTGATAGTGCTAATTGGCAGCTCCCGTCCGTGCAGCGCGTGCTTGGGGCTGGGCGAAGTGAAGCGCTGCTATTGTTCAGAGGTGTCAAACCCAACACGGAACAAAGAGGACGGGAGAAACGCGCAGCGCTCGCCCATCAGCGCGCCGTAAACACCTAAAGCGCACGCACATAAACACACCTATATCCTATATGTTTATTCTATATACCATAGGTGTGTATAGCAGGAGTGTGCGTCTGTGACAGACACACGCACACACATGTGTGTATTATACCTGAAGTGACGAACGGCGCCGTTCAGTCGCGCATCCTTCCCCCCTCAGGCACACAAACACCTTCAGCACTCACACACGGACGCACAAACTCTTCGACAAACACCCTGAAACTGACAAGATAATCACCACATTCAAACTTACCTTCAGCGCCACACAAATGCTTTTCTCCCAGATAAACTAATAAATATACTGTTTTCTTTTCAAATCTTCTCCACTCAAGGCCCTAATTACCATACGCTGACAAAGCCCTGACAGAGGTGTAATAGTTAAAAAGGTAATTTGAGTACTAGTCAGAGTTTGGGTGTGGAAAAAGGGTCAGTGTGTCCCGTCCCCCCCCCCCCCATCGGCAGCACCACCGCCACAGCCGTCGCTCTCTTTAATGGTTTATTCACCGCTTTTCGAGGACTTTCTGCATGATTGACTGACAAGGTCTTTTTCTGAAATAGCATCTTCAGTAATGAGAAATAATTGACTCCCTAATCAAAAAAAGGGTTCATGGAATCCACAAACCCAACTGTAATCTACTGTGGCATTTCCAGCAGAATTGACAGTCCTCGTTGCTTCAGGCTCTATACCACTATGGTTTAATTGCTTTTTTTTTATAACACTAATATACTTGTGTGTGAATTGTGTGTGGACAATGTGTGTGTGTTGTACATATGTTCATCTCCTTTCACTCAGGCTTTGCTTTTAATCAATAATCTCACTTGTAAAGCACTTCAGTTGGTGCACTCAAAGAAAAGCATTATATTTTCCATTTAATTAATTTTGGGAAGTTTGATGCATTTAAAAGAGTAAAAACATGAATCACATAATAATAATGACAATAATAACCAAAAGACCACTCAGAAGTCCTCTGCCAAGCAGGTCATTTCCTCTCATATTGTAACTTACACCCCTAGTCTAGCATAATGTAGCATAGACTCCATATAGGCAGACATCAGAGGGTGGGCTGCATTGGGATCAAAGGCTAACGTTCCTCCAGAATCTGGAATGTCACCCAAATTGAATCCATTATCAGGCCCATTATCAGCATTGGTTGAACATTTCATTGAAATATGTTCATGACTCTTCGGGTTATTTAGTTGACAAAGAAAATTCCGGCTGTCTCACAGCCTCCTTGGCGGATAAAACAAGGAGATTTTGTGATTCCGATATTTATTTTTTTGGCCTTGCTCATGCTTGTTTTTTTCATTGTTAACTTCCTATTTCTATTTTCACTTGTTTGCAAGAATAAAAATGAGAAGAGCAAAGGTTCTGCGCTTCAATTTGAAAACGTGGTCGTTCCTGACAATAATAATTCAGAATAAAACCAAATTAATTGTTCTTTGTTTGCCTCGAGAATCCCAAACTTTGGTCATGAAGGGGTGAATAAGCTTCCAACCTGTTGTAACGTGGCTCATTTCCCTTCTGTGGCTCATCTCCCTTCTCATTAAAAAATGATTTTAAATCATAGCTACTGGCCATAAGAAGTTAATTTCAGATAGTTATAAATTTTCAGTCGTCTTGTCCTTCTGTAGTTTTCCTTCCCTTCTACTTTCCTACCTTTGAATACGGAGGACTTTCTTTTTCTTTCCCTTCTTGTCTGTTTTTCTCCCGACCTCTCTCTTTACTCTGTTCCCTGCAGCACTGAAGATGAGCAAATATGAAAGTTCAGTGGATGAAGCCTGAAGGGGTTAAGGCCGTCTTTATAACTTTCATTAGCGCTGTGGAACACCTCGCCTCACTTTGCCTTATTTCTTCAGATTTTTTTGTCAGCGCGGAGTTCTCTGCTCAGACGTGGATCCAGTGCCCTTGAAAATTTAAACCTCTGCTGATTCTTGTGAGTCCCTGAAGACTCACACACACACACAAAACACACACACACACACGCACACACACACACACACACACACACACACACACACATACATTATTGTTGGAGCAGGAGAGGCCTCCAGATATGTTTTGTTCTCCTGATTAACAACTAAGGTGGAAAAAACTGTCCACCCTGATATCAGTTAATTCCACCACAAGCGCGCTCAGTGTTTTAAAATAAAATTCAAATTCTACACGGTGAAAATGTATTTTTCATTGGAATGTAATGAGGAACAGCTGAATGGAAAAAAGTCCCAATTATAAAGTTTAACCCCACTTAAGCCTCAACAAATCCAGAACAGTTGTAGATAAAAAACCTTGTCAAAGCTAGTTCAGATTTTTTTCACCCCTGTTTGTTTGTGTGTGCGTGTGTGTGTGTGTGTGTGTGTGTTTGTGTGTGCGCATGTGAGTGAAATGGACAGCAGTACCCGGTGGACATTTAACACATTAGCTCTGGCAGAGCTGAGAGTGGTGCGAAAACACACTGATTTCCTAAGTGGCAATCATATCAGGCTCACCATCAGGGAGGCAGACGAGAGCAAACATCTGTGTGTGTGTGTGTGTGTGTGTGTGTGTGTGTGTGGTGTGTGTGTGTGTGTGTGTGTCTGTGCGCCTGTATGCATGTGTGTGCTTTATTTATTGAAAAAACCAGAGTAACTTGGTTGGCACCCTTGACTTTTATTAGCCTCTTGCTGTTTCATCCCCTTGACACTTTTTCCTGCTTCTGACTCTTTTTTTCCGGTCTAACAACGGTTTCTCGACCCGATCAGTTTGGATGATCTGTTCTTTGCTTCTGTCTCCTCCCTGCCGAGGTTCATGGACCAATTGGCTCTCCTCTATGTCAGTATGGCCCTGAGTTACGACACAGAGGTCGTAGCTTCCTCCAGCAGCCGCCCTTGTTAGGCCCTCTCTCCTTCACTCCCCCCTCTGTCGCTCTTGTCCCCCCTCACCCGATCCATCCAGCCTGCACCCATCCGAAACTACGTTAAAACAGGGTCATCCCCCCGTGTGCACTTAAAGGCTGTCCTTTTAACCTGCTCCGAAATACTTACGGCTATTATTATAGCTTATAAATCATTAAGAAAGTTTAATTATATGAAAATTTCATGGTGGAAGTGTGCAAGCTGACACATGGGAAGGAGAATTTAATGGGCCAGCAAGTCCCAGCACCGTGAGGGAAAATATTGAGGTTAGGTTTCTATTTTACAGCGTTGCCGGAGGGTTGGGAGTCAGGCAGAAAGACAAGAAAGGAAGAAAAAAAAACACTTTTTGGAGAAAAGAGCAGAAATGATGATTACGCTTCCGTATCATTGTCAAATGTAACTTTGCTATTAGACCAAAGCTGTTAATATGGCCAGTTGATTTGGGAATGATGAAGACATTGCCCTCCATACATTGTGCCGGGTTTCTTAACTAACATGTATTCTAATTAACTCAAGACTTTAATTAGCCGCCCTGCCGTAATTTCACTTTGTTCAGGAACGCTGCCTAATTAGAAAAAACCATTTGGAGAATTTCTGTAATTGACGTGGCTAAACAATCCCGAACACGGTTCTTCTCAACTTCTACTATTACAGAAGTTTGTCCACTTGGTTAATTGTGTCAGTATCATTTCATGAGGGTGTTGTGGAGCCGGAACAAGGACCGCCACGGCGACACGAATGCAAATTGATCGGACTTTTGGGAGATGATATCACCGACACTTATCATTGCAGGGATGTTAATTAGAAATTTATTGGATTGTGTTGTGACTATGAAAGGCACATTTATGAAGGAGCTGTCAGTCAACTGTGAGCCAACTTCATTATTTCTTGGCTGATGTGAAATCTGGGCCACCTTTAAGACCTTCGATTCTCTTTTGGAATGTGTATCTGAAAAGAGCCTAATCTCAGAACTCTAAATGCCAGAAAAAGGGTTTCAAAAATGAAGAGGTCTATTTTGTCCTGCGTTTAGGCGATGTCCCTCTCTCCTTCCCTCCATCCGTCCTCCTCTTGTTTTCCATTCGAGCACATGCGGGGCGCAGGGCCCTCGGCCGACAGGTTTCCTGGCACGCCGCTCCTCATCCTCTGCCTTTTGTTTCCACTAGTGGCCGACCCTTCTCCACTTCTGCTGTGTCAGTAAATATTTATTGGCCTTCCTTTTCCTGTGTGTGTGTGTGTGTGTGTGTGTTTCCATGGCTATACTCCCAAATCTTTTAGAACCCTGCATGCATACGCTGTCCCCCATCTTCTGCTGCTTATCATCCCACCATCATGGCTGTGTTCAACAGTGACAGGAAATGGCGGAGGAAGTTAGTGCGCTTTTCTCCTGCTCGTCTCGCTCTCTGCAGAGTTCACGTACAGGAGAGCGAGACGGGAAAAACCCTGCGAGCGAATGTAAGTGACCTCATTGAACAAAACCTCCGCGCACTCCCACAACACCGAACACCGCACACACGCACAAACACGCTCCCCCTGGGTCCCCGGAGGCCCGTGGCCTCATGCTAGAGAGGGCTTCCTTCCTGCGGTTAAGACAAAGGAAGCCGGGGACCGACGGGGGACCTGGGACCGCGGCATCAAAGCCACGGGAAGCGCCGGTGTTGTCTCTTCCTGTGGAGGGTGTTGGAGTGTGTGGGGGGCCAGCTGCATGTGTTTTCACAGCCAGGAACAAACAGGGATACATTTTGAGCGTTTGAGTGTGTGTGTGTGTGTGTAGTTTACGTAGGGTAGCCATACACGGGGCTCCTCCATTGTCTTCTGTGGAATCAGATGGATTTATAGTCTACATGTGACATGAAGATCTGACAGTTACCAACAAATAACGACTGCGCTTGGCTGCTGCCGACCCACGTTGGATCCATCCGCATTCGTTTGTCCGCACAAACTCTGCTTCCAGTTTGTGTTTGTGTTGCGCTCCCTCTCCACTGTTGAGGTGCCTGGAGTTGTTGGGGGGTGGGAGGCGTGTGCACGAGTGTCCGCGCCATGTGCTTTCCCAACCTTCCCGCATGCGCCCGCGTCCATGTTTGTTTGTTTTCCCGCCGCTCACACCGGCTTCCCTGATCCCTGTGTCTGTCTGGCATCAACCGGACAGTTAATCAATCAAATATTTAAGCAGTGCTCTGTGGGCGGTCCCACATTATTTCTGGATGTTGGCATCCGTGGCCCAGCCGCATTACGAGCCTCCTCTTGGACTGGCGGAGCCGCATAAGGAGCATTATTTCCCCCTCGCCCGTGGCTGTCCGCACTCATTCCCACATTCCGTATTTCTCTTCCGTACGCTCTGTCGCTCCGTCCCTTGTTTTTTTTCCTTGTTTGCTGCTGACTATTCACACTGTCTCTATGTGTAATTGTGGGCTTTCACGTTGACTATCTGACAGCGAGTACTTTCTGTCTTTGCCTTTTTCTTTCGCTCCGCTTTCTTTCCAGGGATAAGTCTGCCTGTCTCCCCACGGGGCTCTCCATTGTGGATTACTATTCAGTTTTCACCCAATTATCTAGTGGGTTTCGCTGGCTTTGACACATAATTATCAAAGGCCTAAATAATTGTCTTTATTATTATCAGTGTTTAGGTGTAGCATCAGCGGAGCAATCGCGAGCACGGGAGCATCACAGGGAGAGGCAAGAAATGAAGTATTTATCTCAACCAGAGATTAGCTTAGCATGTGGTTAAATTATGTTTTGTCCCTTATTTTATCTCTTTGTTCAGATAAATAATACGCCACCTTTCCGTCCGTCTTTCATTCACACAACATGTTTACATCAATAGTACAAATGGTGGGGGGGGGGGGGCGCAGTTGGCCTGCGCTCCACTTCAGTGAGAGCCGTCTGGGAGGTCAAAGGTCTTTGTCCATGTTTGCAAAGTTTTGGTGCTTTTAAAAGTGTTAGGGTGATAGTTTATATATAGAATTATCAGCACCAAGAGTCTTCTATACGATCAGTGCATCATGTGACGTATCTAAACGAGAGTCACGGCACAAAACTGCTGATGCACGTTTTCTTTTTAAAGCACGCTAGCGTGGACCCGGGGCCACCCCCCGTGCTGAAAGCTCGGCTTCAGATGTCTCGTTTCCATTTCAGCATAAACTGCTGCTGGTTTCAAGACCGTTGAAGCTCACTTGCTTCAGGGATGCTGCTCCGACGCTGACCCTGTGATCTGTTTTCCCTGTGAAGTGGGCCAAGGCAAAATTGAATCGCCCTCGTGGGAATCTATAAACCATTCAGAAAGACTTTGTTGCTCACATCTGTCTGTCTCGCATATTTATTTAACTTTTGCCTTTCCAATTTTTTTCGGTCCTCTGCGACCAAGTATTCTCTCGATATTGCTTCAATGTTCGGGCCCCACTAACTTTACTGTGCATGTCCAGCTGCTTCAGCCATAAAGGAAAGGCCAGCAGAAGGACTGGAAGTGCCCCCACATGTGTCTGTTGTTTTAGCTTAACAAGTGTTTCCACATAGGTGTCTGTTTTTCTGCCTGTCCGACATCAGACGGATCACAACAGCCGGCCTGTTTTCTTGTCGAAGCTACTGCCTCCGCTTGTCTGCAGCTGACACGGTAGAAGCAGTTGAACCAACAACCACTAGTTGCAGCCTTTCTAACTCGTGCCAATACAGTTTCTCCAGTAGGCTTAATGTAACCACGCAGGATAGATGATGCGCGTCTGTTCTGAGGTGAAACTAACCGCTCTCACCACTGTTGTTGTTGTGGCTTATAATTCACGGACTTGTGTGGTTCCAGTGTGGTTCCGGAGCACACGGCATTGAATTATGCCCTGTAGCCATTTTTTTAACCTCTTACTCCAACTGCTACCACAAGCAGCCATATGTTAATATGCACGGGAGCAAAGTGACCTGTCAGAACAGATGATTGATGCAGCCAGCGGTGGAGGATAAGACTTCTTCTGTTGAGTCGTTGCCAAGAAAACCGATGTTTGGCGAGACGGCGTGATTTATTGTCTTTTTTTTGGTTTTTGCAACTCATAGAGGAACCTCGTTTTTCTGGACCTCTCAAGTTTGCTAGTAAAAGTATGCGTAGAGGTTTGGGCAGTCAGCGAAGGATTTCTGACACCACTCTGATGGTTACTTCCAAACGTCTTAGCATCATGTCAGATTTCACGATTACTGACTGTAAATAATGAAGGAAACGATTAATGATCACTTTGAATACAGGCCCAGGCCTCTTTATCCTTTATGGTGAATAAAAAAGCCCAGACACAGAGGGATTTTTCAGCCGTTTAGAGGCATGTGCTTTGCATTTTCCATGGTCAGTCAGTCCACAGCCTCCTGTTTCCTGGCCTCTGCTAGCGGCTCATATACTCTGGGACTGGCCCATTTGGCCAGCACCAGAAAACAGGACCTTGACTGACACATCCAGTTTTAAAAGGCTGGCTTTCTTAATCCCACGAGTGCAGTTCTGCCAGAGGAAAGCTTTTCAACCAAGCTCGGATGAGGGTGGAGTCGTGTGTGTATATCTGTGAGAGAGAGTGTGTTTTTTATGAGCTGGCGAATGTCTCCGTCTCTGCTTTTGTTGTCTGTCTTTACGTTTGCGTCGCATTTGATGTTTATGCCTGTACCCCCCCGCTCTGCCTCTTTCCTCTCGCTGACAAAGACATTCCTGTGGAAGCCTTATCAGCGATGTGATGTATGAGTCCTTTGGCTTTTAATAGATTCCATTTATCTCTATACACTCCTACTTGAATTTGGCTTTCCCAAGGAATGATGTATTCAAATGCCCACTGTCATTTTGACGTACAGCCGACCAGCAAGAGTTGGCTGACAGATGACCGGTGTTACGCGGCTACGAACCTGCACTTGTTGGGCGATTTCTCCAGCTTGAATTCATATCGTAGCACCGTGGCTAAAGCCTCTTTTTGCCATCACTCCCAGGCTTTTAAGCACCAACCGATGTTTATTATTCCGGACCTCACTTCGTCTTTACTCAGACTTCACTGTTGGCCTCATTCTCAGACACCAAGTCACAGATATTTCCAAGAGATTTCCAAGTGTTTGATGAAAGGTGGTTTACCCTTGTGCCAATCTGCAGATCCCAATACCTGGTCATCCACAGCTCACTAATCTGCTTCAACCCTACTTACACAGCCAGTAAATATGAAGCTTTATGCACTGTTCCATTTTCTTTTGCCGTTATCTTAAATCAAAGAGTTAAATGGCTCCTCCCCAAGGCCCACAGCTGCAGTGCTCCTTGGGGTTGGACCGGCGGTGTAGGAAGTCTATTGTAGCGCTGTAACAAGTTCTTTGTGTGACATTTTCCTTGGCGTTGACATTCAGAGGGGAATAAGAAGAAGGGTCTGTGGATGCCACATTCTCTATGACATGTGAAGGGAGAGGGTATTAAGAATGGGGACCGAGGTATTTGAACGTGCACAGGGAAGGTCATTTGCACAGAACGTGACAAGGACACGCTGTGGTGAAGCAGCGCTTTCATATTTCACTTTATCACATTATGCTTTACATCAGGTTGAATCTGTATCTGCTGCTCCGCTGGGCCTGTGCTATCGTGTGCTGCCAGTATGTGTTGGACAGGGAATCAAATTCTTATCAGGCAGGTATCTGTTGACACAATGGATAGGTCATATTCAAATGTTTTTTTTCATAACCAAGCAATAAAAAGCTTTTTTTTCCCCCATCTGACTAGCATATGTGGAGAGGTTTATTTTTTTTATTTTTTTTCAGCAAGGTAACTTACACGAATGTTTCCTGCAGATGAATCAGAGGGAGACAGACGTGAAGAACAGAGTGCGCGCTGTGGCTTTCGCTGACTCCGCTCACAACATCTGGCATCAGGACACCAGTAAAGGCACCCAAGACTGGATGCAGCAGGTGCACACACACACACACACACACACACACACACACACACACACACTCCTCCTAGATGCTAGCTGAGGGCTGTCTTTTTGTTTGATCCACTTTATTTTCTCCTCACACAACCCTGATGATCACCAGATCACCCACTGGCTCTAGAAGCAGCAGAGAATCCGGGTTTGATTCTTCTTTGTCCTTTTTTAATCAGCTTCTCCACTGAAGGTACATGACAGTGAATAACTAAATGCTCAACCATTTGTGGCGCCTGTGTACTTACACAAAGCCACATATTTGTGTGCTTTTTGATGAGCTTTTCAGATAGGATTCTCGCCCATGTGCATTTGTCTCGGCTTCATTTTAGCGCTTGCCCTTTCTGGTGTGACCTCTGCGCCACACGCAGCACCTGGGCTCACTCAGTATGCACATAAAGATGAGGACCATCCATGACCAGAGCTGCTTCAGAGCCAGAGATGCAAATGTCATGCACACAAACACACACACACACACACACACACACACACACACACACACACACACACACACACACACACACACACACACACACACACACACACAGAGTATATCTATATTGGTATGATGTCCTCTCTTTCATTGCACATTCTCTGTCCTTTCCCACCTCATTTATGTGTGTTGGGTTTGTGTTTTCACTCTTTGTGTGATCTGTGAATGTGTGCGTTTGAGCACTGGTGATTCAAGGTTGCACTGGCCCCCTTCTCCTTGTCCGACTTTTCCTATTTTTTGATTTATCCAAGGGGTGTTTGGGACACTGCATTAATTGGAATGTTAAGTGATTTTCTATTTGTGATGATTACCCACAACAATAAATCTGAAATAACCTTCTTTGTCCAGCGGGAGGAAGAGGACTGTCAAGGATTCCCTCTCTTGTGCTCATTAACCCAGGGTCCTTTTTTTGGCTGCATTAAGAGAACAGCCAACCTAATTAAATTGGTATTTTATTGAGAGCTGCAGTGTTGCCTTTATACCAAACGCTTTTAATGATACAAAACAGAAAATGTTAATGTAGAGATTTCATCTTTTGGTTTTTTGTTATGAAGCAAAGTTAGTTATAATTTTGGGGAAAAATCAAATTAAATAATATGTTAAAGGTTCAGGAGGAATTTTGCCGGTGCTGCATTCTCCAATAATCTTATCAAATTTGGGTTGGAATTACAGTAAACTACGAATGGCTCTCATCTTCATTTGGTCTGCTGTTGCATAGACTTTCAAAATGTGCACATCCCCTGCCAATCAACAGGCCATAGGCCCTGGAAACATCAGTGTAATTATAAAAAGAACATCTTATGTATATCAGTTACACACACACAGCTGGGTGCTCAGTGTAAACAAGCCTTGCATGGCCCACTGAAGTATAAGCACACACATGGAACACACACAAAGCTGAGCAGATGATGCAGAGCTCGCACTGAACCTGAATATTGCCCCAGGTGGTGTATAAATAAGGGTGCCTGTATGACTAGGGTGCATGTGAGGTCGGTGCACCCCAGCGGTGCTCTGTTCTGTTCTCCTCGGATGGGGATTATTCCCTCCCTTTGGGGTTGAAGAGGTCGCTCGATGGTGGGATGAGCAGAGGAGGGTAAAAGAGAAGAGACGAGATTTAGAGATCCGTGCCTGCTGCGCCAGGTTATACAGACCTCATGGGTCAGAGGAGGGCCAGCTGACGTCACTGCCGGGAAGCAAAATACAGGGTGCAGTGGCGTCCGGTCAAAAGAAGAACGTAGAAGAGAATTAAGACCGGCCAGGAAAGAGAGGAAGGGCCACAATGGATGGAGACAGAACGGAAGTAAAGCCTAAGAAAACTTATCTTATTTGAATTCCATCGACTGCGGCAGCGAATGCACGGGCAGAGCCGTGGAAGAAGAAGAAAAGAAAGACAAGCAGGACGTGAAAGGAGTGAATACTGATGGAGATGAGAATCATGTGGAGTTAGATGAGAAGCATAGTGAGGAGAAGCCAGTAAAATGGAGAAATGTGAATGATGGTGTACAGCTGGCAGCCTGTCACAGTCTCCAAGGTGTCTCCTGTCACAGTGCTGGCCGGCTGTCACACTCTAGTGGCCTGCCCAGAGTGCACATACATGCACACACACACGCGCGCGCACACGAATAAAGCACACCTACTCTGGTCATGAATAAACCATCCTAATCCACAGAGATTATATAAAGTCTGGAGGAAGTGAAGAAGTGAGTGTATGTTGGGGTTTTGAGGACTTTTTTTTCAGTTTTTACACATAATAGAGATCATGGAGATGTTTGGCAGTATTTGGTGAAGATGTTTCATCACATTTTGGCCAAATTTATTATTTCAGTGTTTTTGTTTTTTTTAATAGAATGCCGGGTTTCAAAAGTATAGAGTGGCTGGGTCCCTTTTAAGAAGGGTTGTGTTCCACACACTGTGTCGCGGATATTGACACCTGTGTGAGACCTGTTCTGTCCTCATGAAGGCTCCATTAGATAAGCCTACCATCAGCCTAGAGCAGTGATTTGTGTCCATTACCCTCTGTGTGATGGTGTGTGTCTCTGTGAAAGCAGCAGACTGGCTCCCACTCTGGCTTGCAGAAGGTGGCAGGTGGTGCTCTCTCTCTCTCTATCTCCACACTGACATGCACACATGCATGAAGAAATATTCAGAAAATATACAAAATGAAGCCTAATAGCATCTCACAGAGGTGGACCGGGTGCCTGCTGTTGATTATACCCTCAAACTATACATTTAGCATTAGCAGTTAGCATTTGTCCTTACCCAGGTCATCATGTACTGTACGCTAAGGTCTTTGTCAGAGCCTGATGTCCCCCCCCCCCAAAAAAAAATACAGAGGCAGATTACACATGGCCACAGATCTCAGGGGTTTCTCTATTTGTTTTGTCCATACGTTTAGACCTGCATTCTTTGCAGACATGCTGCTTTTTAATCACTGTTGAGCACAAGGATGGTAAAAAAGAATGAAGAAGCTCAACACACAACAATATCTCACAGCAGCTGAGACACGGGGCAGAGTTTTTGTTGTTCTAAAAGCCAAATTGGCCAAATGTACCAAAATATTTGAGTTTTTTTTCCGGATTCTAATGTTACCTGTTTATTAAATCAATATTGACTACATTTAAATTTGTCCTTGAGTTCTAAAAAGCTTTGCGGGAGAAACGTCGCGGCCTGTATCTGATCCCCGGAAGCATCACGCACGCACCGAGCAGCGGAGGTGTGTGTGTGTGTGTGTGTGTGTTTGGGGGGGGTAGATCTGTTTGCTTGTTTGTTCCTCTGTCTGCCTTTCGTTCAGTGGCAGCATTGATCGGCGAATGAGCTGCTTGAAGTGGTGATGGCGTGCGTCAGCGGCAGCCGATGAGATGCGCCATCCTTTTGTCACACGGGCCCTCTCTGATCCCAGCCAGAAGGCCCTGCCTTTACGCGTCTGCCTTTACGCCTGTGGTCTCCCACAGCACCGCGGCAGCGTGCAACGCTCACATGTGTCTGTTCGCGCAGAACTTTGTGTGCTGATGCCTTGACAAATCTATTGAACACCCCCCCCCCCCCCCCCCCGCCTCCACTGGTAGCTGTGGAGGTGCAGGGGGAGGGGAGAGCGCAGCCCCTTTGAAAGACTCCTGTCCTTCCCCTCATTCCAGCCACCCTCAATGCCCCTGCTCCACAGCCCAGCTGACATCTTCCTTGAGACGCGCTGAATGAATTAAAGGAGATACAATGAGACACTTGATCAGCAGTCACGGAACCCAGCTCAGCCCCCCAGCCCGGGCTCAGAGGAGACCCCATCACGGAACTAAAAATACGCAATCTGCCACTGTTTACCAAGCAGACTTGTCGTCCCCCCCCCCAACACATTCCCCTACATCCCTCTGCAAATGTCTGACTTTTCCCTCTTTGGCTGTATACCTTCTGACATCTGCCTGATTGCCGGGATGGTAGGAAATTGCATACTGCGGAAAAGAGCGAAAGGTCATTTGTGTTCTTTAAGAGGTAATTTCAGTGTGCTTGATTCATTATTGCATTTGATTGAACAGGAATGATCACACATGGGTTAAACCTTGTTTTCATAGCTGCCATTTTAATACTGAGTTTGCAATTGAATTTTGTTTACTTACTTGATATTCCTCCTACTTACTTCCTGATATCTCCAAAGGATTTGCACATTGGGGCCAGATGTTTGATCGTGATCATCTCTTGAAATGGTTTGTCTATAATCTTATGGTAAATAAATCACTATGGGCATGTGCAACACATGTTGAACATATAGCGTCAGAAGAAATTTGTTCAGATTTAAAAACGTCCAAAAAGCGTCGTGTTTAATCTTGCTGTCTCCCTGTAAATCAATATTGAGACTACTATGAAGTCGGCTGGGAAGGGCCTGTTTGTGTGTGTGACATTTGACATGACCCTGGATTTATTTACACGTAGGGAGAGCGTGTACGGGCTTCGGTGAAGTTGAAATGAAGTTAAACAGCTTTTACTCTGCAGTGCCTCCTCTGTAAAGACCTTGGGAGGGAGGGAGGGTCACCCGGGGCAAAAATGTAAAAACACGTGTGTGCTTGGGCTCACAACGCTACACACCTCTGCAGGAGACCCCCCGCGATGCAATCACTGACCCCCACATGCACAAAAGCACACACAACCACGCACGGCGCTGTAATGACTGTCAGGGGGGGCCGGGGTGAAGGTAAACAAGGGCAGATAAGCAGTGATTCAGAAGGACGCCAGCTGCACATTCTAATCTCTTTACATTTTCGCTTTCTTCTATTGAACTTTTATCTTATCTGTGGACCGTCTCCTCCAAGCATTCCTTCTCAGACTCCTTATGTCCCTCTCCGCCTTCCCCGGGTTTTTGTAACCTCCCGAGTTCACAGCGCACCAATCCTCGTTACACAGTCCAAACGGGAAAACGCGCGATGTCGTCATCAGCTGACCCACACAATGGACACCCAACGGCAGTTTCCTGTGCACTGTCGTGGACTTAATTAACTGGTTGGAGCACGCCGTGTTTGACACGTCCTTGTAGACAGAGCGAGGGAATGCCGCACAGACGGACAGATGAAGATGGCAACACACTAGATAAAGAGGTCTTCTTCCATTTCTGACAGTGGAGTTGTCAAGTGAAAAGTGGGGGGGTGGCTTGAAAGGACGAGGGGTGTGTGCAGGGGGTTATGGGTCAGCAAGCTGGGCAGACACCCTTCCCCAAGGCACCCACCTCTCCTCCATGGTGGACGGCCATAGCTCCTCACCACAAACAAAACGCCAAGCTGTCTGAGCAACATGTCACTGAGCTTTTAATTGCTTGTCCCCCTCCACACACACACACACACACGTGCACACGCACACACGCACGCACACACACACACAGGCATACTTTGCAATAGCCGTACCTCTTTCTAGCTTCATCCCCTGTCCTCGACACCTGTCCACCTCTCCTTTGTTCCCGCTCTTCCTGGTATTTTCTTTTTTTCTCGGTCCAGTTTTTTTTGTCAGCCCCCGTTCTTGTGTTCATGCAGGGTGGTGTCCTCATGCTTGCTATGACATATTAGAGTTCTTACTTTTAGAAGCAATATAGATAATCTTTCGTTCGAGCGCAGTTGTTAATCTCTGCCTTCCCTCTGTCTACAGCACTGTTGTAACTGGGTATCGAGCTCGGAGCCCCTGGACGCCCCACTGGACTCCATGCTTCCTGACTGCCCCCGCGTCTCTGCAGGTATTAAGCAAAACGCGTCTATAAACACACCCAACCAATATCGACTTAGTGTGTCCACAGAGATTGATTTCTTTTTCCCCAAATATAAAGACTGTGAAAGACTTTGACTTTAGATTTAAATTTGACTTGATTAAATCTAAGATCATTGGACCGTCGAGAACTGACACCCAGTTTTGTAGGTCAGAATCTGGCAGAGCCTCATGTACAGGCAATTTGCTCTGTGTCAACGTTGGCTAAGTGTATATTTTTTCTACTCTGGTGAAAAATTAATTCTGGATTGCACCGTGAGTATTAGCAGTATTTCAAATTCCAGTGATGAAAGGCATTACCTCTGCTTGTGGCCTTTGCTATTGTCGGTTTAGGACTTTAAAAGCAGGGCTTAAGTATCTGTTTTTAACAGGAATCTTAATGAAAAAAAGAAAATAGTTTATTTTTGTGAGGGAAATTTCAGCAAATCTATTAGGCGCTGTAAAGCTGGTCACACTTGAAACCTATTAGTGTCACAAACAGACTTGCCTGTGCAGCGGGGGGAGATTTATAGCAAAAATATGCATGACAGATGTGGAAAGACAGACTTCGGGCTCTGACTTCTGTTTATGTGTTCATAAAGCGGCGCGAGATTATTAGGGTTCGTTAAGTGCTGCGTGTTTTTGTGGGGGTTGGGCGGTTCGGAAGCATTATTAGCTGCCTGTCATTGTCAGAAACACTGAGGCTGTGGCAGATTACGTGGAAACCTCAGAAACAGGGGCTGCGTGTCACAAAGAAAAGTGCCGTTTGATTTCCAGTTCTATTTGTGTCTTCTTAGTGGCACCTTCCTTGGTTTTCATCATCTGCTCTGCCTCCTCCATTCATTAATCCTCTCCCGTGGCGTCGGGCTTCCTGTTTCAGTGCCCTCTCTGTGGCTGACTGGCCTCCATGATGTCGCGGTCATCACGAGAATGTGTCCTTAATGTAGGATTAGGGATGAAAGCTGTAATCCTCAACATGACCGTTGATAAGACGCTGATTGCGGCGTTGTTTTAAAAGGCACACGCGCAGAACCAGCCATGGCTTCTGAACGCACCGCTTGGATTCTTTTGCTCGATATTTACGCCTTCACTCTTTCTTGCACATGCAAATCTGCGCAGAGGTGTCTCATTACTCACGTTATGCCCTGTCATTTCTCTCCATTCAACCCCCCCCCTCGCGGACATCACAGTAAACGTATAGGTCATCTTCCACATGCTGCACATGTCAGTGAATACATCTCTAACGCACTTATCTCATCTCGGCCACTGAAACACCGTGTTCCGCACGGGGCTGCGTAGGTGGGCAACCCTCAACATCTTCCAGTGAATCAGCTCCTTGAAATGTCATCTTCAATATAAAACGCATACTGTATTTCATGTCCAAATGTCAGGGTTTTTTGCCTTGATGTGTCGTTTCTCTTATTTCGGCGACTGCCATCGGTCAAAAGACAGCAACCTTTGAGCCGCGATAGCGCGGCCTGCGTGTCTGAAACCCTCGGCAGGGCTGGCATTGTCCTGATGCCGACCTGTTTGACACAGCGGCCATCTGTATCTATGCACTATTGACTCGTGCTCTATTGACTTTTGCTGCCTCAACTGGGCTCAATATATCGGAGACACTGGCCTGTTAACAGAGCTGCCAACTATTCTTGTCTCTGGCTTTTTGGTGGCAGCCTCTGATGTCAAAGGTTGTCTCAGTCATCTTTGTGTCCTTGGCAGCCTGGCAGGTTCACAGGCAGCGGCTCATTGTGTTCAGAGTCACCGCGGACCAGCAGAGGTGAGGAGGGTGAGGGAAGGTTGAGGGAAGGCTGTCAGGGCTTTGTGGCCTGGCACTTCAACCAGCACTCACGCAGCTCACCATGGCTACTGCTGCCGGGACTGTATCTATGGTGAAGGCATGTGTATGTTCTTGTGTCTGTGTGCAGATGGATTACTCATCCAACCGCCCACACACAATCATTCAGTTTAACACACACATTTGTGTCTATGAGGTCAAACAACACCCTGCTCGCCCGTGGACCCAGGACCAGCGTGAATTAGCAGAATAGTGCGATAAGACGCTCTCGTCTCTGAAGGTTAACATAATGGTTAAAGTAACAAATGTGCGCACAGAGCGTTCAAATTCATTTCACAATTTTATGCTCCCTCTTTCTTTTTTCTCAGTTACACTCTCTCGGTGGAGAGGGCAGTGGTTATTTCTAAAAATGTTTTTTTTTCCCTTTATCTGTAGCCTTACATGTCTTGAAATTCATTTATTTGCTTTAAATAATTCATCACTTTACTCTTTTTTTCTTTCCTCCATGAGGAATTTATTTCACCGAGGAGGTCATTGGTCTGGCATTTACCGGTGGAATTTTATCATTTAGCTGCATGCCAAAACACAGGCGCGATACAAAAGGTGAGCCAAACTCCTGTTGGAAAGGTCTCGGGTGTGTGTGCACGTGTTGAGGAACCTTTCGAGATGCAGTCGTGAATCTTGCTCAAGACCGTTCGGTGCAGGTTACCCAACATGTGATCGTTTGGATCCTTCATTGTCATTTTGATAGCACTGGAAGAACGGCGAAGCCCGGAGGCAGCGGTGGCCAAAAGGTTACACTTGTCACTGGGATGTCACCTCCATGACCCGCTGGAAACATTTCAGTAGCAAAAGTGAAAACAATGGCGACCCCTGCTTCATTTCAACAGCGAGGAGCCCTCGAGCAAAGCCCTTAACCTCAAGCCCTTAACCCCACAGCTCGGAGGTGACGGATCAGCCCGTCCTCCTGGGCTGCTTCCAGGTTTGGATGTTTCCATGCCAGGGTTTTTTTTTTCAAACAAAGAAGTAAATAAACAGCAAATCATTACATATACTGTAGGTGGAGTTCTCGACTCCCGTTTTTGCTGCATGTTTTCCACGAGTGGGATGGTTGATTGCTTGTTTGACCAGTAAAGAATGGGAAAACTCCCTTTACTAATAGCACAGACATGCATACACACACACACAGGCACACAATTTCCTCTTGGGCGATTACTCATTGTCCAAGCTGATTATTAATTACACAGAGAGGCTTCTCTGAATGTAAACACTGATTAATGGCTAACCAAAGTAAGTTAATGTCTTACCTGTATTTTAATTACCAAGCCTGCTCTGTTACAAGCATCCCAACACAAGGCTGTAATTAACTCTAATGGGCTGCAGAAAGACACTCACTTTCATTTTCCTTTACACTTTAAATACAGTCCTTGACCAGGATTTCTTTTGCACCAGCCATCTCTGCTCCCCCTGATGCCTATGAATGAATTCTGGAGCAGAAGCGAACATAACAGGAAGTTGGGAATAAAAGTGTTGCAGTCTGGTTACTGAAATGGGAAATAATTCCTGTGACATGATGCACGTTTTATTTGTAATGTGACCAGATACATCAAAAGCATAACGGGGGCCTGCGAATGAAAGGAGGCAGTTTTCCAGAGATGCAATCATGCACACGCACACACACACACACGCACACGCACACACACACACACACTGGTGTGGTCTAGAACTCTACTGGAACTTTAACCTCCCTGAACCGTATATTGCTGACTGAGAAACACCCCTAGCTGTCTGCACCTCCTTAACCTCTAACACACACACACACACACACACACGCACACACACACACACACACACACACACACACGCTTATTGATGTTTTTTATGCAACTTAACTTTTTTCGAGCCAACTCGGGCCCACTCTAATTAACCCCACCAACCACTGTTTTTTCAGCTTGGTCAGGTGGAAGTCCGCCGCCTCGACAGAAGATCACACCAACACGTGTTTGTGCCTCTGTCGTACCATTTGCATTGGGGGGGAGGGGCATTCCTCAGCCTCAGCAGCACACATTACACGAGTGCTGCAGGAAATAGACAAGTAAACTCTGCTGAACTGGACTCTGACCTCTGACCTCTGAGGTTCCGCCAGGCTGTTGTCTGGGTCATCTCTGTGACAGAAGATCAAGCTGTGGAAAACAGGCACCAAACGCTGCTGATGACTGGAACTGGGGAACTGTTAGCGATGTGTTACATTCTGTGAGTTGCTTGATTTTTAATGATTGATTTTTTTTGGGTCTTTGGGCATTTAAAAGCCGAAACTGAAATTGTAATTCAAGAGCTAGAACCATTTTTGTTGAGTACTTAAGACAACTTTATCGTACCTTGAAACTAAAATGAACACACCTTCAAAATAAGACAATGTTGATAGATTTAGTCACAACGGAGGAGTTCTTTTAAGGGAACACAAGAATAAATGTTTTGCAGCCACTTTTACTGATTTCTTAAAAAGACTTTAATTTCCATTATGGAGACTTTCTCAGCACCATTGAGTGGCTGAGATGTCTTTGGAATTATGGGAATTCTTGGGCTGTAATTTAACAGAACATAACATCACAATACATGTTTGATTGTGGCTGATTTGGGTTTTCTGTAACGTGCACAACTTAAATCAGTTCAAATGACCCCAAGTTCAATCTGGCGGCTTTCTCCAAAATAGCCAATCAAAACTCAGCATTCTTCTGGTTTGACAGGATGCCAAAATATGTCGGCAATTAAAATTCTTCATCATCTTAAGTGACCATCAAGGGAAAGAAAGAAAATGTTCCAAGACAACATTAACAGGAGTGTATTTAAATATGCACGAGCGATAGTGGGGCTTAAATGGAACGAACTTCCAGCATTCTGTCACTACTGGACTCAACATGAACCTAAGGTCCTTGTGGTTGTGCATTCATCAACATTTCACTTTTCCTTCTCAACTTCTTTTAGGTTTCCTGTTTTGACAGTTGTTAAACATAGTTTAAATGATGTTACAATCCAAAGTTCCTGGAACTATTTTGAGTGAATGGGCGAAACCTTTAAAAGTGACTTGAACTGTTGTTTCAGCCACGGACAGAAAGGCGGGATGAGTTTGCTCGAACCTTTAGTTCGCGTCCCAACACAACTCTCGCCTCGGTCCATTGTCAAGCACGGGTATTGTTGCTCGCTGACGGGCCAATCTGGTCGCTCGTGTGTGTTGTTCTCTCTCAGGGATGTTTCCTTTGAACCAAAGACTTGACCAGACTTGAACACTTTGATTCAATCCTGGAGGACTGTCCATGTTTATTGATCTGCTCCAGCTCTTTGCTCGCTGTCAGACATTTATCTTCACCCAGATCGGAATCAGATATGTCAACATGGTCAATACACAAAACCTGGCAGCAGCTTCTGGACGAGGGTGTTACCATGTGTTTGTCTTAACAGACAGCAGGTAACAAAGATGATCAATACAGTAAGCTAATCATTTATAAGTCTTGGGAAAGCTAAATATTATAAGCGGAGATTGTGACATTTGCAATAAATCATCTGGTTATTCATTTAAGTTGTTAAAATACTTTTAAGGATCATATTTATTTATCTCCTTTAATTATTAATAGTGCGGTTCGTGCAAAACCATTGATATTGTCATAATCTTAATAAACATTTGCCTATTTAAAAAGTGAAAATGTATATTTAGACTTCATCTCCAGCAACGGGATCCTGAAGAAACAGGGAACTGTCAGCGGAGCTTAAACGCGTGCTGGTGTGCTTTTTAAATGTTAGAGTTTCTATTTGTGCCACATTTCACACGTTGTTAAATTTAGCTCAATAGAATCCCACTGGGCGGGTATCAAAGGCAGCTGGATTGCAGCTACATTTACAGCTGGGCATAGATATTTTATAAATAACTTTGTTTAAAGGTGATACGAGCATGAAAGATGCTGATAAGATGTGAAGCGCGCTTTAGAATCACATCTCGTGTGCGGAGCGCAGCTACTTGAACTGTTTAAGTTATTCTGATTATGCTAACTTGAAGCGTGTCTGGAAAGCTAGTCTGTGGTCTTTGGTTCACCCCTGCAATAGGTAAACTCTATCCAGGAGGCATTTATCCTCTCCTCCTTTCTACGATTCTCCCCATCAGCCCAGGAAAAAGAAGAAAGAGACAAAAAGGGAAAAGCGCTGGCATGCATAAATGAAAGTTCAACAAGGTTCAATGAAACACTTATACAATTTGCTGCAATATAGTGGGGTTTTATAATCTCATTATCATCCTGGTGCCAGATTTGCCCATGAGGGCTGTTCCGTATTCACTCTTATTAGTTCTAAGATTTGTCCATTTGTCCTTCTGTTACCTGCCTCACAGCCAATCATAGTATCTCTAATAAGTACCTCTGTTCATGTTTTATCTTCTTTTTTGTGCTGTATTACCTCCAACTGTTTTATTTATGAATATTTTTCTTGCTCTAGGGCGAATACCAAGCTTTAATTCAGCAGCTGCTAATGACTAAATGTATTTCTTTTAAGAGCTATACTTTTTTAAATTGTAGAGTCAGTAAAACACTGTATCATATATCATTTGATTTAAATCTTACATGTGTGCACACGCTTTGGCAACTCTTAATGAACCCATACATTATAGAACCAGGTAGTTTATTTGTTTGCTCTCCATTGTTTGGCTCTTTTTTTCCTCTTTAAAAACCAAGCTTATACCTCTAAGCATGCAGGGTCAGATGGGGGAGCTAATGTACTGGGTGCACTATTAGGCCACGGGCTGCTTTGGAATCCTCAAGCCTCTGAGCTGTTGTGTGTACTGTCCATTCCTGGTGACTCAGAGGGCATCCCAGATTAGTGCTTCACGGAAATGGATCTCATTTGCCCATATGGCCTCTTCTCATTGACTCGGTATAGGCTCTAATCCGCCCAGCATTTAGCCCTGACCTCGACATGTGGCAAACTACTTTGTAAAGATGAACTCAGACATACTACATACAGTATATATCAAAATTCATGGCTGCATAATAAACAGAATCCATGCAAACATGGCAATGACGGTGGGAAGTGCAAACAAATGCTGGGTTCGTGTGGTTCGAGGCTGGTTTCAGATGAATTCACGGCCTGGGAAGAAATCTTAATACAAAAAAACGCCAGCATAGTCTCCCAGTTTCACCACTGTCACCAAATAAGAGTTAGTATGTAAAAATAAATGACGTGGTAATAAACTGTTAATATTGCTTGTGACTATATTAGTGAGTTTCTACTCTTTTAAACTTGATGAGCCAAAGTAGGTTACAGCAAAGAGAGGTTAATCTTTTCACTAATCACGGGTCACAATGTCCTCACAGCTCATAATTCCACCATATAAAGGAATGCTAAACTAACTAAATGCTGCTATTTGCCCCCCTACGGCAAACAGTTGTGCTAAACTACTGAATATATTCCTAATAGCCACTGCAACACTACATCCCACCCATTTCGCTCTCTGCGTAGAGTTCGACAACAGTTAAAGATCTACTAATATAAATATATACTGTCTGTGCACAGGGCAGTTCTAAAGAGCCCATGTTAAGATCCACATTTGCAGAGTAATTTTCATTTTAATGCTGAGTGTATCTCCCAATATTACCTTAAGCATACCACTTTTCCTTTAGTTAAAACCCTATACATTCATTATTTATCCGATGTATTTATCCTATGCTATTAAAATGGACCTGGAAGCCATAAAAATGTTTTTTGTATTGCACATATTGTTTAATAGATTATTAAAAACATAAAAAGGAAAACATCATTCAAGGTCTTTGAGCTGCAAACAGCTTTAAAATCTGATGTTTTTTCCCCTCAGGAAAAAAAAAAGCTCACTGTTTTTCTAATCATGTAAGCAAAAGGCGAGTCCACGATTAGGCAGGGTTTGAGTGTGCGTCGGTGACCTTTCACCTGTTGTTGACGCATAAAACCAGTACTAACCCGCTTCAACATAGCAGTCATGACTGCCAGTGGAAACCAAATTACACGAGCACCAGAGAACTTTAGCAATTAGAGGAGGATTGTTTTTTCCTTTTTTCTTTTTTTACATTGAATGCACCGAGGAGAAGAATGGGTAATAAACGTAGTTTGTTTGTACCTTTGAAGGCTGCATTTTTGGGAGGGTTGCACTTATTGTGCCTGTAAGTAATGGGATAGCTGCACTGATCCCTCAAGGATGGTATAACTCCTCCTTAACCCTCTTTTCCTGCTTCTGTTGTTTATCCGACAACATCCCTTTGACCGTTACTGGCCTGTGGCGGCTCTGGGCAGGCTCACGCAGCCTTTGACCTGTGTGTCAGCAAGCTTTTTCGCTCCGAAACTGGTCCAAGACTGAGTGAAAACCACTGAAGTGAATGTGTCTTAAAGATAATTACAGTACCGTTTGTGTTCCCCAGTGAGTGAGATTCATTTATAAAGAGTTTTATTTTTTTTTTAAAGATAAAGTCTTGGAACTAATATTCTGGAGTCAGAGTTGGCCTCTGGTATTGTGGTGCTATTTTTAGTTTCACCCTTGCACTCTTGAACTTTCATCCTGCAACAACTTTGACAGACTATGATGTGATCTTCTGGCGATGCGCTTGTTAAGCTTGAAGCGCTGCCTTCATGCTTTCTTGTACCCTTGTGTTTACAAAAATCCGTGTGTACACGTGGGTTATCTGCGTAACCCAGAGACAGGCTGGTTATCACATCACTCAGGCTCTTGAAACCAGTATGTCCGCCTGCTGGGGGGCTCACATACTGTATCTAATCTACATAGACTGGCCACTTGTCGGCATACGTGCACACGCAGGTGAAACGCCCGTGCATTTACAAATGACTCTGACAGGGTGTGAGACGTACACATGTGGACAGGGTTAATGATAGATCGCACCGTATAGACATGCACTCTGAGAACCACACGCACACTCACATTGGTGTAGGATTGGACAAGAGGGCATGGAAAAGGGTCTGGGCCGAGGGGAAGTCCGAAAGATTAGGTTGTAGGGGACCACGGAGTACAAGATAGCACCTCAAGGCAGAAAGGAAATATATTATACCTTCTATAAGGGACGTTTTTGCCTAATCTTGGGTTTAAGTCAACTGACTGGTGTGACCCCGTTACCTTGACTCCCACCACAGTATCCAAGGAGGACAGTTGTATCTATCCTACCAGATACACATGGGTAGAAGCATTTCTGAAGTAGAAATTCCAAATCCATCTTTGGCGCCATTTTAATCTCCTTTTGTTTGGCTTATGAAATGCTCCCCCCCCCCCAGCTCTCTCTGTCTCTCTTCTGGAATGCATGCCAGCTGACCTTCTGATGTTACATTGTGCAGCTCCCCATTTGCCCTCAGCCCTGGCCTCTGAACAACATGTGGCCAGATAACAAACCCTAAACAAAAGGCGCGGAGCGTCAGAGGAAAAGAAAGGGGGGGGACACGCACTTTATGTTTGAAACACTTCACAGTCGCTAAGTGAGGTTGGCACCAGCTGTTGGGGCGGGATTGAGAAGAATTGAGGGGAAGTGAATTGCGTTTGGCACCAGGCAGCTATCAGGTAGTAATTAGTATAGCTAACATCCCAGATGAAGGAGTCAAGTCTAGGTCAGGCTAAAAGACTTCAAGGGTCTTAGCAGGTAAGGGTTGTAGGCCAATGCTCCCTCCTTCCACGTATATAAGCTCATGCCGTGCCTGCCCAGATTTGCTGAAATCTGTGCTGACCTTTGGCCTCGAGGTGTCGCAGCCAGTCACATGTCGGCCTGGCTCCTGTGGTCCACCCTGGATGTGATCATATTAGAACGTCTCAGTGGTTCTTTGCTCCACACCCACCCAGCCTAGCTGAAACATGTAATCTCACACACGACAAGGCTTCTGACATACAGCTTGAAATCATGCTTGGCATTCCGGCCTCGATCCGGCCCCGGGATCAACCTCTTCTTCGTCACACAGGCAAGTCTTCAAAGCAGTCAACAAGAGGTAAATGCGTACATAGATCATAAGGAAATAAGACTGTACTTTTCCAGAAATCAGATTGGAATCACTCCACGGTTGGTGTGAATTCTCTGTGGCATGAATGGTTGCAGGGTCACAGTGCATTAATTCCTGGTTTCTCTAATCCTCTAATGCAACTGTAATCTCTTTTAATACATTCAATATTAGTCCACAAATCACATGATAATAAAGTGATGAAAATGTTTCTTTCAAATGACGCTGAGGATTTAACCTGAGGCCCAGGCCATACCTCGCATTCTCCTCATAAGGTTTATGTCCAGCGCTGCCCTTTATCCCTCACCCAACAGGACTAAAGCCTCGCCGGCAATCCCTATATTGGTGTTTTACCCTCTAGGACATTAAAACGCAGGTTATCTTAGAGTAAAATCTCTCTGCATGTTTACAGCATGAGCAATGCATACAATAAATTACCCATGGCTTTATCTCGAAGGAATAACAAGGCTCCACCGCCGTCAAACGCTTGAACTATTTGAACTTTTATTTACGCAGCGAGCTATTTGTAGAGCGTTTCATCGTTTGAATCCTGGCCTAGTTTCTGTATCTTATTTATTAATTTTTTTTAATGTGAGCTAAGCTCCAGACAGACATTAGATCGCTGCACTGTAGGTCTGACCTCTGACCATCTAAGCCCTTGCCCCACCCCCCTGATAAGCCCCTCACCCTAGCTTGCCCTATCTCTGTCCCTTCTTTGAAATGATATTATGGTGTTTGGCTCATCCTACTCATCTTCCTCTACACTGTAATCAGATTTGCTCTATGGTGTGCGTACGTGTGTGTCACTCACAGCTCTTTGCGCTCGCTCACGTGCTCCATTGTCTTTCACGCAGACGCCCGAGAGCGTGGTCCCGCACACGCACAACCGCCCGGTGTTAAAACATACATGACTGCACTATTTTGGCAAACGTCAGTATCAGTATCTAAAGTTCAGCCTCACTCATTAATTTTCCCCTCCATTAGCAAGCGTCCTCCGTGCTACCGTGTCATAATGAACATGTTTAGCCGAGTGACAGAACGAGTGCGAAGCGGGGAAGGGAGATGCAGCAGGCGAGGTTCGGGGCTGGCGGAGTGGGGGAGGGGGGCAGGTTCTCACTCATTGTTGAGTTTGGGGGCAAAGCCACAGAAAGCGCTGCGGGGTTAGAGGTCCTTGGCAGGGCTCCAGAAGTCGGCGTCTCCGCGTCCACATTGCGTTCCAGCTGAGTGGGCATGGCCATACTTCCTTTGCTTTGACCTCTCGGATGAGGACCAGCACTCGCCTGCTTCCACCACCCCTTTCTTCTTTTCACCCCTCCCCTCCCCACCCGCCTTTGTATTTTAGAAATGGCTTCATAACAGCCCAAAAGGAGATGTTTCAGAATTGATTTGTCAAAGTAAATACGAGCGCTTGTGATCACATGAGCAGTGGGAGGCGTTGGAGCCTTTGTTTTTTAGCAACAGTACAACACATCATTTAGCTTCTCATCAAAAGGAATCCTGAGGAAAAAACGTTCTGATTGTTTCTGTGTGTTTGCAGTTTTCTTATTAATTTGTTTGTGTCAAATATTAAATATTAAATTAAACAGTGTTGTGAAACGCGACGCCTCGTGCTTTCATGCGAGGTGTTTCCCTCTGACAGAACAAAAAACCAAACCTTCTCGGTACGAGTGCAGACAAACCATGGAAGGTGATCTGGCTGTCGGGGGAGGTGCCAGAAGGCCTTCTGAGCACTGCCGAGGTACCCTTGAGCAAGGTACCGAACCCACAAATGCTCATGTAGGGCCCAGATAAACTGGCGACTCATTCAGGGAGGGGGGGGGACCTGCCTTCGCCCATTGTGTAGCGTCCCCGTGACCCCCGAAGGGATGAAGATGCGAGGCGAGATGAGCATTTAACTTATCAATGTTATCAATGTGTCTTTTTTAAAATTGTGATTGATTTGCTTTAACTGATTGAGTTAATTTTACTGTATTAATTGTCCACGTTGTGAATTTCTCCATATTATTATAAACTGAATCTGGTGAAGTTTAAAGTTTTGTTGTTGTTTTAACACATTACGAGGCTGAGACAATTCCACAAAGGTCAAATGTGCTTCTGGCTACGGTAAAAAATGTCAAAAGTACGTGGGAGCGCGGCCAAAACCAAGAGAGTCGATCGCTGTTATATGGGCAAATGCTCGCAGACAAGCAGATTTGGGGAAGTCTAATGAATTGCACCTGTATTGATCTCCATGGGAAATGCTTGTATGATACAGGAATAATTTATAGAAAAGAACACTGGATTTGAGGGGAAACAGGAGGTAGAGCTGGGGGTGTTGACAAGTGCAGGTGGGGGGAGGCTGTGTTTGTGGAGATGCAGATATCTGGATCAAGATTGGGTATTGACGGGAAAGGGGGGGGGGGGGGGGGGGGGGGGGGGTTGGCGACCGAGCCAAAGAAGCTTGAAATAAACTGTCGGAGGCACACGGCCAGTCATTACAGCGGAGCCACCTGGCCCTGCTCAACCTTGAGTCCGTCGATAAGCTATTATAACCATGCAAATTGTGGCCAAATCAAAGCGCTGACATATTGGTGTGATATTCCAGTGCAGCCAGAGGGTTATGAATCATTATTGGAAACCAGCAACACAATGGAATATGTGCCTTTTTGCTTAGGGTGTCCGTTCGTCAGTAGAAAGCACCGCCAGCACGACAGTGGCTCCTGATCCGGTCCTACGTCTGATTATTTTCACATTTTAATCACATTTTGTCCGTCTTATTCCGTTTCTCCTCTTCCCGCACGGTCATTTATTCTCATTGACAGTGTGATGCATCCTGGAGGCAGGCCCGGGTTTGTATGATGTAATTTGGGCTAAAGGCTGTGTAAACACTGCTCTGACCTTGGTTTCAGAGCTGTCAATAGGGCCGGGTTAGAGAACAGAGGAGCGGATTGTGTCGGATTGAAAGCAACACGCCCTGCCTATGATAGCTGGAAGCCTGGAACTGACTGGCTGATGTGATAACCTGAGACACCTCAACCTTACCTCTGACCCGAGCTTCGCTCCTTCAACCGTCTTTCTGCTCTCTCTCATTGTCAAAGCTCTCCGCTCACCCCTGATACACCCTCCCTCTTTGATATTATGGCGCTGGCTTCCTCTTGAACCCTCGCGGGTGCCCTCTCCTCGTGTTCTCTTCCACCATTCTCTCCCACCCAGTTCCTTTCTTCCCTGATAGCATAATCTCTGCCCTCCTCTGCTCGGCCCGGGTGTTTCGCCGTGTTGCTTCTGTCATCTGTCCTGTGCTTCACGAGCTCATGAGGTCATCGCCAGTAGACACTGGCTGGCGGCCCAGACAATGTGGAGCTATTGATCTGATTTGGTGGAAGAGGTGATGGGTCTCTTGGTGAGATTCCAGGAAGGTTGACCTCCAAGTCTAGACTACGCGAACCTGACCGCTCCATTTGGCGGACATTTAAAAGAAATTGCGTATCCGCCAGTCAGTCCTGATCACCGTGGACGCCTCATGTCCTACCTCGCTGCATCACTGGTAGCATCCAACAGGAACTTATTCTGTGACGTTAAACTTTCTCTCATTTAAAATTCAAGCCTCCGGTTTGAATATTTATGGAGATGATTTCTATATTTTAGGATTTTTAACACAATTCTCCATATAATAACAGATTTATAGAATTATATTTGATAAAAAGTGAAGCTGCAATATCAAACTTGTTTATGTTGCTGGAGGTTCGTTTTCTGTGGTTTATTTAATCACTCCAATTATTGTGAAAGGTGAAAGAGAGGGGGAAAATGCCCTCATCCACCAATAATTGTCACCATATGGAGAGCTCCACATTTTTGGGGTGTGGGAGACACATTTTAAGGTTGCTCAGAATTTTCCTGTACATATCGTGAAGTTAGAACATTTTGGCCCCCCGATTTTTCATTGTGTGTAATCTGTCTAAAATGACAGTTGCATGCACTCAGACGTTTGAATCGATTGTCTTTTTAACTCTATCCCATGACAACATTACTTTTCTTTTCAGGAGGACCTTGATCATATCATATAAATTACCTTCAAGAAAAAAAAAGCCATAGAGAGTAGCAAGAAAGCCATCTTTATCGTTTTCTTATCTGTACATGCATTTTGAATGGCAATACAATAGTAATATTAGATAACACCAATCCTGGGCTTTCCGATCAGCAGGAGCTAATCTGTTTTCTTATGCCACATGGTTCTGTTGCATTAGGGCACAAGTCAACCATCCAGGCCTCTCATTGGCCTCCTGGCAGTGAAACCGTGTAACACATCGCCGCGGCACAGCTGATATTTGGGAATATACAAATTTGTTCCACCAAGTTCTGTGTGCAGTGGCTTGCAGATGGGCAGCGATTAATCAGAGAGGTAACTGTGAAGTAGTTCGCAATTAGGCTGGAAAGCTCTGAGGCATGCTAATTGAATCAGAAAATTAGCGACAGCGCTGTACCAAGCTGTAATAGGCTAGCCGCCGCACGCAGCAGGTGCTAGGCCACTCAGCTGTGGAACAAGGTATTTAAGTCACATTAGCAGCGGTAAAAATATTCCTTGATATGGAACAGTTAGATTTTCTGCTCATTTTCACCCCCCATCTATACACAAAGAGCTCCTCCCAGCCGGTTTGTTGCAATAATGCGACGGCCCCTACAATAATAATGTTTTCTGATAAAATAAATCATGAAACTGTTCCAACAGAGTAGCGTTATAGACATTAGACCTTGACATTGCATGTAAAACGGATAAGATCAGTTTGTAAGTTAGAAAAGTAGAGTCAAAAACACACATTGATTATTGACAAAGGCGCCGGTCTTCATTCTCCTGCTCTACATTCGTTCATTAGCTGCCAGCTCCTCCTCCTCTTTTTACTTTCATCCCCAGGGTTTGCAATTGCTGACATATTCATCTAATTCTACATGAAAACATGGGGAGGAATGAAAAATTAATCACTTCAGAGCATGGGGTTGCTGTGTCTCCCATTGCTGGTTGTCGTGGAGGAAGTGAGCGAGACTGTCAGCTCCGTGCGCGGGCTGCGCACGTTAAAGTTCTTAAGGGCCTCTGCAGAGTCGGCATCAGGGAACAGAGATGTGCAGCGGAGGAGCGAGAGATTCCCAGCTAGAATTCCCCATGCAGGCTCATTTGTACCTTGTAGGCGTGGCTCCATGGTGGCGAGCCACACCTACAGCTAGAGCAGAGGCCATGGCAGGGGCCAGGGTGCGAGTGCAAGTTCCCTGTCACATTTACTACTCTCTTTGGAAAACATAGAGGATATTTCAAATTTATACTTGTTTGCCATTAGAGTGCTAATGCCTCGGTTTATTGAACCCGTGAGCTTATTGCTGTTAGAGTTTGGTAGAATCAAAGTCAGTCTAAATGAATTAACTGTCTTTAAATCAGCGTGTTTTCAGTCATAGCCTCATCGTGTTTGTAGCAATTTGAATGTAGTTAAAGGTGAGTAATATCTTTCACCCAGTCGAATATCCACTTTTTCAAAGCTTGTGCGTGGGGGGGGGGGGGGGGGGGGGGGGGGGGGCACTTGAGTACTTTTGTTGCAGATCATGTCCTGACACAAATCCAAACTGTGTACTCTTCACCCCTCCAAAATTAGTCCAGAGTGCTTCCCTTCTAAAAGACTGTTTCTTTATCTCCACACTCTTCTCATTTTTTCCCTCGACTTAGTTCTCTCCCCCGCTGAGAGGATAAGGGCACTCCCACTCTTAGTCAACTGCGGAGTGTTAAAACCGAGGTAACTGCAAGGTTAGTTTGATCAGCTCTTACTTTTTGGAAAAGGAAACTTGCCACCTTCTGTGAAATAGACCTTTGAGCACTTTGGCTAACTTCATCAAACTTTACTTTAATTGTTTCCCACTCGGCTGTTTTGCGTCTGACTGTATATTTGCATCTCCAGAAATTCCAAAAGTTCTGGATTCATATTAACTTTGATTCTATAATCATTTCCTTTGGCCATGTTTCAGATCTCTCTCTAGCAACCTAATCGAATCACCAACCTGATCATTCCAACACAAGCTTGTTAAACAATTTCAAATCTCAATGGCAGCTCTGACCTGTTGTTACAGTTACACCACTCAAGCCCCCCCCCCCTCCATATTTCTACCCCTCCCTCTGTCCTTCTGCTGATCCCATTTCACAGTGAAACCATCAGGAGCTTATCCCAATCTCATCCTTGGATTGGGGCCCAAAGTAGTGCACGGCCTGCTGGCCTAAACTCAGCTGTGAACTCTCATCCTTTCCTCCAGTGCCCTACACTCTCTCCCCTCTCTACTCAAGCCCAAGCTGTGGCTATAGGTCTCGATATGGCGCATCACATCTTATGGAGGGTTTAATGGACACTTTTAAACAGCCAGCTCTCGCTCTGATGGTTGAAAACTTGGTGACAAGGTTTTGAATGAGATGAATCCCTTTGATGTTGCACTTGCTAATACCTCATCTAAGTGAATTATCGTTGTCGAGGCGATACTGATAAAAGCCTGCGTGGACGTTGCTAAATCTGTACTTAAGAGGAATTACGTGATTTTTGATAACCATCTGAGTTGTGCAAAGCGGGACTGTGTGACAGTTTCAACAGGGCATCAAAGGACGGCTCTGAATCAGAAATCAGAACAGGGTTATTAGAAGTTTTGTTTATTCAAGTATCAGTTAAATGATCATTTTTAATCCAAACATTGTAGCGTAAGCCTGAAATCACATTTTTACACGCATGAGAGGGTTTTGTAAATGGCCATTTCTAACATGGAAAGCCAGCTACCTGTGAACCAAAAAATGCTTTGTTGTGGTTCTTAATAGAGATGTAGAGTGGGTCTGCAGCCCGACCACTGCTGGGTCGGCAATGTCGATGCTCCATTTGCTGTGTGATTAATGGTGAATAATTTGTGAGACGCTGGCTGGGAGCAGTGTGAGGCGTAGGTGCATCGTGGCAGCTCCGAAATCACCTAACCTTTACCCATGTCAGTAAATGTCAGCCCGGTGTAGGGAGTACCATCATATCAGCCCAGTATGTCCACAGGAGGAGGGAAACGAGATAGCATGGGAGAGGGTCTGGTGGGAGGGATTTACTCCATGGGAAAGAGGTGTCAAGGGTTTATGACACTCTGCTGGCTTTTTATATTTTCTCTGAGGAGATTTGACTCTGTGTGTGTGTGTGTGTGTCCTGTATGAGAGGCACACTACAGATGACCCCGTTGGATGGCGATGGCCCTCTTAACTACAGCACCCTGATGCAATCCGCTGTAAATACATTAAACCAAGCTGCAGAGGAGGAGGCTGATTATCCATCCTCCGTGCCTTTTTGCCCACCTCTCTTACCCTCTCGTTAACTCTTTCTCCCGTCCTCCATGTTTGTTTTGGCTCTTTATGCATCACTTCTTTTTGTTGTTTTGATTGTTTTTTTGGTTTCCCCTTCAGTGTGTTACGTCTGTATCTGTGGGGTATACATATCCTCCCTCAAGTCTCCTCTACTCCGACTCTAAACTAAAATTTGCTTCCAGCATTTACTCCAGCCCCACCCATTATTCCCCTCTTTTTTTCTGGCTATAAGTCTCCAACCGTCCTACCTGGGGGTCATGAGGAATGCCAAAGGTGTGATGAGTGACGTGGCACTCTGGCTGACCCCTGACAGCTTGGCAGGACTGCCTCCCTAATGAGATTAGCCGGGTAATGCCGACTCTGTGTCTGTTTCTCCTGCCGCTGAGCCCAGCCCACCCCGGGGCTCTCTATTTAGCCAACAGCAGACCAGGGTGTGCCAGCATTTTCAGGTCGAGGGCAGGACACAGCTCGCAAGCCCAGCGCCCTGCCTTGTTCCATCTCCCTTTTCGCATCCATCTGAACTTCCCAGCCTGGATTTGTGTAACCATTGTGTTCCCTTTTTCTCATTGTTGCTGTCTAAACCATCACAGTACTGCCATGTTTCACTGCTGTCTCAATCACCCTGTCTCTCCATGCTATTCTCATTTATCATTATGCACACAGGTAAGAGGCCTTTTCATTGATTTGACTAAATTGTACCTGAACCGCACATACACAGCCAAGCAACCACACAGGAATCCCAGGAACCACAGCTTCTCGTGCGTATGTGTGACGGGATTAAATGATTGTTCATAGAAGCGTAAAGTGCAAAGCTGCTCGCAGTGGCGTCCTGTGAGGATACCCGGACCTAACAGTACAAAGCTGTAGCGACCAGCTTGGAACTAGTAGCCATCTCAGTAATGCACCCAAATGTATTATTATTATTTTAAAACAGTCCAAACCTTCTCTGATAGCCCTCTTTCTCTCCCCTTCCACCTTTGTTGAGGTGAATTCTGAAAGATGTTATTCGGGCCTTTTTTAGTGTTGCGTGAGATCAAGTGCCAATTAAAACACCTACAACTCTGCCCTGCTGACTGAGTACCTTAGGAGGGGGTTCTCTACAGACCGGGGTCGCCGAGGGCCACAGGTGTGCCCCCCAAGTTCCACTCAGCGTGACGCACATGTGGTTCTGGCAGGGTTGTTCAGCCCAAAGCAGGTGTTCCTTCTCTGTCTGTCTCAGCAATGCCTGTGTGACTATGAGTCGATCATGTCTAGCCAAGGCATCAGTGCTGTTAAATCTCTCTTGGTTTTTTTGGAACAATACCAGTGTTTCACCACTGCCCCCAACTTCTAAACAGTCGTAAGTCTCGATACTTTAATACTTGCAGACTTAGAAATGCTGATTGAACCAGTACTCACGGAACTATACATGTACGTGAAGAACTTTCCTGAACGTCTGTGTCTCCCTACAGTCATCGGGTGCCTCACGTTGTCATGCTGTGATGGTTTCCATAACAGGATCTGACATATTTTTCAGTTCATCTTTGGCCATGTGAGGGGGCCGTGAACCTTGAATGAATTCCCCGAAGCTCATTTCTAATTCTCTTAGATTCAGTTCAACACCTCACACGAAAAGACCCAAGACAAATACCCACACACACACACACACACCCACACACACACACACACAGGTGTGTGCTCCCAACGCCCCCATGGCATTGCTGATAGAAACCTTTAGATCAGGAAAAAGAAATCCTGTTGAATGAAATGAATGAGGCTGCTTTAGCGGCCTCTATGTTAATCTCCAAAGAGAACTGCAAACATAATAGCCATTCTCTGCAATTTATAAAAAACTTAATTAACTGGCGACCCTGTCCATAGATGGCAGGTCAAGGAAATCTCCCACACCCACATGGCATTCCATCTTTTTAAGTCAAGGTATGGATATGCTTCCTGTGTCTGTGGTGACGATGCGGACAAATTTCTACTGAATAGCCTAAGAATAGGGAGAGAGAGAGAGAGAGTATGGGTGAAAGTGGCCGAGGTTTAGGAGCCAGATTAAACAGATTAAAAACATAAGTGTAGGAGACAAGGATAAAGAAGTCAGTGATGGGGAAAGAAAATAAGATGACAGTGAGAGAGGATGATAGAGAGAGGATCCCTGTGGGTTGGGGATTGGAACATCATATTGTAAGGTCCCTTATGGGACAGCCCCAGACAGAACACGCTCCCTTCTGCATGCTGGAATAGAAGCCTTTACCAGCATGGAAAACATACAAGAGAAGAATGAAAGACGAGTGCAGCAGGGAAAAAAGCAGCACCCCCAGAGACTGAATCGGAATTCTCTTCTAGTACAAACGCCATGTAGACAGATCTGGTGGGGGGTGGATAATATATAAAAAGATGGATGCTGGAGGAGAAATGAACAGTATGAAGCAAGATTATAACTGTGGAATTAGTGGAGAAAGAAAGTGGAGGGGTATCGGCAGCAGTCCCGTTAATGAATTTGTTCCATAATTCTGTAATGACAAAATGAGAGTTGTCATATTCATTATTAACATATCTTCCAGTGATGACAAACACATGATGTGATACTGTAATCCATGTTTTCCAAGTGCTCCTGCCCCCCGCGGGACATCCCGAGAGCCGCTGATCACTGGTCACGGTTTGCTGCCGCGAAAGGCAAAGTGACGGCGCCATAAATACTGAAGGAAACTTTAACGGTTGTAAAATACGAGGCAGCTCTTTCTCTCCACAGCATGTATAGTGCATGTACTGTGTGAATGTGTGTTAGGCTGTGCTGCTGCTCAAGGGAGGGGGGAGGATGGTGTTCGTGGGTGTTTTAATATGGTACTTTATCCCTGGAGGAGACGGCTGTACAGTTGAAACTCAAGGCTTGTAGAATCACACCGGAGTGACTGGGGTGATGGGGTTTGCATGGGGTGAGGGGTAGGAGCTTTTAAAAGTGAAATTATATCACTTAGCAGCTGAGTGCAGATAAAACCATGTTTGAACTGAGAGGCATAAATTATACATTGTAAACAGAGAGTTGAGACCCCAGCTCGTTTAAATTATAACGCGGGGTAGTTTTTCTCCATTCTTCCTGCAGGTTCTGCCGCTCCCTCACGGCTCCCTTCTCCCTCGCACAATCCGGCTGACTTCTTCATGCCACGAGCCTCTTTGGGTCACTTCTGTCGGCATTGGAAAGATGGGGGGACCATTATATTCTCTACCATATATATTTAAACATGCTGCTTGATTATCACTCTGCTGTTGTAATACACCAAAACACCCTCTTGACAATCTTCCGGTGGTATTTGGAAGCAGCCCTGCACACGTTCCACATGTAAAGAGGACGATATGGCGTGGCCGGATGGGTACGCTGGTTGTGATCTCTGATCAATGCCCCCCCCCCCTATCCCCCCTGTATAGTTCGAGTTGGGCTGACGTGTTTGTCTTTTAAAGGTATCTTTGGCCCTCCTGACAAGTGCAAGGTTATTGATCAGTCCGTTCAATTTGCCGTTGACCACTCCGCGCCGTCTCTCTCTGTTCACGAGTCAATAGTGGAGGATTGAGACGGTGAACCCCCCCCCGCCCCCCGACCAAGCCCTCTTTAATCTCTGACTCATCTTGTCTAACGACACCAACACACACAGGACACTGCACATACACACAAAAGGAATGGCTCTCCCTGCCTGAACCCACACCTCTGATCCCAGCTACGATTTTGATTAGTCCTGAAGTGCTGCAAGGTCAGAGGAGCGCTGTGTGTATCTGGTGTTAGTTGATGCTGTCAGATAAAGGTCTTAAGCTCCGGCGGGGTGGTGCTTCCACAGTGGGTGGAGTTTTTCCTCCGGAGGCGATGACTAGTCTGAAACCCGTGTGTGTACGTGTGCTCTTGCATACTGCGTCTTGTTCCGTTTGGAAAGTCCAGAAGCAAGCGGAGCAGGTTAAAGTAGAGATGTAAAGACGTGCAGGCTGTGTGTGCTCATGAATGTGTTGTTTCTCCACATGCCAAGCAAAAAGAAGCTGATTTTAAGATAACTTGTGAACATTTATTGACAGCGTCACATTGGGCTTCAATCAATGGTTTCACCGTCTGCCTGGCAGACCACATTTTTGCACTACTTGGTTATATAATCTTCCCCTTTTATTCTTGCATCACAAGGTATTTACACATAGGTCCCAAATATGGTGTTGCTATAAATGAATCAGGAAAAATAGCATATGAATATAATAACATTCCATCTGAAGGGAACTGGGCTGAGAAGAGGAGGGTTCTCAGTCCCAGTTATATCTATTCAACAAATGCAATAGACGTCAAAGTCTGTCTGGTAAGATTTAATGTATAGGCTGATCAACTGATTGTACTTTTGTGATTAACATTTAATAGTACAAATTTAATTTGCTTGCACCTTTTGGATTAATATCTCTGTCTTCTTCTCACATCCAGTTTATTTCTAAGGAGCAGACTCGGGGCTGCAACTGTTGCCTGTGCTTAGAGAGAGGGAGATAATTATTCTTTTTCTGACGCGGATATATTTGGATGAAAAATGCATACAGCTGGGACTTGAAGCATCTTATCAGAAGGTTAACGCTTCCCCACGGTTGTCTGCGTCTCCAAAGGGAAGCCGTTCCTTCGGTGGCGGCAGTGTGGGACCGCTTTCCTGCTGTTTTGTTTGGGTGTTTTCAACACGGTGGTGACCCATCGTTGGCCCAGCGTGTTGTTTATCCAAAGTTCGCTTTCAATCAAGAAAGAAGCCAGCTGCTGCTTGTGTGGTATCCTGCTCATCATGTCCCCAGCAACCATCTGACAGCCAACGCTCACCAGAATTCCATGAGGACACACTTACTTACTTACTTTAAATATTCATCCCACTAAATATGTGTCTCATTACGCCCACTGATGTATGTACGCAGTGTTCCAGGAGAGACCACTGTCCCCCCCCCCCGGGGTGTCACAGGTGAACAGCCGGACTTTGAGCGTACAGCAACAAAAGAAACTCGATTAACCTTCGTCAGTTTAACATGAAAACAATCTCACAATCCTGAAACTCCTGAAGGATGAGAGAGATTCATCTTCGAGGTGCAGCAATTACATCCAACTCTGTAAGGTGAAGCCACGTGCACGTGCACATGGACCCCGGCCATGTTGGGCGTACACGTGTGAGCCACCCGTCTTTTTTGACAGGCATGGGGAACACACAGAGTGTTTTTATGGTCTGGTTCAGATGTACTTTTTTCATGCTGGACATCTTCTCACATCTTCTCATTGAGATTAAGAATTCTTCTGCAGTTTTCATCTCGGTGCTCACTGTTTATCCTCACGTGCACCAGTGTCACTCATTTAAAAAGACACACCGTTAACTCAAACACACTTCTGTGGCCTGAGTGCTGCCTGGGAAAGTGATAGCAGGAGAAAAGAAGCTCTGGAGAGGGAGTTATCTCTTCAGATGTCATTGAGGCGCCTCTTTTCTCTCCCTCTCCTTCCCTCTATCATTTTCTTCCTCTTTCTTCCCCTCTCTGTCTCCCACTCTGTTGTTCCCACTTGCTCTGTCAAATCATGCTTTCCTCCAGTGGTATACAGACAGTCCAAGGACAAAGTCAAGATATGCTGGCTGAAATGGACTGTCCGTCAGTGTGGGGGTTTTCGGTGTGAAAGATTGAGTCTTTGAATCGGTTCTTCCCTCACCTTGGCACATGGGACCCTCTTCCTTCTTCATCCTGATGCTGAAGTGCACACTTGCTCAAACAAAATACATTTTCCAGGCTGCCGCCTGTGCACTCAGTGTGGTTATCAGTATGGTTTTAATAATAAATAATACATTTCCATGAAGATCTTAAATATTCACTTTTGTAGTGCAACCACCAGCCCATATTATTAAGTCATGCAGCCTGACAATGTGGCCTTGGGTCATCTGACTAAAGTAGACTAAGGCAGATGGCCCCGGGGTCTGTGGCCATGAGGTGCACATAAACATTCTGTACACATGCACATGCACTCAAGAAGCGAACAAAGATGTCTGACCACGCGTGTTTGTGAAGCATTTCGCTGGGCCTCACAATGTCAGATGGCTGTTTAAGGGGGAAGACTTTAGAATTTAGGTTAGAATTTAGTTTAAGTTACAATTATATTAGCCTTTTAGTTATGATATTTGTTGTAAAGGGTAGGGCCTTGGAAATACATTATGTCAATGGAATACAGCACAAAGAAAGGCTTACGTGTGTGTGTGTGTGTGCGCGTGTGTGTGTGTGTGTGTGTGTGTGTGTGTGTTGCTGGAGCACTTTCAAACAAACAGGGGAAATCCTCCTCATCTCGACTTGTCCATCACAAACCTTCTCACTGTCTCGGTGCTCATAGAACCCTGGAAACCCTCCCTTGATGGCATCAGCTCAGGAGATAAAACACACACAAGCAGACACAGACAAGCCTCTTGGCTCCAGCCAGGTTCCCCTGACGCAGGGACACACGCAGACGGGAAGTTTTAGGAGAGGTTTGTGTCAGTTTGCATCTCTTAGAGCACTTCAGGCCTGACCCTCTCTTGACCAGACGGCTTCCTCCTCCTGCTTCTCTCCATAAACAACCACATCCCTGAACCGAAGGCCTGCTGAAACCGCATCCAATAACATCACTCATGCGTTGATGTAAAGTAGAAAGTATAATATAGGGAGACAGTGTGTGTGTGTGTGTGTGTGTGTGTGTATTTACTCCCTGATTGCAGAGATAGCAGATCTTCATCATCAGGGGAGCCCAGTTAACCAGTCCCCTCGGCAGCATTGTCTTATTACATTCACATTGTCTGTCCTCAAATACAGCAGCCATGAATGTACACACACACACACACACACACACACACACACACACACACACACATACAGTGAGGCATGTTCACTGATCTTGTTGAGTGTGTGTCAACTCCATTAGCACATTCCCAGATAGGGCCAGAGCCCTCTTATCTGTGGCGACCCATTAATTACACTTTGTTCCCTTAAGTGATCTATTTCAGACCTGCTCCACCCTCAACACCCTCTCGCTGCTATCTCCACCCTTGGCCTGCTCCTCCCCCATCTGACCTCTCATCTATCCTGCTCTCTCTTCTCTCCACCGTTTTATTCTTTCATCCCTCCAACTCACATCTCCCTGTCCCAAAGTGTGTGTGTGTGCGTGTGTGTGTGTGTGTGCGTTACAATAAATGCGATCACAAGGTCGTGTAACATGTAGCTCTAGACAATCGTACTGTAGCAAGTGTATATGTGCATCTGTGTGATGGCAAAAATGGTACCACACACACACACACACACACACACTCTTTTCAAAAGCTGTGCTTCTTTTCTGTTCCTGCTTTTGGGTGTTTGAACTGTAGCAGTTGACTGAATCCAGAATCAACAGTCCATTGTCTGATAGTTTGCAGCTTTTGGCCATTTCAGATCAAAAGTCAAACTTTGGGTAAACTGGCACTTTTTTTACAGGCTTTTCAGTCACTGGAGAGTTTGAGGTTAAACGTTGGACACAGCAGCCTTTGCCACCACATCTTTACTCTTGTTGCTAATAATAGACCTTAGCATTTAAGGAATTACCCCCGTGAAGATGAGCCCATTTGTGTATAGGAATTAACAAAATTAACCAAAGTATTTGCATAAACATTGTTTAAGATTATTTCCACCCTTTATAATTGTTGTATGGAGTTCCTCACCTTTAAGGTTTCTTTTCTGATTGACTAGGTTGGACAGGTTATTGAGCCAATAAGAGCGCACGTTACATCACCGCTCATGGGTACTAACTATTCAAATAGCAAAACTGTGATACGCTGAGGCATCGGCACTGGAACACACCATGCTGACTTGCCTCAGAGGTTCCCAACGAAGCCAGATGGCCAATCATTTCATTTTAGTTTAAAGGGTTTTATTCTTCCAGGTGCAGCGGGGCCTCTCGGTCCTCCACCACCTCTTTTGTGAGTGATTTGTGTCTGATATTGCAGTTGTGTGTGTGTGTCTGTGTGTGTGTGTGTGTGTGTGTGTGCGTGCTGGTCCTCATTGTGTTGAAGTGGAGCAGAGGTTTGTGTGTGAGAACAGCGGTGTATAGTGAGCGCGGTGGCGAGTGTGTTGGTTGGCTCTAAGGATTTACATAAAAACTTGATGTCCATGTGCGGTTGTGTGTTAACATGTTCACTAACACACCCACACGTGCACTTGCACCATTTCCACCATTATCTTCGGCAAGGTTGCCTGTCGTGCCTCCCCCAGCACCCAAGTGTCATGATCTGTGTGTGCGTGCGTGTGCGTGCGCCTGTGCCCGTGTGAGTGCATGTATACACATGCATGCAGTGGCTTCACTAATGGACAGTCTTTGTAGGGGCCTCTCTTTTCAGCCATGCTGCTTTTCAGACACATTGTGCCTGGGCATAGAAACAGAAGCTCTCCATTGCCCTTCAATAGGCCAAAAACAAAACCGTGTCAGGCGAGCTAGCAGCCCCAGAGTGTTTGCCATTTAAGTCCTGACCAATGGTGGTGCAGATGGGACAAAGGGCCGGGCCAGGGGAGGAGGTCTGCACTGTTTACAGTGCTAATGTCTGGGTGGCACTTCCAACACGAGCCCTCCATATTCAGACATGTGTACCCTCAGCGAGTCAGAGAGGCAGGCAAAGTTTGCCCGTCTGTGTGTGCACACCTTTTGAGCATCATTGCATGTTATCAGCGATACGGGAACGTGTCAGACGGTAGAGGCAGGAGAGGGCTCTGAGGGTTCTGTCTGATTGTGATTGTGTTTTTTCTACGTATCGATGAGCAGCTAGCTCGACCTTGTTGCCATTGTCGCCTTTACTGTTAAGACTGACGGATTAGTCTCTGTCATTTTAAGTTTTCTTTTCCTTTAAGTCCTCTTAACTCATTGATGTGTAGTTTGAGTATGTTTTCCCAAACCAATTGAAAAAGGTGTCTTTGAGGAATGTCACATGACGCTGTGTCTCCTCTTCTTTCCAAGTGATTTCATGGAGGAGACTGAAACAACTGCAATTGAAAGGTGCTGCCATAGACGAGGGTGTGTTTGGGCTTTTGATTTCTACCAAGACAAGAGGGACATAGGTATCAAATAGCCTGTGCCGTCCTTGGACCAGGGTTATCTTGTAAATACTCTGTTCCAAGTCTATAAAAGCAGGGGTCCTTCATAATGGCCAAGGCCACTTATTCACGTTAAAATAAAAAAGCACTAAGTGCAGTTCCCTTGTCTAGGATGGAAGGCAGCAAGTGGGAAGATGAAGGGAGGGAGCTGAAGGAGACACAGAAAGTATAAAAAGGAGTTTGTGTCAAGTCCTTGTCCCAGGGTTTTCACTGGAAGTGCTGTATGGATATGTAAAGCAGCTCATGCTGGATGATAATTTAAATGAGTTAATGCAAAATTCTGCCTTCTCTGGGCTTTCGCTCACCTCAGTTCCTTTACGTCTCTCTTCTGTTTGCATTTTATAGTAAATTCAGAGTCCCCTCAGCGGCCCCTGTAGCGAGCAATTCAGGGTCCTCATTTCTGAGTGTATAATGAGTTCTGCCTTGTTTTTGTCTGACAACACACAGTAATAAGCAAAGTAATTAAAAGCAGTGTGAGGGAGGTAAGGGGGGAAAGCAGCCGGAGCTTTTGTGATGAGCATTAAAAATGAATTTCACTGGCGATGCGGCAGCGGCATTAGCAGTTCTGTGGAACGAGCTCTGTTTTGAATACTTTTTCTCTTTAATTCTTTTTTTTCTTTCTGATGCGCCTGTCTCTCCCCATGGTGTAAAAACGTAACACCGCATTGATTTTATTAAAAATGAAAAGCAGGTGGCAGAACGCTGTAATTTTATCTGATACACCAACAGAGATGTCTTCACTCTGAGTGGAAATTGAGTGGTGACTGTAGAGGGACATAAATTTCGATTTAATTAGCTTTTTGACTGAGGACAGAGGACAGAGTTGTTCTGGCAGCGTGGCTGAGCGATCGTCCCCCTGCCCAGATTCTCTCTGACCTTGTCTCTGATGCAACACATCCTATCACCTTCAGCAGATAGCCATGTGGGACTAAAGGACATTCTTGACCTTTACTCATGGTGCAAGCTAGATGACAACAGGCATAAATGACTGTCTCTCTCTCTCACTCTCACACACACACACACACACTGAGCACTCTCTTGTACACATGCCACAGAAAAATCATCTAATATCAGAGAGCCTAAGCAACGGAAATCCGATCGCCTGACAACCAGGATGCAGATAGCGATTCCCCACCGCTGATCCATGCAACAGATAGTTTCCACAAGCAGCAAACAAGCTAAGGTTACAGCCAGCCAGCGCGCACGTCACAACCGCGCGGCTCTGCCTCATTTTGAGATAAAACAAAAGCTTAGATTACCATTGATTAAAAACAAGAAAAGATAAGCCAGCGCGTTGTTTTGATGAAAGTTTTTGACGGGAGGATAGAGAATTTGCTTGCTTTTGCATATGAAGTAATAAGTGTATCCATCATGTTAGGTAGTCAGGTTCCGTAATTTTTGCTTCATGATTATGTCATTGTTGATCTCCGTTTTAATGAAGCTTATTAAATGTTTAACCCAATGTCAACATATTTGATGAAGCACTTATAATTATGAGAAAAAAATCAGCCAGCACAAAGAAAAGTAACATCACTTTGCATTTCCCTTGCCTCAGTCTTCTTAATAATTTGAATATGTATTTGATTGATGATAAATGAAGTAAAGAGAAATGGCCTCCGTCACATCAAGTGTAATTACGAATCACACAAAAAAGTTTGATTCAAATAAAATAGGCCATTTGTACACAAGCAATTAACTGGTTGCGGCTTTAAATAATGTAGCCCAGATGGAACCTAATTATAGGTCGGCATGCTTTGATTCAGGCTTTCTGTCGGAGTATCACTCGGGGCGTCACTTTAGCTTTTCAGTCACCTAGCATTTGTTTTGAAATTTGTGACAATCAGAGCCGATTACCATTTGTAACAGCATGCAGCGTTTGGTGCGGGGGGGGGGGGGAAGAAAGCATGGCCCTCAGCTATGAAGGAGTTTCCTTGTTTCCTTTTGCACAGCTCAAAACTCTCCTCCCCTGTTCCCTTAACTCACAAATGTTGTGTGTGTGTGTTTAGTTGGAGGGTACTGTGGGCTGTGTGTTAGAATGTGTGACTGTGTGCTATCCATGCGTAGACACAAGCGTGTGCACGCCTGCGTGCGTGCGTGTGTGTGTTTGTCGTCGTCTTGTACCAGCGCAGAGTCAGATCAAACAGTCAGTCAATTACCTTGAGAGGGCTCCAGTGGCTGTGACAGAGTGGAGGAGGCTAAATATCCAGGATCAAATACTCTCCTCTGCCTGTCACATAATGAGGCAGCCTCACCAGGCTTCGCCTGCACACACGGGATTTCTGAGACCCAAGGCAGGCGCGAGGCGCCAAGGCTGGAGGTTCGCCACGACCTGCACCCGGGAGCGTGCAAGCGGAGCTTCCACCCTTGACTTCGTTGCTACACCTGCACTTTGTCGTAATGAAGTTGGGCGTCTGTGTGCGTGTCTGCTTCCTCACCTCGAGGTTGTAGCCGCCATCGGTCCCACTGGCAGAAACCCATCGCTGTTAAACTCGCCATTGTCTCGTGTTAATTCTAAACATTGTGACGTTTTTGTCAGTATTTCCCACAACAATAGTTATAGAGCTCCCAGTAACACCATGATCGTGTTTACAATGAATGAGGACATTATTGCATTTACCATAAACTTTATTAGATTAATGCAATCATAATGATCTTGTTAGAATTAGCACATGCGGCTTAATTGATTCACAGTTCATCCAAGAAAGTGCTCGTGTTAAAAGACAGGCTTTATTTCCAAAGTCTGATCAATAAGCCAGTCATATCAACTACTAAACGAAAACGGCAGCGTTCGCTGTCTGTTTCAGCCTGTTTGAACAATACATGAAATCAATCGGTTCATGAAATAAAAAAGTCTCAGCTGAAAAACTTTTTCATTAAGAGACAGAAATTGCGGACAAAGTGCTGCTCATTGGCAGCGTTTATGGATCACTTTACATCCGGGATCCTGCCAGATGACACCGCATCGATCCTTACATCTTTTTAAAGATATTACTTTGATTGTGGGATAGTCGGGGGGTAATTCTCTCTCCTCCTGCCCTCCCTCGACCAGCCCTTAGTGCTGGTCATCGGGGTTCCTCCTCTAACTCAGCCGCCGTACCGTCCGCTTTGACAACATCCATTAGGTCCGACACACTTTGGCTATTAAAGCAGAGTGGACATACGCTGTTAAGGCCTATTGAAGCCATGTGGGAGCAGTTTTGTCTGTGTGTTGTTGGGGGGGGGGGGCTCCACCATATAGAGCGGGCGGAGCCTCCCAACAGAGTCATTGGAGGGGCACAGGCTCATTTGCATATTGGCACAGAGACGCCCCCCTGGTGACCCCAAACTGCGATGGGATAGGTGGAGAGGCTGGCGCGCTCCGGAGAAGTTTCACCGCCAGTTCAGGTGAATGAGAGAGCGCTGCAGCATTGATCGCTTCTGGAGGAGATAAAAAAAAGGACAAAACAGGAGTAAAACCACTTGTGTGAGAGAGAGAGAGAGAGCGATGAGACGGAGAAAAATGGAGGAGGAGGAAAGAAGATCACGATGCTTCAAATTGGATATAAATGATAGATTAGAGGTGTGCCTGTGTCTTTGTTTCCAGGGGTGGATGTTATGGGGAGCTGGACACAGGTAACAGTCACTGACGGTGCTGCCTTATTGACTCCCATGATTGCAAGGCCAGTAAATTTTGACCCAAGGCGCCCATGTGGTCTGCTTGCTTTATAGCATACGGTCAGTGAGTTATCTCGGGGTGATCGAGATCCTCCTCGGATACCACACACAGGCCAAACACACCACCCGGCTCCCAAATCCACACCCACCCAAAGACCCCACACATACTTCAGGTCTGAGATTCATACACACACGTCTCTATTAACGCTCACACAGGCAGGGTCAATCTAATAAACTGGGGTCAGTGCAGTGGTCATCAGGGGCCTGTCTATGGTGGGAGAGCCGTTAAGGTGCTTCCTAATTGTTACCCCGAAGCCTTTTGCTCCAGCTTCTTATTTTTCCATGGAGATTGTTGCATATACACGGACAAGCGAAGAGGTAAGAGGAAGCCGGGGAAGCTGAAGTAAAGGAGCAGAGGAATTTTTAATGTCTTCCTGATTTGACTCATCCACAAGGGTCATGGATCCACAAGGCTCATTTCTGCTGGGGCCTGTTGTTTTCACGCTGCCCCGACTGATTCCAGATAATAAGCTTATCCTTTTATTTTAATCCCCTAGAGAAAATCGGAGGCAGTCATTTTAATTTCCTTATCGTAAAAACAAATGCAAGTCCCAGTAGCAATAAAAAAAAAAAGCAGCCTTAAGTGTGCAAATAAGGCTCCAGAAAGAAAAAGTCATTATTTTACGGCTTCATCCCCGCATCTGTAAACATGTAAATGTGTTTGGGGTTTTTCTCTGTTTTTAATTCCTCTGTCAAGGGACGAAACTCTTCGTGTCATCTCACAGCAGAACTATTCTCCCCCTGGGAAGCAAGAGGGCACCTCAATGTGGCTCCTCACATCCAGTTACAGTTGTGCTAAGCAGCTGAGCAGCGGCCCAGCGGCAGCAGACGCCCGCCATTATCTGCCAGCACCCTCGCTGAACAGTTAGCGAGCAGCAGCAACGATGAGTTGGACGACAGCTGCGACCCCCGTCTGTGCACATCACCAGCGCTCTGATGGGGACGGCCGATGTCGGGCGGCGGGCAAAACGTATGGAGCGCGCCGCCGCGTTGTAATGTATCCAAGCTTAAAAGCTAAGCGGCGATAGCGTGACTCTCGAGGCGGGCAGGAACCTGAAGCGCGTGTACCAGATTTCAAGCTCCGGAGTGACCTCCAACTTGGGAACTGACTCACCTGGAAGAGGTCAGAGGGAAACCCAGCACTGCTGCATCCCCTCCGCCACCCGCAGACCACTTGATACGCTCACTAGCCTCGGCAGCTTCTGTCTTGCCGCTCCTTAATCAGCCCTTTAGAATGAATGACTCCGCCGCTCCACTGCTTTCACTTAGTGGACCCATTGTGCCTGACTCCGGTTCTGTTGGAGGGCCTGAGATGGAGAGCAGGACATGCCGTGGTGTGCTCAGGTATCCGCTCGGAGGACATATTAAAGAGATCCCGTTGGACTGATAGGTCATAGGTTGTCAGGGCTCTCATGCATGTCTCGCGCAAGTCCATTTGGTGCATTGCATTGTGGGAAAAAGACAGGCTCCCCACCCTTACCGACTGTTTTTCTTGAATTTTGTGGCAGATTGTGATGAAATCTGTGGAAATTAACGTACCCTGTCACTAATACAACAGATTTCTACAAAATAGGTCATTTGTTCTGACTGTCTAATGTTCCTGAGGAACGGTTCTAACAGAAGCCTCCTTTGGGGTTTGGGTTAACAGGCAGGCGACATGATGGTGGCGTTTTGTAGGAAATGTTCTACACAGTCTGCCTGCAGGTCTGCTGCTGGGAAACATTGATTTCACCCACCTAGTTTACTAAATCATGAACAAAGACGGGGTAAACGCTTGACTTTATCTACAGAATAATAGTTCAGCTCATAAAACAGCCCACCATTTCACAAATCATCACTTCTTTGTTTCCTTTCTAATGTGGTTTTGTTAACATTAGCAAGTGCTGCTACACATACGTTCAGCGTGTTCTTTTGTTCATCTTCTTTTGGAACGTTGCACCCCTGTTTCTTCTGCCGTCAACCTCGCAGTTTGGACGTCTTCAACCCAACTCTCTGTCTTTGTCTTTTCCATTTAGGCACAGAGAGACACGAGCTGACCCCCTGGATGAGTTTCAACTCCATTTTCAGGTTCTTCAACGAGGTCCTGGAGTTGAAAGAGGACGACAAGGCGGAGGGGCCTTTCAGCGCCGTCACCACGCGCAGCGGCTCCCTCAAACCCAACCACCAGAACTTATAGGAGACAACCATGATGATATGGAGATGGGAGGAAAGAGGAATGGGAAGGGGCTGGAAAAAGAGGCTGGGTAGTCCTTTCTTCCTCCTGAGCCTCCCTCCATCTTCTCTCTGTGGTGCTCTCCCCTGGTGTCATATCTCCCCTCCAGCCCTTCCTGGTCTCGCCCACACACACACACACACACACACATCATTGCTGGTGACAGAAGGATGAGCGCGGGGTCGCGGTATACATAACCAATAACGTTTTTGCATTACTTTCTAGATGAGCGCAACTGTCAAAGCAATATGGCCCCAGCGTTAGCGCTTCCCCGTGGGCTGTGGCCTGGCTGCGGGTACGGGCCAGGCAGTGGAGATTAAGGCTGACAGGCGTGTGCACAATTGCACTGTGGTGCACCTCTAATTGTCCTGACATCAGCCTGAAACTGAGCTAAGCCCCCGCCTGCCCTCCAGTCTGCAGCGCTCCGTCTCCCCTCCGCCCGTCCCCTCCCGCGGTCCTAAAGCCTGAGTGCTTAACCTAAACTCAGCCTCCGGCTCTGCTATCTGCTAATGGTTCCGTATCATTTTAACCCTGATCTGTCTCCCCTCTGATTTTCTCTTTTAAGGCTTTATTCAGTTGATTTTTTATTTTTTTTTTATCACCGGGGGAACAGAAATGAGATTTTTTTTTCAATAAAAAGGGTGTTGTTTTTATGACCTTTTCACCATTTAGTCAGCTTTTAAACCTGACGTCCTTCATTCAGCTTTGTCTTAACCTGGGTGAAAAACACTCTTTCTTTTTTAATGCAATTTCTCCTCCACACATTCACAATGTTTGATTTTGTACTATTAAGCCAATACTCTCAGTGCTTTGTTTTACTTTGCATTATCTGCACAATACAAACTGTAGAGTCCATCTCGTGTTTATTATCATTCTTTCCTTTTTTTTTCCTTTTTCTGTGATATCCTTGATATTGATGCCTCGGGGTGATCGAATGTGATAAAACTAAAACAAGCACAACCTATGCTGAATATGGAAAATTCCGGCCACTGTGCATATTGTAAATTACTTAAAGTCAGCCTAAGAACGGCTTTGAGGGATATCTCATTTTAACAGGAGCCAGAAGTCAGCTCACAACACTCATAAAGCCTCAATATATCGCCTTACACATGTCAGGAAATCCAAGATTTCAATATTATTCTAAGCTTGAATGATGTTTCCTCAGATGTTCGAGAAATGTAACACATCTACCCCCCCCCCCCCCCTTCCTTCTGCCTCCACCAAAGTTTTATTTTTCTATTTTTTTTTCTCCTTGTGTGCTTAAAAGTGACAAAATCTGCTCGCTGCTCAGCTGCACGTAATCTTCCGACGTGACACAAATGTGATATTTCTCCCACAGAGCTGCTGTTTTATAAATCACTCAACAGGGCTTATTGGAATCCATTTCTAACTCGATCTGAATGGACAATCTTATGAACACACGTGTGTTTTTTTGAAACTTGAGATATTTACCATGTTTTAACTTAAGAACCTGCCCGTCCTCTCCCCCTTCTTTGCTGTGGTTTAAGGCTTTTGTGGATTATCTCTCTGCTGTAATGAGACACTGTGGCTGATGGTTTGCAGGCCTAATTTCCTTTTAATTTGATTCACATCTCCCCAGGTTTCGGCAAAGAAGTTAGCTTATTATGTTATTTGATGAGTTTCGTTTTGAGATACCACTGCTCATCTTTCTGCTTTTCAGCTCCAATCAGTTCATTTTTCACTCTATAATTTGTGTTTTGTTGCCTTAGGAATCAACAAGGCTCTGTTCATAGTTTTTGCTAATTTCCACAGTCATATTCTGAAAGGAGCTGAAGCTAAGAGCAGTCGGGATCCACAGAACAGAACAGGAGATGTGTTTTTTGCCAGTTGCCCTTGACAGTGTTCTGTTTTGCCGATGAGTTTTTATCATTTATTATTGTAAGTGTGGTTGTTTAACACCTTTAGTGTTCGTTCAGAGAAATGTGCGCTGCCACGTTAAATTTGTTCTTTTATTTTCTTCCTCTGAGCCCTTTTGGTCTCCCCTTTACTGTTACTGCTTTTAGCAATCGGACGCAAATAAAAAGTATGTTTTGTAACTTACGTACCACAGATTTATGTGCTATTTCTATTTGCTAATTGCCATTTGCTTGATTCCCATAAGAGAATGAAGCAGGAAGTGACCCCAAAGTGATGCTGGAGAAGGAAAAAGGAGTACGGCTCATAAACACAAGAGGAATTAGTTTTTAGATGTCTTTTGAGTTAAGGGATTAGACCTCAATAAGAAATATAAAAACAATTAGGACGTCTAGGGCAACACGTGAACGCCAGCAGATTATTCTTTCAAATGGGGATTAGATGGTGGTTTTAAGAAGTGTGCCACAAGAAAACAAACCATAAACAGTAATTCTCTTCTCTTTTTGGTCATTTATTTTGTGCAACGTCTCCCCCCAAACTCAGCAAGGTTTTACAACATCATTTGTTTCACACGGTGAAACCGATCAGGTCATTAAACAGCCCCCCTTCAATAAATCTTAGAAATCTTTTCCAGTAACCCCCGAACAACAAGTGGAACCAAGGAGAGAGCCTCTCGCACCGTGTCGGGCCGCTAATTAGAGAAGTACGCGGAGCAGATAAATCGACTTACTTCCCACCCAAAAATGAGACGTGTTATTTACAGTTTGAATTTTTAAGTCCCGTTTGTGTCTGACAGCACCGACGAGGCGCCGTTGAAGCCACATTTCTTTAGCTATTTCTGTTGTGCGTGTGTTTTGCTCAGGGTTGATAGAGCCCCGTGTTTGATGGCTTAGAAATGAACAATGCGCCGTTTGTCACATGTGTCCCCATAAACAGCCATGATCACGCTGGGAGCCCATCTCCCAAAGGTCCCCCTGGACCCACCGCGCAGAAGTCCCCAATTCCAAGTAGTTTAGTTTGACTTGCTTGAATGCGGGCGCAAAATGATGATGTGTAGAATAATTTGATTAGAGCAGCCACTCTTGCTCTATTGTGGTTACAGACAGCCTGACAACGAGCCACATCTTCCACGGAAAATAACATCTGCTGTGGCGCTTTAGTCGAAATCCTGCAGATTCCTGGACATGGGGGGTCCGTGCTGTAACGCTCGGGGAGGGAGGGCGGTCTGCTGGGTGATTTGGGTGGGGTCCTTGACACAGAGATATTTCAATTTTTGCTTTAAGAGAGTTGTGGTCACGCTTGCTTGCTCGGCCCACTCTGGTGTGCGCGCCATCCGCCGACAGAAGATGAACTCTCTCCAAAGGAACCGGGCATTAAGCAAAGTTGGAATTGTCACCCCTGTGATAGCCCCCCCTCCTCACTCCCCCTTTCTCCCGCTCTCTCTCTCTCTCTCTCTCTCTCTCACACCACACACAACACACACACCACGCACGCACCCCACATCTTCAGCACTCCTCCAGCGGATCACTGTCAGATCACTATTTGCATAATTATATGCTCAGCTCAGAAGAGAAAACTAACCCCTAAATTTTACGGGTCATCAAACTGCAACAATCAATGTTTTATCGTGTATGCTAAGAAGAAAAAATGTCTTTAACGATCACGCTGCAGGAATTATTTTCTCTTCCTCTGGCCCCGTCTCTGCCCGTTCACTTCTTTAACTTTATTGGCATGACTGCTTATCAGAAAATATTATTTCCACGGAAGTTTCGAAAATCTAAATTCATCCCCCATCCTCCTTTGCCCCCCTCCCCTCTCTCTCTCTTTCTGTGCGCGTCTCTTAGTACGTGAGCAAATACTTTTTCATCTATTGACACAGAGGAGAATGCGTGGCTTAAGCCCGGCGCTGCATTCAGGATTGTATCCCTTCTTTCCTTCCCCTATTCTGTTTTTCTTTTCTCTGCCGGCCTCTATACTGTGTTTTTTCCTCAGCAGAAGAGCTCTTTAATTTAAGGCCTTGCAAGCCAGAGCGCGGAAACTCGCTGGCCGATTTCGTTAGAGGTCATTACATATTCATTGACTTGCAGGGAAACCATTTAATCCAGTGGAATCAAGTCCTCTTCAGCCTCTCCCTCTTTGCTTTCTCTTTTTATAAAAAGGAGATGCAGTGCGCGTTGAGGAGGGAGGAAGGTAAGGCGAGCACAGGTGCCACCGGGATCCTCCAGAGCCTCAGAATTCCCCCCTTCTCTCAATAAGGGAGACGAGGTTATATGCAGAAAGTCCTTTATAGCACCATTAAAACTTGATTTTAACCTCTACACCTTAGTGGCTGGTGATGTTACATCGACTCTCTTATGTGAAAAAAAAACCCTCGAATTTCAGTCCTCCAGGTTTTTGTAAGCGGCTGGTTTTTATAGAGGAGTGGAAATCTCCTTTAGAAACCCAAGACCAACACGGCTGGGCACTGAAATCCTTGCAGGAATACAATACTCACATTAGCAGAATTTCTTTCGTATTTACTTTTCCCAGCTTTGCGCGCGCGCGCGTGTGTGTGTCCTGGCACGGTTCAGTCCGGTTGTGGGACAGCTGTTGGCAGAGCCGTTTTATGGTGTTCAGTCCATTTGGCTTTAATAGCAGCTTTCAGGCGGACCGCTACTCTATCCCCTCGCCGCCCCCTCAATTACACCTCCTCTGATACTCTGCTGGCCTAAAGACTCCCGCTGTAAAAAAAAAAAAAGGGGGGGGGGGGGGGGGGGGGGGGGGGGGAGGGGGGTGCAGGCACTGAAATACAATCCATTTGAAGAATGGATACTGACTTTTAAGATTCGGGGCTATAATCTGATTTCAGCGATGGGGGAGGAGGTAGAATGACGTAACTTGTTGGTCCAGTTAACCGGTACCGAGGCCGGACTGAGGAGAGTTGGACATTTGGTGTTGATGAACAGGAGGGTCCTCAGGCCTGTGCTCTAGGCCTGCCTCAGTCCGAATGTCTGAGGAGTGATCCGCTGAAATATACTGTAGAATTTGGTCGATTTTTTTTTTCCGAAAAACTACGTGTTTGACTTTACAATTGGACTCTTCTAATTTAGCAATTTTGTAAAGAAAAAAATAATAACAATCAGCATTTTCGTAAAATGTCGAAGTTCCCTGTAAAATCCCTCATAATAATCTGTTCACAAAAATCCGATTATTGATTTGAAATTAGCAGAATTCACATTGTCATTAAAGTATCTCAAATAAATATTAAGTTTCTGTAGTTTTCTGCTAAAATATCCATCAAAGAATGTGGATAAAGTACATTTGTTTTCATTCAAGCTAAAAATAATAATAAATCATATGACTGGAAGCAAAGACGTGAAACAAGCAGAACAAAAATGATGAAGTCACATTATTAGTTATCACAAATAATGTTTATAGGGGAGTTGTGTTAAGCTGATTTTGTTTGAAGAATACACCAATTTTACAACGAACTGCAGTCAAAAGCAGAATTCTTCTCATTCAGACTGTGGCAGAAAAGAAGATTCATTCTACATACAAACACATTTGATGATTTCTTTTTTCTTTTTTCATCCCATCCGATTTAAGATATGATGCTGTCCGATTATTTTTATTTGCACCCATGGCAATTATAAAGAAAATATATGTATTTCAAAAATATATATTTCAATATTATCCTAAGAATATATATATAAATAAAGCAAAGGAGTGAAGAGATTTTCAGAAATCCGAATATTATCCTCCTTCAATCGATATCACCGTGGAGTTGATATCGATTTCTTGACGAGTAAATAAGAGGATATTCATATACCTTTAAAAAACAATCGCGTTACCTACTTTTAAACGTGACCTAATTACAACTGAAACAATAAAAAGTTTATGTTCGCTGATTTCAAAACCGCGATTTTTAAAAAAAAATATTTTTTGACAGAAAATCAAATATTGAAAATTCGCTTTTAAGTAAAATTATCCGATTTCTGCTAAATGATAATACCATAAAAGTCAAATCTGGGATTAAACCGCCTGAACTTTCGTCTCCCTTCGATTTAAAATATCCGAGTTTGCAGAAAGGACAAAAAAAAAAGCAAAGAAACGTGAAAGGCGATATTGAAGCACACATTATAGATGAGTTTCATCATGCGAGCGCGGCCCTCGGAGGATAAACGCGGCGGTGTTGGAGTTATTATGGCGGGAGAGCAGCCCCGCACAGGCAGCACCCCCGCATCGTCATTACATCAGCCCAAACAGAGATGAAGGCTTAAATGAAGTTATTGCCATCCAATGAACTCAAATTAGCCCCGGCCCGCTCCATGACAGACAGCTGGGGGTGGAGAAGTGAGGCAGGAGGCGCTCGGAGGAGTCTAGGTGGGGGGATGGCAGGTGTGCGCTCTGATGTGCATTTCATGCTTTGCGAGGGGCCCTTAAGTCAAGTTGGCTTCATTTGGAATCTCCGTGGTTAAGCGAGTTAATATACTCGTGTTATTAAAAGAGCCTGCAGTCACCTTGCAGACTGTTGTATGATTGCACCTCCAAAACACACACACACACACACACACACACAAACACACACTCCATTCCTATCCCAACGGATTAGACTTTGTTCCCCTCTGTTTCACTTCTTCATCGGCCTTTCAAATGAAATCTCTCTCTCTCTCTCTCTCTCTCCTCCTCTCCTGACCTCATCTCTCTCTCTCTCCTCTCTCTCTCTCTCTCCCCGCCCGTCCACAATCTTCCCATCCGACTAAAAAGCCTCCTTTCTTGTGGTTGAGGTCCTCATTGTGTTAGTTACCTGAGTCAGCAGGGAGGATGAAACGAGTTTGACGGAGGGGAAGGACGGCAGGAAGAGAGGGAAAGGAAAGGGGTGCTGTCACATGCTGGGGGTGGGGGGGGGGGAGAGAAGAGTTGACTGAATTTACCTGTGTCTATGTAACTGTGTGTGCGTGCGTGCGCGTCCACGCGCGCTCTCTATTCTCTTCTTTATTGCTGTTTATCCCTGAAGCAAAAGCTGTCAGGCGCTGACAGACTGGCAGCATCTCTAATCACCATCCTCTCCTCTTCTCCTCCTCAAATTCGTTCACTCCTCATCTTCCACAAATGGATTGTTCCTCTTTTTCTTCTTTGGATGACAGTTTTCACGTGCATACGGATAAAGTGCAACTTTTTTCATATTTTAAAACAACGTCCGGACTCTTATATGGGTATCGTAGATAAAATAGCACAAACATGAAGTAGCTGGATTATATTCACATCCATTTTAAACTGCTTTTAATTGAACTAAAATTAATTTAGAATTAGAATAGAAACATAATTGGGCTTTGAACCCAAATAAATAAAGTGAAATTCACTGAAAACGCCTGTGCCTGCTTGTCACTCCATGACGAAAAATGACAAATAAAACTTTGAGATTCCTCTGACGTCATTCGTGACAGCTTCATTTACTGTTTTAAATTTTTTCGCATCAAATATGATCCATCAATCAGGCTCCATTTTGTTTTTCCCAGGTTAAAAAGCACACTGTTTTTGTCTCCGTCCCCCCCCCCCCCCCCCCCCCCCCCCCCCCAACTGTTTAATAGAATAATAACGTCGAACCCTCAAACTTCGTGTCCTACTCAGATTGTCACATGAAGCATCGCGATGATAAAAACGGATCCATCCCAGATCGCAGCCTGGGCCAGGGTGCAGGAGCAGCCCCGGCCTGAGCCGCAGCCCCCGTCCCCCCCCACCCCCCCCAGCCCCCTCACCGGAGCTTATCTCAGCAGCACAGCGCTGCTGACCTGCAGGCTGCTGCATCAGAGCCGCGTGTTTGTGCCGAGGTGTTGACCTGTCAGAGGGGACTTGTTAGGACTTTAACTCCGACTGCTGGCGGTCTCCAGACATCCGGGGTGGCATCGATTTGAAACTTGTCCTGTCTAATTTGATGATAACATCCAGCCTGCCCCGCCACAGCACCATGGACAGCGCACTGTCTTGACCTTGCCTTGCTATCAAATTACCCCCGTCTGGGCCATGATGGTGGGGGAGCCCGGCACCAAGTTTACTGTGAGAGGAGGGGGGGTCGAGAGAGCCGGGCTCGCTCTACAGCACCAGGTTTACACTGGCTGTTGACTTTTTTAAAAAGAAAATCCTGCCGTGGTTTAGATTAAAACCCCCTTTAGCTCAATTATAATGTGTCTGTTTAGTCTGATGGTCACCTGTCTTAAAGCAGACATTATCTACTAGTCCAAGGATTACTCCGATTTACTTCTTCTTTAATCTGAAATAGTCCTCTGAAAATGTGACGTGCAGGAGTCATCTTTTGTAGCATAATGAGTAATGATCCAGAGATGAGTCCCCGCGGCTGGGCTCGTTTCTGAGACACCAGCGGCTGTTTCTGGTGCGTTGGATTAGACTTGATAAATGTATTAAATATCAAGGTGCTTTGAATGCAGGTTTAATCCGCTCCACTGCTCGCGAGGAGCGTTCAAGCATCAGTCCGAACATGTTTCACAGGTTACGTGGGGAGAGAATGAAGCATTTTTGAGCAGATTGGAGGACTTGGTCCGTCATCTCTCCATCCCAGAAGGAAGACAAACGTTCTGCAGGCTGGACGTCAGCAACAGTGACAGACCTCGGGCCGTAGGTGGACGTCAGCTGACCGTGCGCGCGTGTCTGCGAAGCCAGAGAAACCTCTAGGTTTGCATCGCGGAGATCGCCTCCATCAGCCGGTGCGCCTGTCCGCGGGAACTAGTTGATTTGGAAAGCAGGACGTCTAAAGTTTGAGAGAGAGCCCAAAGGCAGTGACGGGGGGAGGATTTAGCGGCGGAGAAAGAGCGGGAGAGAGAGCCTGTTTGATGGAGCTTTACAGCTTTGAGACAGCTTGTTAATTAAAACCCCAAGAGATGAGGCTCTGCAGCCACCGTCCATATCAGAGCACTGCTAACTACACTGACAGCAAGTTACTTAACAAGCGAGCGCCTCAATCCCTCACCGTTTTATCACAGGAAGGCAGTCAGATATTTTAATTCGTTAAAATCCCACTGTGGTGCTGAAATATCTTGTTTTCTGCTTAAGAAATTATGACAAACCTTGGTAGGATTGGAGCCCAAATGGCTGCTTATGCTTCACATCAGCTTAAATGTGGCAAATTCGATTAAGGGAGGAAAGAAAGAAATGTCAGGGAAATGAGTGAATTAGTCTAGACATAGGTTGGCTGGTATTAAATTCTTAGCTTTATATTCAGACAGTGGAATTAGGTCTGAAATCAAAGTGGCGTGGATCCCACCGAGGAGAGGCCTCCGCCTGGACACAAAGAAGCGCCCTTAAGACAAAGGCGACTGTGTTTTTTCCTTTCTCCGCCTTTTGTGAGTGCGTTTTCTGATCAGTTTCATTCGAGGTCATCACGCGCTTTGTCCCCATGCATTATTCCACCTTAATTGAACCCGCATTTCGCCCTTTGCAGGCGAAATCTCCGCGCAATTCCAATTCTATATGCATGCGCGAGATGATGGCTTGTTAAGTCGAGGAAAACAAATACCAAGAGAGCCTTACTCAAACACTCAAAATGTATGACGGGCCCATGCCCATTGTTCAGAAAATAATTGAAATGTCTTCTCTCTCTCTCCCTCTCTCCTTCTCTCTCTCTCTGTCTACTCTGTCTCTCTCCTACTAATAACGTGTTAGCCAAGTGAAGGCCAGCCCATGTAAATAGCAGCCAGATAAGATGAGGGTGAAGCCTGACTCGGGGGTCTGCAGGTGGAGGAGACCGTGTGCCTGCTGTGCCATTGTGTGTGTGTGTGTGTGCGTGTGTGTGTGTGTGTGTGTGTGTGTGTGTGTGTGTGTGTGCGTGCGTGTGTGTGCGGTCGACAACGTCTGCGTAAAATCTGCGCCTCGCCGCACCAGCTTCCAGTGTTCAGCTGAAATATAAAATAACTCTCATTTTATGGTGCTACGGACGATTCACCCGTTCGTCCAAACAAGATGAAATGCTGTTAAATTCCGTTTTTGTTGGACTGTTTTTATTCACTTACTGGAGGTTTATTTTGTTGTCTCACCAGCACGAAGCCACAGTGAAGGGAAAATTACAGCCAAAACCAACATCCACCTTCCTAATGGGCTGCACTTGCACTTGATGTTTATATCCAACCACATAAAATAACATTTAAGGTTTTATTGACTAATTAAATGCCAATATTGTCAAAATCCAGGGTTGCTAGTTATTGTTCTATTTTAATAAGCACAATAAATCATAGATAGAATAAAAACCTCCAACGGCTAAACTTGAAAAATCAACCGATTGCTTATGTTTTATTACACATTTGGCTTTTAAAGTGCGCGTAAAGAGCGTGTTTGTGTTCGTCAGTGTCTGCCGTGCGAAGGCCCTTGCACCTGATCTTGTTGTGGCTGAAAGTCGCTTTTAAGACAGCAGTAAAATGCGCTCCGAGGCTCCAACACATTCATCAACGTCAGCGAGCGACGAGCCGCTATTTAGTGACAGTTTAAGAGCGTGGGCCAAGCAGCAAACACGCAGATGACCCTCCTCACATTGTTGTTTATTTTATTTCACAAATATAGAACAAATTTAGACGAGAAACTCCAAAAGACTGAGGTCTGATTGTTTAAAATCTAAAGTCTTGCTTTTAATCTCTCGCTGGGATTCACACACGCATATATCACCTAATGTTCGTGCACTGGAGTATTTCTGGAACGTAATTCTCATTAGCAAATGTGTTTGGTTTATATGAACGACACGTTGTTTATTTGCAAATTAATAATTACAGCCCATTTATTCTCCCCAGCGTGGTTTAAAATTAGAATATTGTATATAATCTCTACAGTCATACTGCTTAAACAGTTAATTACCTGAAGCTCAAAGTGTGCGCGGTAGTCTTGGTTACGATCAGTTTACATTAAAAAAAAGAAGCCTTTTTCACCATTTTTCAATTGATGTGATTCCACAGTTTTGCAAAAACAAACAAAAAATGTCATTCGAGACAGGATAATGTAATTATGGAACTCCCCCCGCAGCTCGGAGAGTGTGGCGGAGCTGCGTTCGAATGATTTGCAGCTGCTGAGATTCGTGCTTCAAACTGCAGAAAAGCTGCTCTGTGCTGCGCCGTGGACTGGAGGGAGCGGAGCAGGGGGTGTGTGGGGGGGGGGGTGCTGGGGGAGCCGTGAGGCGGTTCTTCTGTCAGAGGGTCCCACAACACAGAGCGCCATCTAGCAAACAAAGCTAGAACCCAAAATAACCCCCGAAACACCACCCTGACACTCCGAAGTTTGTGTCCCAGAGGCGCCCCGCTGTCTGCAGAGCAATATTAATCAAGTCACAGATTGCCTTCAAACACATATATTAGGTGTTTTATTTTAACATTTAATGAGCGTGAGAGAGCTCGATGCGGTTGATCGGCGCCCGGCTTGAAAATGGCAGGAGGATGGGTGGGCGGCAGGTGACTCCCACCACTTGACAAAAAAAAAAAAAAAATATCGATCCCATCACCTCTAAGGTGCACCGCAAACAAACACTGTATCTTCTCTGGGGTGTATAGCTGACTGCTCTCATTCCATCCAAATTTACACAACCCGGACGCTCTAAAGCTGTTGAAAGTGGTTAACAGGCGAATATGGAGCAGAATACAAGAATGGAATAGAATCACGTGTGCAAACTGGTCAGTAATACGCCTGAAACACACTCATCCTCACTCACTCGCAGCAATCTCTCCTCCCCTGTCCTCAACGTGGCCATTATTTCATTTTGCCTGCACAAATCGAAGCCGCTTTGCCCGTAACAGCATTACCAGTAATGACGGTGCAATAACAGCAGTGGCAGCTCCAGCCACACACGGTAGCACTGGGGATATTGATGAGTAATAGTGAGAGTGGTGCTAAAAGGAGGATCGCAACAGAAACTCAAGTACTTTGAGTGCGGAATCAATACATAATTAATAGAGCCGCAGAAAGAACCGAAGAACCGAAGAACCGAATCTTTTTCCTCTTTCATTCACCGGACAAAAACTGGTCTTTTATTTCCACAACAACAAAAAAATGGACACAGCAAACTGCAAAGCTTTTTAATTCTCTGTAATCCAGTTAGTATCCCAACCAGATCAAATCGCCGGATCCATATGGCCTATTTTTCATGGTGTACAGTCCGCAGTTACACGTTCTGAACAGAACTTTACTCAGTCCAATAATCCGAAAGACAACGTGGGAATGATCGGCTGGTTGACGCATGAAAGGTGGTGACAAGTGGGAAAAATCTCTCTTTGTTATTTCCTCTTTTGCCCCTCGACAACCGCCAAATTGTGTGAATTTTCGCGCAGTTAAGACGTCCAGTAATCCCCCCCCCCCCCCCCACCCCACCCCACCCCCCAGCGTTTACCCAGGAAATAAAGTTTTTGCACATTAGCCCGCTTATAACTAGGCCACTAATATAGTTTTAGAAATAATTATAATGGAATTGTGACTCATTTGCACCCCACCTAATTTTATTATATATACATGATGATGAAGTGTGTGTGTGTGTGTGTGTGTGTGCGTGTGTGTGTGTGTGTGTGTGTGTGTGTGTGTGTGTGTGCGCGCGCACTGCAGGAGAGTACATTCATTGATTTATTAATTAATTCATGTAGAACTAAATTTGCGTTCTGCTGCAGGAAACAACTGTGGTGAAAATGTTACTCTTATTCCATTTTTCCCCCCAAAAAAAATCACAAAGATATGATCTACAGTAAAAACGTCGATTTATTTTATTCCCCTGCAATTTTTTTAATCATTTTTACCAGTTAACAATGCTCAGTATTTGATATTATAATTGATTCTTCACACTTTCTTCCTCTTTTTGTATGTTTTTGCCATTTTTCTCTTTCATCACAAATAGGTCGAACCTGGATTTACTCTCTGATACACAGACCATTTAAGGAATCTTTCCAGTGCCCCCCCACCCCCACCCCCACCCTCGTTATTTTCATCCGAACTTTGCATCGTTTCATGAAATGTTCTCAATAATAGATCGTTCTGTCAGTGACACTGACCTCTGCATTTGAGCGGATCCGAGATGTATTTCCAGAAATCAAATAGCATCTCGAGTCCTTTTTGCAATTCCTCTTTTGTCCTTTTAGTAATAATTTGCTAATTTCTGCTGCAGGCTCCGCAGGCTCTGCAGGCTCCGCAGGCTCTGCAGGCTCTGCAGGCTCCGCAGGCTCCGCAGGCTCTGCAGGTGCTGCAGGTGCTGCAGGTCAGTGTCCAGCTCGCCCACAGGCCGTGTGAATACAGATGTGATGAAGGTGTATTTGAAGTATGAGGCGCTTCGTGCTTCTCTGCCTCAGACACACGGCTGCTTTCATATGAACCTCTCTGGTGAGTCCATGCTATCCCTCCTCCCTTCTTCACACACACGCGTGCACGCACTCTCCCACCTTGACATGAATGGGCGCCTGACCTTTAGGGCCACACCGAGGTCCAGATTTATCCAAATTGAACCCCCCCCCCCCTCCTGCCTTCATAGAGCTGCAGCGGTTCTTTACTGATATCATCAGCGGATGCAAATGAACCCGGGGGACGGAGGGGCAGCGGCGGTGTAGGCATGGACAAAATACCACCCTGGCAGCAGAATGCCTCGTGACAGAGATGGGAATATTGAATACCTCGCCACCAGAACCATCCCCGAATTCAATACAACGGGGGAAAAAAACTACACATTCCTATTCCAGACATATTGGCTGAGAAATACCAGGAAAAAACCCCTCGCCATTCAAATGAGATGCGTTTATGTCTGCTTGGCCTTTGAAGAGAGAAGAGGGGTCGTGTCACTCAAAAGAAGGAAAGGGCCACTCCGCTGTATACCCCCCTCCTTTTCCCGTTCTCTCCCACCCTTCCCTTCGTCTCCTGCTCCGACCGACCCCCACTCGCCCTCCTCCCCCTTCGCGCGCACACGCACGCACATTTTCACTATAGCACGCTGTCTTTGGGGGCGACACGGAGGCTAGATTAGAGCTTTGCTTCTTTAACAAGAGAGAGGAGGCACTTCTATAATCACAGCGGCGGTATGTGGGGCCACAAAGAGTTTGCAACCGCAGGGCGACGGGTCCTCTGTAGAGCGGTCCAAGCCGTGGGCAAGCCAGAGGAACGCTCTATCCAACATATTACTGGGATCAAAACACGCTGGATATGGTGCGTGAAGAGGTTATTAACCCGCAGTGCACGGCAAAAGACCACTTCTAAGCCTCCACATAGCCAAAGCCTCGAGACAGTACAGCGCGTTCACGCGATCGAGGCATTATTTAGGATTCAGAGGGGCGACGCGGCCCCTGGTTAGGACCCGCGAAGTTTTCACGGACTTTTTCATACTTCTCGTTGTGCTGGCAACTCCCACAAGCACTATTACACAAATCTACAAATGTGATGGATGGTGCTGAGCAAGAAGCGGGGAAAGACGCGTATTCATGCCGTGAGGTGGATGAGACAGAGAAGGAAGGCTGATGAAAAACACCCCTGAACGCACCATCACAAGAAACACACCAATAAGACAAGTGACTGCACACATGATAGATAGATAGATAGATAGATAGATAGATAGATAGATAGATAGATAGATAGATAGATAGATAGATAGATAGATAGATAGATTGTAGTCATATATGATTATGGCTTTTCCATATAGTAATGAAGAAATAAATATTGAAATGAATAAATAAAGACAGAGTGAGCCACCGATACTGATAAAGGAATAACACAGGGAATAGCGAGTTCTGCCTAAATCCTCGGGATAAAGACATTGGCGTGTGTTCAGGATACCTGCTGAAAAACTTGCCAATCTATTGTCAGAGGATAATATTGCAGCGGACTACAGAGGCTCTGCGCTCAGTGGATTATATCTTTACACGCATTATTCTGCCTGAGCGACTGCCTGAAAAAGGGAAAAAAAGTAAAACAGCTACAACAAAGATTGGTCAGGCATGAATGCGGCCTGTGTGTTTAGTCTTCAGAACACATTAATCCACCAAACCATGAAACGGTCTCAGCTCTCAACTTTTATGAGCTCATTTTTAAACAATGTTGTTTTTTTTAGTTTTTTTTTTTTTAAAGTTTACTAACAGGATAAACTAATTGCGTGAAAATAAAGTCGTTTATGGGCGACTTTTGCTTTCTGTAAATGTTACTCTTTTATTTATTTACGTCATATTTAATACATTTTCTGTTCTTTTCTTTTTCTTTCTTTTTTTTTTTTTCAAAATGTGTCAGCAATAAATTCTGTCTCAGAATTGAGGTAATTGCCACAAAATGCTGCTGAGTAAAAAGTGCGGTGGCACAGTCACGCACCATCTGGAGAGTATTAGAAGGAGAAGCCGTAAATATTGCTGAGAGCCCGCGCGCTATCAGGTATGGAAGCCCGCGCGGCCTCCCATATGTTGACATAATCACACTGTTGGGACGTCTATTAAAACCTATGCGAGTTTAATAAATGGACACAGTAATTAAAGCGGGTTTGTTCGCGAGGATCTCTCAGTGATTCTGGCGTGTTTACATTTTTGGAGAGGGTGGATTATTATGGGATGAAACGCCGCGAGACTCCTGGGATGTTATCACAGACTCTTCTGTTTCGACCACGAGCAACAGGTTCTAACCTGTTTCCCCTCAAAAGTTCCTCTTGTTGAGCTGCTAATGATTAAGCGCGCGGTGGGATTAATAATTAAGGTTTCTTTTCGAGCAGCATCGCAGAAACACGCGCGTGCTCGCGGAGGTGACAGGCTGAACCAGAGCTGCAGCTACATCCGACTCACGCTTTCCCCTTTAAATCCAAGCATTTCCTTTCCAACCATCCGGGTCTCTCCCCCCCCCTCCCGGTTGGTTGTGTGATTTATCAAGCAGGAGTTTTATACATGAACGCGCACGCACGCACACATACTCTCTCTATCTCTCACACACACATGCAATTAAAAACTTTCAGCATGTAAACACTTTCACTGTGGAGTTTAATGACATGTGCTGATTAATTTCTTATTGCTGACAAGCGCGCACGCGCATAGACACACGTCCATCCTCTCACTTTTCACATATATGTCATCCTCTCTCCACTCTCTCTCTCTCTCTCTCCCTCTCACTCAAACGAGGAATACGCGAGAACACACACACACACACACACACACACACACACACACACACACACACACACAAACGAGCCTTACTTTTCGTCTCCTCGCAAATCTTCATCCATCCATCGTTGTCAGAGCTTTGACTTGTTCCAGCGACTTCTTCCAGCCAGTGTTACAAAAAGGACTCTGTGCGCTTTAATTAATATATTTCTGGGCGGTGTCCGGAGCACAGAGGCTTTTGGAGTGGGAAGAGGAGTGAAGATTGAGACATATTGAACCCGCTTTAAAAGGATCATTTCATCATGTGGGAGGTTGGGACACACAAAGTTTGGGCCCGTGACTGGCATTCCGGAGAGACATGCATATTTTAAAACAACAAAGCAAGACAGAGACCGGGGGGCCCCGGGGTGGGAGGGGAGAAAACTTGGAAAGAAGTTACTATCAGAAGAACAGCTGTCATTGTTGGGCCAGGCTGGAGCGTTTTAAGATATAGCCCACTCATCAGAAACAAGAACCTGTCCAAATAAAGCCGTGCCGCTGACGTCACGTAGATGTTTTCTATGAAATAAAACACACGTTCTGGTCATTTTTTGTGGGGCGCTTATGTGACATAAAATGTCGTTTTTTTTCTGTGCAAATTTGCGTTTATTTTGTGATGGCGAAAGTGTCAGCGAATTGAATTGATGTAGAGGAAGCAGATTATTGGCGCTTGTGATCAAATACAGAGTTTTAAATATCGGGGCGATGGTCGTGAAGCTTGCAATTTAACCAGGCCGCCATGACCAAATAGCCAAGTCACAAACAATCGTGTGTGTGCACGTAAAGCCAGTGTGCTTAGCGCTGTCACTTCTGCACAGCTTTTACAACATCACTCCCCCTTCTTTTCCCTCCGCTTTACTGGTCGCTTTTCTCTCTGCACATGGTCCATTCGCGCGCGCGCGCAAAAAAAAAAAAAAAAGATTGCAGAGAAGGGGAAAAAAATATATATCTCAAAACACCACTGTGGCTGCGAGGAGAGATCTGTCCGCTGGAAATGAAAGGCCAGGGGAGGAAGACAAAGGGGGGAGCGCGCATGCAGTGGTGTAGAGCTGGATATCTCTGTTAGTTGTCAGCGTTTAGTCCATGGCTGTGGAATGCTAATGAGTGAGGTCTCTCTCGGCTTTTTTCCCTCCTCCCTCTCTTTCTCTACCCCCACCTTCCTCCCCCTCCTCTTTCCCTCGGTCTCCTTCTGTGGGAGGAAAAAAAGCGGATCGATAGCTGACCCGATGGTTCGGCCAGTGCTTTATTTATCTGACCAGGCAATGATATTATCAGCCTTGAACGTTATATACAGCAAACGTCTTCCTAAATCAACACAAAGGGATCCGCTTACACAGCGATCCGGGCTTTCTCACAGCCACCTCTCTCTCTCTCTCTCTCTCTTTCCTTTTTTCGGCCAGTAACGCGCGCACACACGCGTACTCACATGGTTAGTGCGTTTTTACGCACGGGCACGCAGGGAACGCGCCCGCAGCCCTCGAAACACGCGAATGGAAAAGGAAAATCCTACCATTGGCCACACAATGATTTGACAGCAGCGCGCGCGCGCACAAACACGCACACACTACACACACACACACGCAGGCGCGAGGAGGCGTCCCCGGGAGGCGTCCCCGTATGTTACTTTCACAACCAGGGATACTTTATACCCTGTAGGGCTGGATGTGATCCATGGCTTAAAGGTTGCCTGTGAGGTCTGCGGACAGATCTCATAGCAGCGCTAATAATCACCCCAAAAATGCCGCTCCCTGTTGGCTGTGCGCGGCTATTGTAAGGGCGAAACGAGGCTCTCTGCTATGTTACAGCGCCTGCTTCTCACGGGGATACGTGAAGCCTAATTTCTGGACATTTGTCCACACTGTGCCGTTCCTTCGCGCGTGTGCGCGCTCCGGCGAACGAGGTGTGCGTGGTTAGACAGCGCAGAACACTTGTTCCCGTGTTGTAATCATTTTTGCGCTTAAGAAAATATGAGAAATAAGCCGTGTCATACTTGAGAGGGCCCCGAATTCATATGCGCAGCCGCTATTTGGAAATTGTTATAGTCTCAAACAACAGTATTTGTCAAATGCGCGCGAGAGAAGCATGCATCTTTAAGTGAAATGAAGTGACGTGTAACGCCAAGAGGACATTTCCAGTGCTGTGTGAAACCGCCGACTTGCATTGAGGGTTTTGGAGAAATAGGTCCGCTGACAACCTGGGATAATAAATGTTTCGCTTTCAGACAGATATCTCAAACGTGAAATCGCACCCAGCTGCTTGTGTAAAGCAAACAAATAGCCCCCCGTGTTAGGACTCCTCCACTTGTGGTTTGATGAATGAAACCAGACAAAGGTAAATGGTTATTTAACTCATTTTGTAGTAACACTTTGGTAACCAGAGTTTCCGAAATTACAGGGACACAAATGGGGCCCACAGTGTGCCACATATCCATCTCCCCGCAGCTCCTGTCCAGTCTGACAGTGGTTAACTTCTCTCTCTGGTGCACTTGTCTCTTTTATTGAATTGAATTGAATTGTTAAGTAGTAAAAACGTTGTCATCAGGGACGATAAGACGTTTAATGATAAAGAGTTGAAAAGCAAATAAAATTAAGCCATCGTTTAAATCAGCCGATATTTGAAGTGCCACATAATACGCTGTGTGAAATCATTTGGACTTCTATGAAAGGCTGAGCCGAAAACGGGACGCAACCTGAATGGAAAATAGCACTTTTCCTCGAGTTCTCCAGTGTTTTTGCTTAAACACAAACGTTAATCAGGAACACATGCCACCATTTCGTCAAGTATCGCTTTTTATAGCCCGTAGTAACAATTGGATATCCAGATGCAAGATGATCGAAGATAGTTGCTCTCCTGGGATTTAGAACACAACCAACTAAAAGCTGCGTGGTGTTAACCAACCAACCAGTTTAGATGAGAGCCACGCACCCCGAAATAACCTAGACTGCTGGTGGAGCCACATGAATTTTCTTGGAAACACACATTTAGTCCCATAAACGTTACTTGACACTTTATCTTTAATACAAAACAGGAATCTTGTGTCTTCTGCGTTAGGTTAGTCCTGCGTCCTGTCCCTGCGTCCTGGTGACGCACCATCGCGATATTCTGCGTCAAATTCAAAACTCTCCGTCTCCAGGGTAACGCATGAGGAGCAGGAGCCACCAGACGAGAGTCACACCGACAAAATAATGAGACGAGATGAGGAATGATGACGTTTATGTTTTTGTACAGTAGGGCAACAACAAGTGCTACAGACAGGTCGACCATGGGGGCTAATAGGTCCAATATGCATGAACAGACATTAATCACGTGGGTGTAACGTGTATCCCTGTGAGAGAGCATCTGAGGACACCCGACAGCATCCAGCCTTAATCTCCACTGGACGTAAACAGGCAATAAAAATAACCCGAAGGAGACGCCCCTCCCCCACTCCCGCAAGGCTGATAACAAATATGGCGATGTCAACCTCAGAAATAACCCCGAGCGGCGCGTGGTTCAGCTCCTGTCCACGTCTCACTGAGGATGTGGACAACATGGCAACACCAGCAACATGGTGGTGATGAAGAGGAGGAAGGAGAAACTAACAGACAAATATCAGAATTGCCCCAAGGGGGACTAATATTCTTCCCTACGCCGCGACTCCTGCTTTATCATATTTTATCGCTGGAGGTGCGGCACTGAGTAGAGAACCGGGTCCATAACCGGGTTTCCTGCGTGGACAGAACCGCGACAACACGTACAGCGAAGACGCGGACCAACGAACGCATGGACAGAATGTCCGATGTTTATCGGCGCGCTCATTACGCTCAGGATGGAACATGCCAACCATGCCACGTCTCGGTCTCTTCCGCGCGCGCACACACACACACACACGCACAGAGACACACACTGGCTGCATAGTCTCCCTACCTCAGCCCCTCTGTCTATCCTCTCTATTCCCACACAATGCATCACACTCGGTGTTCCTATCGACTGGCTTACACGCTGTAAAATACATTTTCCAGATTGATCACGCACATCACAGCAGCTTTGCAGCGGGACCTAACCCTCGTTGCCCAACGACGCCCATATCAATAGCAAGGCACGCTGGAGTTTTCAAGCCCAGGTGATGCGGATGAGGGTGGTTTGTGAAGAATCACCTTGATTAAGCCACAGGAGGTAGCACGGAGGTGGCTCTGTGCGCCGCGCAGGCTTCCCTCAGTGTCTGGGAAAAATATTAAACATTAATGCGCTCACAGGCTGCCACAGAGCTTAGTGCTGCGGCTCCTCGCATATAGCTTCTCCTCCTTTGTGTTGCCAGTTATGTTATTATGCGCCCATAGTGTAATTACCACACTTAAACCTCGTTTTCACTGGTAGCATGTCACAGCGGTAAACAGTGCATTTACAATTACAGGTCTGTAGAGTAATAATACAGAATAGTGGCTCCGAATAGGCTGCACTTGCCTTTTCGTCTAGAAAGCGGGAGCGCACAAAAACAACAGCTTTTCCCCAGATATCTTACAACAATGGCGGTCATCTTGACACTTGCTTTGAGGAAAATGCTTGAGACATCGTTGCCTATTTCTTATTTTTTTTAATAGTACAGTCACCATCACACAACTTCATCAACCGACCCTTCTGCAAAAAGCTGCATCATGGAGTAAGCAAATTGAAGGCAACAACCAATAGAATTCCAGAAACAATGAAAATTTTTTTCAAGACGAAACAAACAAAACGCATTTGAAATGATATATTAAAAGTGCTTTTGATTTTCATGTCTCTCCTCTTTGACTGATGATCGACTCCACGCGCGCTCATGGTCCGGGGGGGGAAGGCGCCCCAGACGTCCTCTCAGTAAAAATGTCCCGGAGGTCAGTTTGCTGCTGTTGCAGGTCCATCGTATCAATTAGGGGAAAAAAGTTCAACCATCAGTGGTTATTGTCATAGCGATTAGACTGTTTCTTATTTGTCTAAATTTCTTTATTTGTCTTGTTTTTAAATTCTCACTTCAATTTTAATTCTTGGAGAACATAGCTTCGACAACATATATCGCACTCATTATAAGAAGCAAAAAGTTATATCAAAAAATTATTAGTATAGAATCACAGAAACCCTGGTTTGGAACCAGAAAAAATACAAAACAGAGAGGTACATAGACACAGGACAATTCTTATAATTGCTTGGAAACATTATTTTCCCGCTAAGTCTTGATTCTTTTTTTTTCTTACTGCGCATATGATGTTTTTCATTTTATTTGTATTTTTTTTTTTTTACAAAAAAAGGAAAATAAAGACTAGTATTTTACAAAATGACGAGTATTGTTCTTGAAGACGATGGTGGATTTATACAGGTGTAAAGTCCAGTTCCGATATTTTTCTGTACATTATGTATTCCATACCAGTCCCAGAAGACAGAAAAAAGTCATGCCTTCAGAGCTTCTGAGAAAAGGTCCTATATATAGTCTTCTTGGAGGAGGATGGGGTGAGGGGTGCTGAATTTTGGTCCTTTTTCCCTCTCTTTTTTTCCACTTTCATATAAGGATCATTGGATGGACATGTAAGGCCAGTTGAAGCTGCTCCCGGATAAAAGCATATCCCTGATGAGGGTTTCAATAGGAGTTTTACCTACCAAGCGGACGAAGAACAGCTGCTCGATTACCGACGAGGAGACGGTGCGCAGAGAGGGCAGCCGCAGCAGGAGCTTCCCAAAGCGGCTGGGCTGGTTCGGGTACTGGCTCCTCACGTATTCCTCCAGGGCGCACTGGGATTTCTCCTGTAGGCTCTCGATGTGAGCAGCATCCGACAGGCCACAAGCGTCTGGGAGACACGCGCGCAGGCACGCACAGACACGAAGGAGAAAGACAAAGAGAAAAACTGGGGTTATTCCGGTGCCTGAATGCTCAAAGTTGCGAAAAAGTCACTGACTAACGTGTATATTCTGCACTCAACCTTCAACATTTTCAAGCTACATATGAAACGTCAACGCGAAATATGAATTATTAAAATATATATATTGGTGGAATAGATGGTGAAAAACAAAAACGGTGCACATTTGCTAGAGTGAAATCCCAACAACGGCGATGCTGCTGGCTGACAAATTCGCTGAATGTTCTATGCGCAAAATGAAAAATTAATGAGGAATTGGGGGGAAAAAATGTTTATAAATGACACCCAGTCAGATTCAGGTGGGCTCACTTTAGGCATGTTCACAGCCTGCCATCCCCAATTTGTGTCCTGCTAGAGCACAGTGGTTATCATTCAGCATCCGTCTTTACGTGCTATTGACAAAGGGGAATGAACAAACACACTGACCAAACATGCTACATCACAGTGAGCGAGTGGCACTGTCATACAGAATAAACAGGGGGAACTGGAGTAGGGGACGCACAGTTCAGAGGAGGATATCTCTGTTTTAGCACGATCAACAAGAATACGGCGGTAAATGTCATGAAAGCAGAGACGGAGTGTCAGTGTGTGGCGGCAGGACTGATGGGGGCAGTGGTGTAAAGGCTGTGAGGTAGAGTGAAGACCCATAAGGTCGCTGCTCTTCGCTGCCTGGACTCTGGGGAGCCGAGTATATAGAAACATAAACGGCACTGATGAATCTGAAATTACACTGGATGTAATGTGACCTAATTACTCCTCAGTAAGCTGTTAAGTCATTTCGCCTCTCTTCTCTCCATAGACCAGTCTTGGCCTGTTTTCCCCCCCGTTCTTTATGGAGCCTATAGGACATGCTCCTGGAAGCAATCAAATTTATCAGAGGAGGTGAAGTCAATATGCGCAAGTGCCACAAAACGTCAGAAAATTAGCCTGTGCCAGACGGGTTTGAGGCTGGCTACAGCCTGGCGCAGCCACGTCTTTATGCACAATGGATGTGGGGCTACAGAGCTGTCTGGGTCTGTTGGAAGAAAAAATAGATTTGTTCTATATACATATCAAACGTGCGTATTATTAACAGCTGTAAACGCGAGCACCGGCGGCGTACACGGTCCCACATGGGGCGATTCTAAATGATTGTTCTGCTTTTGCGGAATCCAAACAAGAACAGAAGCTCTATTTTTGAAACGTTGACGTAATCAACAACGGACAGAGCGTTTAAAGCCTTTAGTCATTTCTGTGTGCCATAACTCACTATGGTTGGACACAATAACCTCATGAACTCGGGGGCAGCGCGGAGATCTCGGGGTGATTTACTGTGACCTTAGTCCGGCCGGTCGGAGCCCCTTATATGCAAATCACTCAGGATTAACGCTGAGTGTCGCTTTTGAAATCTACCACGATCAATGAGGTTGAAATGAATTACCCCTGGATGTTCTTTTACTCAAACATATAAATACTCGAGTTAAATGTTGCAATGCAGCATTTGCAGGGCGTTCCCAGACTCTGAACAGACTGGAGCCGAATCCGTGCGTCAAAGAGAGAGCTGGTCGCAGACGCACGGAGTTCAGCACCGGGCCTGCCTGCAAGCCTGCACCCCACAAGACCTCAATAGACCGAGCCAGAGCAGCGGATAGCTTCCAGATTCACAAACAGCAACCTCCGTGGTGGGTTAGCACGGAAACGCACGCCGCAGTGCGCACGTGTGGATGACGAGTTGGTGGAAGACAACGATCTCGAAGAGCAGTTTAGCCCGGGCCGCCATTATTTATGCATCAAATACTGACAAGTCTCGCGTTATTAAAGGAAGCAAACAATCCACGCGGGTCTTGGCACGAAGCCACATAACTTGTTAAAGCCAACAGCAGTTGTAGACTACCAACCAGTCAAATCATCTGCAAGGAAACACACAGGATATTAATGCACATCCCAAGTTTCTCTGAGTGAATAATTGGGACTTGGTGTTGTTGGAAAATGTGGTCAAACGTGTGCACAAGGTAAACGGACGAGGGCTACCACATCATGTTAAATGATCACTGAGGCAAAACATGTGTTTTTTTTTAAATTATTTGTGCCCAAACCTACATTTATACTTCAGCGTTAGTACAATTTTTTGTGGATCAAACTAACCAATTGTCAAGCACCGTTTATTAAAAAAAACACCGAAGCCACTTTGAATGGATGTGGCGTTACCGTGCTCGCCATTAAATAAACAATAAAGGTTAAAGTGTGTTTTATAGTTCGGAACACGGTCTTTAATTTATCATTTACTAGTCTGGAAAGTCATCAAACTTTACATTTGGATATTTTAGATTATTTACTGGTTATGACGTTACACATACACACTGAATAATGTTTCACAAACTACGAGAGTTTATTCAAAAGTCAATTATTACCAAAAAATCCTTATATAACACAATATAAGATAATGCGAATTAATAAAAGACGTGGATTGTTTATTTACGTCATTGATGAAACATTGAATTTAATAAAAATCTAATTCAGAATTTACGAGAAAACTCGTAAATTGGAAAAATATCCTGATTTCCAATGAAAATAAAATATAATTATTTCTGTTTAAATATAATTCTTTCCATGTTTATATAAAATATATATAACTGCGCAACCCATTAGAATAGGATATTGTATAAAATACACACCGACAATCTTACATGTGCTACCTAATATATTTCTAATTATATTAAAAATGGAGCAATGATGAATGTTTACTTTTTAAAAAAAGCTTGTCGCTAAGTTAGGGACAAGTTTTGGGGGGCCCTGACTGAGTTGGGGTGTTTATTGTATTCGGCCCCTGACCTCCTGACATTTCAGGCCCGATGGCACTCAACGTTCCCTCCCAACTCCAAAATAGCATCTAAATTACGCGCGGTGGGTAAATGAGGATCTCCGGGACTCTGTCCCAGTCAGCCATAAATTAAGTTATCATCAATGTAGGTTACTTTTGAAAATTGCTACTGACGACTCTTCCAAGCGTGTGTGACAAGAGAAACTATAAGAAAATGAGCAGGTCAGTTAAGATTAATGTGCAACAGCACGGCTGCCCCGAGTCTTCCAGAAGCGATGCCTTGACACACGAGTCAACTTCCATCAGCCTTTTTTGATCTCAGTCTGTTAAGGATTATTTCCTGCCCCCCCCAGACATGTGTTTGTGAAGGCAGAACATGGATAGAGGCATGCACCAACGCTCATAAACGCATCAGCTGTCGCGCACCAGTGAGTGATGGACTATTTCATCTTTACGCTCAATTATTTGACACCTGTTACGAAGTTTATGAACCAGCCACGGCTTCAAAATAGGCAAAAAAGTTGAAAGTCTAGAATTATAAACTATTTACAAATGGGTGACTCTTATCCTTCTTCCGGCTTGAGGGTTGAACTTTGTGTAAGGATGAAAAAAAAACCGCTCAGTCTGGATTTGTTTACACATCTAATGCAGCAGCTACAACTGACATGGGGATGCGTGTAAGCAGTTATGGAGCAAGCTGTTGACAAAATAGCCTCTCTATCGGCTCGTAAACGTAGATTTGTGACCAGCCTATACTTGACAGGCATATTCACGTCGCGTGTGCTTCGCTCTAATTATTATTTTTTAAAGACGTGTGTATGTGACTCGGACACTCACCTGATGTGAACAGCACGATGGCCTTGAGGCAGCTGTACTCTGCCGAGTCTACGTGCAGGGTCTTGAGCTTCTCCACTTGCTCTTGGAAGATCCGGATGTGATCCATGAAAGCCACGACTCTGTCCGCGGACATGGGAGAGGCGTGGAGGCCCGCCGCGGCGAGCAGAGGGGCCACATGCAGAGGCATGGAGCACTGGGCTGCGTTAAGCACAAACAACTCGCTCCAAGTCAGCCTGAGAAGGGACACCTGGTCGGTGATCTGCAGGTCGGGAAAGAAAGGGATGTTTCTCGACCACTCCACGGCGCTGAAGAGCAACCGAGCCGCCAGTTCGCAGATGTTCTCGATGCCCATGATATTGTTGGGCTGCATGCACTGGCTCCCGTACCGGGACGTCGGATAGGGCTCGGCCCGCAGCAATAAAGAGATGTATCCGGACAGATAGCAGTGGCCGTTCAGGGGGTCTCCGTTGGTCAGCGCGTACTGGCCTGGGTTGGGCTGGGTTGGAGGCATTCGTCCTCGCTGAACCGCTGACAAAAAGAAGAGAAAAAGAGGAAATGTGCATCCAGGAATGATAAACATTGTTCACGAGTGGTGCAGCCGTCAAGCAACTTTCTGTGTGTTATTGCTGAAGGAAACAGATGCAATCAACAGGCTCCTGCAACGATTCTGACTATTGTTGGACCATATTGTAAAAAAATAAATCAAATCAAATCTCACACTACAAACGTCAGAACAGATGTGAACAGCCCCCCAACACTGACACGCTTTACGTTTGCAGTGTAGCTCTACAATGGCTGCGTAGGAAATAAATAACGCAACAAAGAGATTAAAGCACACATTTTCCTTTTTGGAACGAAAAACAATTTCCCAAAATCTACTAATCCGAGCATTTCAGTGCCTTTGGCACGTAATATGGGGAAATACATTTCTAACAGTTACCGTCGACTGAGCGTGGGCTTTAATTAATTAATAATTTTGTAATTTCGACCCCCAAAAAATTACAGACATCATTGATAATTGCGGTTAATTGCAGCGATCTTTGAAGATTTTACCCACATCAATCATTAAGCTGGGAATAAAATAAATTCAGCTTTGGTTTGCTATCCTATATAAAATATTCATATGACACGGTGCGTAGTAGACGTGGGCTTGCGGTGGGCACTACAGATAGTGGATCTGACAGGAGGGATGTTTGCGTAATTCGGGGGGGAGAAAAATCACACTCGACACGGAGAGGAAAGTTACACGGCCTGTAGTGCACCAAGCAAAACAATGAGCCATGAACAAGTTCAGCGGTGTTGTTCGGTGTCTGAGCTGTCTAGTCAGCACAAGGAGCGCGAGAGAGACGGGCTAGAGTGTGTTCTTCTTTACATTCACACACACACATCTCAGAAAACGGCACAGCATAATTCTAAATAAGCAGACCGCAAATACTTTTAGAGGGGGACTATTAGCCTTACACACACACACACACACACACACACACACACACACACACACACACACACACACACACACACACACACACACACACACACAGAAGAACGCACATCCACGCACCCTCTGTTCTGCTCTCTATGACCTATGCGTAAAAACGCCTCTGATTTGGTCGAAGGTTTGTCAATAGCACAATTTTGAAGTCGAGTAAGGAATTAAAAAAATATGTAAAGGGGTCAAGTCGTCGAGGCGCTTTGTTCGAGCGACCTCGTCAGTCGCTTCGGCTGCACTGGCCTTTCAGCCCTCTCGCACACAAGCAGAAAGACATGCAAACGTCCCTAAAAACACGGATGGAGACCGCAGCGAGCCCGGCCGTGCAGCCGGACCTGAACGCAACATGGCAGCGCTACAAGGATGAGGAGTAATGAGTGGGATTTAAATTAAATATTCACCTTCCCGCCGCATTCCCACTTTTAAACACTTCTTCAGCCGGCAGTATTGGCACTGATTTCGGTGGTGCTGGTCAATGGGACAGTTCCTATTGGCACGACATGAGTACGTTAAGTTCCTCCGTACACTCCTCTTGAAGAAACTTTTGCATCCCTCGCAGGTGAACTGGCCATAGTGTTTACCGCTCGATTTGTCTCCGCAAACCACACATTCAATATGTTGCTGACTCTGTCCGGAATTCTGACTCCCCTTGTCCCCGGCGGTTCCCGGTGTGGACGGGGGTCCCGGCTGGCTGGGGGTCTGCGGAGTGTGCGGCGCCGCCGACGCCGCCTGGTGCTGCTCCCTCGCCGGCTGCGCTGCTGGGTTGGGGCCGCTCGGAGGTCCTCCGGCCACGTCTTCCTGCGGATCTCGCCAGACGCTAACTACCATTGCCATATCTCGGCCCCGGAAAGTGCTATAGAGCGAAATGATCGCCGGTGTTTATGAAGCGGAGATGAGGGAAAAAAGGAGATCTCAAAAGACGGGGCAGTGCAAAGTCAAATCAGAGCACGCAATCTCATATGGTTGCAACGCGATCAATACATTCAAAATAGAGGAAGGCGATTGAATAGGCACCCGATCAGGATATGCAAGTATCGGGAGGCCAGTTCCAAGGTAAATTGCAGTCAGCCATTCAGGAATCCCTGATCTCGTTGGAGGAAAAGCAGAGTCCAGGCGTAGCAAAATATAAAATAGCCACAAAGCAAAGCGATTCACATGGGCGCAGGATCGGGTAAAAAAAAAAACCTTTTGCTGGAAAGACACGCGATCCAAAGTGCTGCGGAGATAAATTCCTTCCTCTTTTCTTCCTTTGGCTCCGTTAGACTCCTGTCTTCACCGTATAGGAGACGAGAGGGAAAAAAACTGAAGCGCCGGATTTTTACATCTATGTTGTTAAATAAACCTCATCTTCTCGCCCAGCAGCGAAGGAGAGCCGCGTCGCCGAACCAAGTGCCCATGTATAGTTTCACCTCTCTCCGGCGGCAGGACTGGAGATACGCAGAGGAAAAAAGACAAAAAAGAAGACCAACAGCAACAACTAATAGAATATGCAAGAAGAAGGAGAGACCCAAAAAATGAATGCGCTTAAACGAGAGGACCAGCAGAGCAATGTTTCCGAAACGGGGGATCTGCGCGAATGTCTGTATATAGTGAACTTTGACACTACTATTGAAACTGACACGTTTCTATGGAGATCGCTGCGCCTTATATGGTGCTCATGTCAAGGAGCCAAGAGAGGGGCTGCTGGAGACTGATAATCAAAGGCGACTGACTGGCCAGAGCCCTGCATAGAGGAGGAGGAGAGGAGGAGAGGGGGAGCGAGGGAGAGAGAGAAAATGGGAGGCTAAGGTTATAGCCAAGCCCTCTCTCGCTCTCTATTGGTTAGAGTCCCCCTCCGTTTATTCACTGCAAAAAATGTCCACACCGATAAGTCATTTCGGGCTCGTGTTGAAATCCCCAAATGTTATTTTTTCCTCTCTTAGAACGTCGCAGAAAACAATCAGCTGCGCTTTAGAGTGATCCGCTCATTTCCGACCTCCACTGGGCTGATTTGTCGGATTTCTGATGGCGGTCGGTTCCAAATGTGCCAGAGTGTGTGAAGAAATACCTCAGGGAATCAATACCCGTTGCATAAAGCGACGAGTCGGCAATCAAAATAAGATTGAAACACTCTTGTTCCGATGTAAAATTAAGATTCTATTTTGGCAAATGAGGGATTTCCAGACGCTCGAACACCTCGGTGGTTATTTTTTACAGTGTTGCCATCCGCGGCTGGATGGGCTGGGGGCTCTGACAGGCACAATTTACATTGAGCTCGCCCCGCGCTGCTATTTACTTTGAAACCTGATTAGTATGGGCCCTCTATTGTCACCAAAAAGAGGAAGAAACCTTGAATAGAATTGCAGAAAAAGCGGGGTAAAGGCGAGGAAGGACAAAGGTTTTTACGCACGACAAATAAACCCTAGTCTGTGCGCCGCACTCTGACTCAGAAATTCCCTAAACTTTCAAAATGGTTTGTCTCGGACTGGCATCTCGGTCCAGAAAATGACGGATGTCATTATTGGTTCTAAGCGGATTTGTGTTACACACGTTTTTGTCTTCCCGATATGCGCATTGCGGTACAGCCTCGTTTATAAACGCCAAGTCTCGCGGACATAAACTTACATTTTACTCATACGGAGGCATAAAAGGAGCAAAATGTCAATGGAAAGAATGTTCTACGCGAGGCAGCGTGCTATCCGAACCGTATTTGGTCCCAGCTTATGAAAATCTGTACAATGAAACGCAGGGGTGATAAGCAATATTGAATAATTGCTTAGCTCCTATGGTCTCCGCAATCACCGAGCTGGTGTCACATTATGTCTTAATAATGGCACTAATTCAGAATCGTGTGAAGTTGCGGGGAATTTGCATGGGGATTCCGGCTTTTTGTATGAGGGTTTCTGCAGGCGAACCGTCCTTGCAGCTCAGAAATGTCTGGATCGCGCTGCCATCTAGCGTACGTTGTACAATTACAACCTCCTGTCGATGCATGCACGAGTCATCTAAAACCAACTTTTCAAAAGGCGAATGCCAATTTTAAGTAGGAAAATAATCTCGATTCAAACGCCTGCAGTTTAAACGAGTCTTTTTTTTTTTATCTTCACAGATTATCTCATGATAGTAAAACTGTACACTGGGGAAACTTTGAAAGGAAAAATCCCAACTACCTTGGACCGCCATAAAAATACAAAGTAGTCCAAAAAGGAGTTAAACGAACTGCAGTAACTGATTTTGAATTTTGAATTTTTAGAACGCACTCAGTGATGGCACATAATAGAAATACGCCAAACAAATGTTTTATTCAACCAAATTGCGTCGTTTTCTATCTACATCTTTATGTACGCGGGGATATAAGCAGATATAATAGAGCGTAAATATGCAAGTGCCCCCTTTGGAAACACATAGGAGGGATGGGTTGTTTTTAAGTATTCAACAAGAGAGCTCTCTCTCCCGTCCCTGTCTCGGACACTCCACGAAACTCCCCGGCCATTTCTGCAGCTCTTTCAAAAAGGTGAAACCAATAAGATTAAATCGGACAAAGATTCTTTTCCCCCTACAAGTGTATCATTAAGATTTAACCCCGCAGATCGCAAAAGGGGGCTCCGCTGGAGCGAGAAGGACAGCGAATGGGAGCAGGGTTGGGGCTCTAGAAAGCTCGGAGACGACGAGAAAAAGGAGAAAGTGGTCAGCAGGACGCTGGAAGAAGACACAACAAGGGCGGCAGCGAACGGCAGAAGAGCAGCTTTACACCTGGATAACAACCAGCGATCGATTAAGGCGAGTACACTCTTTACGCCTCGGCTGTGCGCTGCACGGCTCCACATGCACGGCTTAGTTCTTGCGCGTCGCGACACATGACCGCTAAGTTCGAGCCCTGGTGCAGACCCGCTGCACCGTCACACTCCAAACTTTGAATAAGTGAAGACGCGCGTCTTTTCTGCCCATCACCGCCGAATTTCCACAGCACGCGGCTGCTTCCAGCCGCCCGTGCTGATCTGGAAATGAGATCGTGTTGGTGTTAATAAAAAAAAAAAACTGCTTGTTGTAGTACTGCCGGACACGGGAGGGTTTTTCCCCTCCTAATACGTCTTGCGCGCCTCACCTTCAAAGCTATTTGTAGTTGGGACACACAATGAAAAGATCGATAGCAGACTGTTTGTCTCCGCGATAGTGTCACCGGATTAAAGACCTGATCAAGCAACCGATGTCCATCTTTTACTCTTTTACTCCAAGTGTCCGTTTGGCTTCTGCGCTGGCGCAAACACCGTCGGACGGAGCGGTAAAAAGCCCACTGCAGGCTGGGTTTTAGAAATGGACGCGGCGAGGAAATGTAAGGCGACAGAGTGTGATTTATCAAAGCAACATTATTGATGTAAAGGGACTGCGATGAAAACTGATATCAAATAAATTATGGAGCAATGTAGGCCAGGTTAACTGGTTCCAGGGAAGCTGCGCGTCAGTCACAGCTTGGCGAAAATAACCTTGCATAATAACGTTTAAGTTAATCCGCCGGCGGATGCAGAAAGTTCACGCTAATTGATCATTTTTGCGCGAAGCAACTCATTAATTCCACATTCTTTCTCCAAACCTGCGTTTTCCTATTTGAGCAGCTGCACGCCTGAGCCTTTATAATCGCCCGAATTATTTCAAACGTAAAGAATTAGAGCGCAGACACGCTGAGCGTTATCATGTATTTCAGGTATTAAATGAAGCCATTTTATAGCAGTTCAGTGCTTAAACTGTGATAAATAATTAATAAGCCGTTTCATTTACGTTTTTTATTTATTTATTCAAAAGGGACGAGCGACAATCGTCGAGTTTTAGACGACCTTTTAATATTGTTTTGTTAAAATAAATCTTGAGCCTTTAAAAACATGAATAATTTCCTTCACGTTAAAAACATTTTGTTATATTCGTGCTGAACCCACCAAGCAGCTCAGACAGTCCTGGAAACAATGAGGTGGTGAGTGTGATCCCAGCGGAACGATCCATGGACGTGTTTAGAACATTTAAAACGACGCAAACACGCGCAGACGTGCACAAACAGTCGAGAGTCTATTTATTATTGATTATATGCGATTACATCCGGGTTAGAACCGAACAGAGAAGGGAGGAAAAAAACACGCCTGGACTGAGGCTGACTGACTCTCCCCTCATGTGTTGTGTTCATGGCTGGAAGGTCACGCAACTAATCCTGACCCCTGACCCCGAGACGTCTGCCCGCAGAATTCAAATACCTTTTGCAGAAAATGCGCAAATAGCGACAGAACACCTTCACCCCACGTCTGCACGGATCCACGGTGAACAATGAGACGCAGCTTCAAACAATAGATTCACACCTGTTCTCTGTGGTCAAGTTTGTCTCTGAACGCACATTTCATTCACAAAGGCGTCATTTAGGATTCAGCACCATGTTGCTGGGCTGTTGTCAGCTTTGCAGCTGCTTTGGTGCGAAATGGAATCATTTTAGATTATAGCTGCCATTGCAGTTTGTTTCATAAACAGACGGCGACACTGAGATTTAGAGAAATTAAGTATTGTTTTAGTGATAAAGAAAAAGGAAGGAGCCCTTTTATATTCAACAGAATCGTCTATAATTAAAGACTTTCTTGGTACCACGAGGCTGGTTAAATTGGTGTCGTTGAAAAGTTGGTGTAACTTTTCTCTGGCACCTATTTAACCTTTAAAAATATCACGAGAAAATGATGCAGTTCTCACCAAACACCTAAATTGTTATGCTTGTAATTAACGTTTTAGCAAGAAAGATATTGCCTGATCAAATAAAGCTCTCTCTCTCTCTCTCTCTCTCTCTCTCTTGGGGGTCCAGCTTCTGCTTTGTCCAAATCTGCTACCAAAATTATTCTGGGGGCTCAGATTGGTGTGAAAAGGACGAGAAGGTCACTTGAAATCGCTTTTTATCCGCTGGCTTTTTTTCTACATGGATCAGCAACTTTCAATAGACATCATCTAATCTCGCCTAATAGAAAGGCCATTCGTCAGATATGCTGGAAATATCGGCGAGCATAGAGGCATTTAGGACCAAAGCATTTAATGAGCAGCAGTTCACAACCCAGGCCATCGATTTATTATTTGGGAAGCACAAAAACGAAGTTTTAACATCACTTTAAACAAACATTCAAGCAGCTGTAAAATGTGGCCAGTCATTAAAGTTACTGTATGTGCTCAAAATGTATTTTTTGGCTGGAATAATGTGTATAAAAGTGGTTGAAGCGGCGGATGTTTATTTCCTCATTATTTTTTAATGTGACCGACGGTCGCCAGAGATTTAAGATCCTTCACTTTTAGACGGGACGGACGAGACTCTTTCCAGGGTTTTTGCATCGCGGACCGCAATTGAGGACAATAACTGCACTCACTATCCCAATTAGACTTGAGGTTGGAGTTAACTTGGAAGGACTGTCACTTAAAGCTACGTGCGTCGGCTTTATTGCTCACTAACCATCATTTCGGCAGATCCTGTGCGCTAATTACACCGGATTGTCCCAGATTATAAATCCATTAGCACCCGAACCGACGTGGTTCCGCCATGCAAACACGGTCCCTTTGCAGCGCACATGGAACCAACTTTGAGCGGCAGAAGCACCATGAAGGGGAACAGATTTTCAGCAGCGTGTGCGTGGATCCACAGCGCACGCAAACCACAGCGTAAATCAATCAGCAGCCGAGCCAAAACACACACAGCAAACTGAGCAGAACAGAAAATTAACTGACGGGCGAAAATGTCTCATCAGATTATTCCTGGTCTGGCGAGGTTCATGTACTCGCTGTAATAACATTCTAACGACAATAGAAAGGTCGAATATTGCTGTAATATTGTTCCCGAATCACTTTGCAGCATATTTAAGAAACAAAGCAAAACAAAATGTCCGAATTCTTGCTCGCATTTAAATGAGGAAACACTAAAAACGGAATCCAAACGCGGGGGGGAGCGCGAAGGCATCTCAGCCTTTAAGTAATTTATTTCAGGGAAACCGGAGGGCAAAGGTGGAATTCTTAAGAAATTCAACAAGGATAAGGGAGCTTTAGGAATTCTGCACGCAGATTACCTTTCATCCCATCCTCACATTATCCGGCAACACAGTAGAAATATAGCTCAGGGACAAAGCGTGAGATTAGCCTCCGACACAGAGGAGTGCAAAACAATTTTTCACAAGTATCGCCTTTATTAGAGGAGGGGCGAGAGGAGGAAGGCAGCAGCAGGACGCGGGAGTGACGTTAAAAAGGTGGCACGCTCATTCCGTGCACGTGCACCATCCCGGAGAGTTTTGGCGACTTTATGCGCGGATGCGTCAAATCAGCTGCTGCGGCTGCGAAACTTTCACCAGGTTTTGTGGCAGTTTCCGCCCAGACGCTTGAAATTTTGCTTTGTAACTAAACTTCTGGCATCACATCAACGGTGTCACACTTCCGGCACACCGAACCGACACAGCGGGGGCTTAATTAGAAATGGAGTGGAGCTGGACCCAGCTGGAACCACTCACTGGTGCCACCTAGTTCACATCAGCATTCCCTCACACAAGACTGGACAAAAAAGTGAAATAAAAGACACGATATCAAAAATATTTTTCCTGACCGACCGTAAAAAAGTCACATTATTATTAGACAGTAAAAGAAATGTGTGAATAGTTAGAAATCATGTTATTTTTGACATAATAATCTCTGTCGCTCACACACACAGAGGTTAAATCCCCCGGAGACTTGATGTGCCTTCATTTGAAAGAAGACAGTGAAGTGAAGGTGGCCAGTGTTTGGTGTCCAGAGCTGGCAGATTGTGACCTTATCAATGTGAAACCCTTAAGATAAATTATTCATAGCACCTGTTTGATGTCTGTGGCCAAAGAATGACAATGGTGTTAACACTGGACAGGAGGTGCATGTTAAAGGCAGGCGTGCCACTGAGCTCCCCCCCGTTTATATCTGAGTGTTTAGCAGCTGAAGTAGAAGAAACCCAACGCGAGCTAATTTTTCAGGTGTATTAGCCGCCAAAACTGACGCTTTTGTGCTGGTTCTGCTATCGGAGCTGCCTCCTTGTGACCGGGTTTCTGCTGTCTCCTCGCAGGCGGACATCGCCAGGGCGGCCGGGGCGTTTGCAAATGGAGGGGAAGCTTGTGGAGCGCGAGGACCGACACCGGGATGAGATGTAATTTACGGCAAGTGCCGCTTGATTATGGGACAGGGACGGGACAACACTACTCAGAACGAGTGTGGGGATCACTTGACGTGGCAGCTGAGCACCGAACGCTGGAAATATAACAATGACTCCATACTCAGTGACTTTTCAAAAGTCTGCCTACTCTGGTTTTATTGCTTCGTGCAGATTAGTTTATTCATTAAGTGCTTTAATCGTGTGTGTGTTTATCAAGTGCTCAGAACTCGAATCCAGACATCCTGGAACGAAAATTCCTTCTCAGTGATTTGTTTTGGAAAAAGACCACAGACCGGCAACCGATCTTCTCCCAGCTCGGGGTCAACATAACACTTGGTATTAATAAAACAAATAAGACTGGGATGGATATTAATGGTGATATATACAGATGTCCTCCACAGGAGCTTGAATTATGTGTGAGAATGCACACATGTTTATGTGTTTACATCTCTCTCTCTCTCCGTCTCTGTCTCTCTCTCTCTATGTGATCGCTGTTTCCCTCAGATGTTCCCTTTGACCTTTCAACCCCCAGTTTAGGGTCAAGCCCTGACAAATGAGATGGTCGAGTTCTGGACAGAACTGCAAACATTCCACAACAATCTTCCGTCCTCCTCCTCATATCCGTCATTCCTCACCCCCCCCCCCCCTTCCTCCTCTCAGTGTCTCTCATCCACATTATGGACTTGGAGAAAGTCCTCACTCCAAACAAATGTGTTTTATTGTGTTTGCCATGGGAATGTTCGCACACACACACACACACACACACACACACGCACGCACGCAGGCACGCACACACACACGCACGCACGCACGCACGCACACACACACACACACACCCCCCCATCAAATTAGAAACTACAGCTTAATTTGGACTTGATATTCTTTTGCGCTTTGCTAACAGGAGGAATAACAGCACTGCTAAAAATGTGTTTTCTGTGCACTTTATAAGCAAACCATGTGTGTCACGAACATTTCTCAGGGATGTCAAAGATGTGAAATGCAGCCATTTTTTTTAGGATGTAGCATTTCCGACATTTCTCACTCGGCCTCCATCACACCCTGCTCTCCAAAATCCCCACATTTTTCCATCCTTTTACCTCCCTCCCCATTCTGGGCTTCTCTGCTCTTTGACCACTCTTCATCTGCTGCCCAATCTCAGTCTCTCCCTCTCTGCCTCCCTCCCTCCCTCCCCTCTTCTTCTCATTCTCCTCCTGCTATTTTCACTGATTTTCTAACATGTCATTCCACAGACTGCTACCACCTGTGTCTTGAGGGAGAAGAGGAGGGCTACTGGTATTGCTCGTCGGAGAGCTGTTTAAGCTAAGTGGCACCTCCTATTACAATGACGTGGCAAATAATGGTTTCTCTGTTTGTGTTTCTGTATCACCTCTTCTTTCACGAAATGCTTCCTGCTTGGCACGGCTCTCCACCATTTTCAAGTCACTGGTGTAAAAACGCACGCAGTCGCCACTGATGAGCGTCAACAGAGCCTAGAGACCAAGAAAGCTGGCTGATTCTGGAACTGTGAGTGGATCATGCCCTTGAACTGGCTCTCATAATGATGTAATATTAATAAAAGTCTCTGCAACACAGTGAAGATCTTAATAAAAATGCATCAATCTCGATATGTGCGTATGTTTTTTTCCTCTCTCCTCACTCCCTGATGAATTGTGATACCATTTGATGTCAGCCATTATGTGATTCATCGGAGGGTACAGCTGCCTAGCATGGATCTTGGCCTGGATGGGAGTGTTTCCTCACAAGCAGCTGATGACGCGCTTTAGTCAGATGGATAGATACGAGCTCTATTTGGTCACGATCTTATAATAAAACGGGCTGATTATTCTTTATAGGCGAGGGGTTGAGGAGTTCCAGGGACAAATCGAGGATGTTTGGAAATCTTTTGAAAATATCGTCTCTGTAAAAACAGAACTCGAAACATAAAAACAGTAAAAAAAGGAGTTCAATTCATGGAAATGGGCTTCCAACAATGGTGATACCTATGCGGCCGGAATCTTTCAGTGATGAATATACAGAAACAATTACAGGTGGGTCAGCCAGTGGGCAGCTCATCCAGATCGATGTCCAGTAACATTTAAGTATAGATTATGTGTTAAATTATAAAGAACATAGTTCATTCGCTAGCAGATGTTTTGTGCATTTACACCAAATTAAGTTTATCAATAAGTAAAAAGTCACTTCTGATAATAACTAATGAAAAATAGAAGCAGTATGCGGAGCGTGCATTATTAGGTTTTAAAGAACTAACCTTACCCCGTGGGATGGCAGTTACAAATTTAGCCTCTAGTTTTCCATTTTCTTCATCCTCCACCATCCCAACCCCCATTCTTCCCTTCATTCATTCACTCACTCACATCGAAGCTGTTTCACGCACTAATGACCGATTAGCCTTCTGCATGTTTGGTGTAAATAAATAATGTCAGCAGAATCCATCAAGTTCTTGAGGTTAAAGCGGGCTATAATGGAAAAGCAGCATGGGACATATGCATAGGTGTGTGTGTGTCACCGCGGTCATGTCCACGGTGCAGTTCAAGTGATTGTGTGCATGTCCTTTTCCTCCTCCTACTCATCTGCACACAGCTTCAGGATGGAAAAAGCTCAAAGCCTCTTGATTCCTTGCCACCACCCACTGTTACCCCAGTGTAACTGGAGCAGGGATGTCAGCCCCTGTCCCCCACAGCCTTGCTTCTGCTCTACCCCAACCCCTCCTCACCCCCCCCCCCCCCCCTTCCCGCCTCACTCCCTGATTCAGTGTGTAAAAGCACCCCCTGAATGATGGATTACTGTGTCACCGCAGCCTGCGAAGGATTAATTTGTTTCATTGATTTCTCTTTAGGCAGAATGCCAGCGTCTGCCGCTTCCCACCTTTTCCTCAAGACTCGCAGCTGTAATAGACGGTAATGGCCTAAGACAAATCAACCCGTTTCTTGTAAAAATAGCAGCAAATAACCCTCCCCCGCTCTCCAGCCTGCACCCTGCTCGGGAGGACATTGGAGAGTGGTGGTGTGTCTGGAGTGCTCCGTTTGCCGGCATCCTCCATCTCTATCGCGGCATGAGCCTGCTGTAACTCCTTATCCCGTGTTGAGCCGGAGGAGACCATCCAGTCGTTCGAACAAAGCCATAAGTCTACTGTACTTACAGCTCCCTCTCAGGCCTCAGAATGGATGGGTAATGACAGTGCTGTCTTGAGGGGGCTGTGGGAGTTGGGCCATTCTCTCCTAGTAATGGAAGCAGTTACTGCCATTCCCCATACACCTGCAGGAATGGCTAACTGCTAACCACTGTGATCTATGGCAAGGCCATAACATGCTAGGCTAAGGTTGAAGGGTTGTTCCGACACTGGTGAATTAGGGCACGTCTTTACGACACATCTTCTGTCTCTGCCTTAAATATGGCGTGTGAAGCTCTTCTGTAGCGCACAGAAGAAACCGGGTATGCGAATACATCAACAAATCAGAATCGTTTCAGCTCTAAGTGTTGCAGACTGCTGGTCCGCCGTTCCTAACATTCACTGATTTAATGCAGACATAAGATGCTGCCACATCTTTACCACCCTATCACTGCTTTAAACGATGGGAAACCCAAACTGCCTGTAACATCAAGCTCACCACTACAGACTGACTGTCCTAAAACAGTTTCCAATCCCGTAGAGATTTACGAGCACAACCAGATCCATTAATCCATTGTTGATTTGCTGTGGCTGTCCCGCAGGGTTTTCAGGATCAGATATCACGCAGTCCCGGAACCCCGTGTTGCGCAGCAAGATACTCTCTAGTGTCACAACCGGGGTGGAAAATTGTACACATGGGTCAGAGAATTAGAATGTGACATCTTTTTTTAATGTTTTTTAATTCCTGGTGGCTGTGAGAATCCCACAGGTCAACCCATGGCTGTCTTATTCACATGTAACCTAGTAGCTTCGTGACAGTGGACAACTACGACATAAACAGCAGACAAATCCATCGAGAGGAAAACATGGGTCAGTAAGAGCGGTTGCAAAGTGATAATGACTATGACTCCAAGGAAATCTCATCAGTGTCCTGCAATCAATGCAACAAAATGACAGGCTGGGGGCTGTGTGTGAGGACAGTGGTCACCTGGTGTTTCACTAGATCCCCCGGCTAAGCTGGCCTCTCCTGGGTAAACCTCTACAAAGCCCACTCATGTTTGACACCAGCAGGCCCTTCAAACACTGCTCTCAGACGGAGGATTAGGCAATCTCACGATGATAGTGTCTTTTCCCTCCATTTCTGTCACCTTCCCCATTGTTGGCCTTTTTCTACCCCCTGCACTCTCATGGCACACCCCTCATGTCTTGTTCCACTCATGGCAACCCTCATGACCCCCCATTATATGCCCCATATGCTTATCCTATGGTGCAATATGTACAATATGAAACAGAAATGAAAGAGGATGCAACAGTCAAGAGTGTTTTGTTTGGTCCCGGTTAATACAAATGAGCAATTATACAATTTTTTAAATCTGTATTTTGTTCGAAAAAAATTTGTTTTATGCCATAGCATTATTTTTTCCACTTCCAGGAAGTGTTGGTTTAATCTTTCAATGTTCATGAAACTAGCTAGCTCTAAACACCGAAAATAGCCAATAAATATAAATATTTGGTACGTCCTCCTTTTGGAGCAATTACAGCAGCTCATCTTTATGGAATAGAGTCAGTATATTTCCTGAGAACATCAGCACCCACTGCAGCTGAAGCCCAAGGCTTTCCTTTGAATGTACAAGAGATCTGTCCAGTTTATTTTCCAAGTCACTACAAATTAACTTGATGAGGTTTAGGTCTGGAATTTCTGGAGGCCAGTCCATCAGGTCCATATGTATATATGTAAAAGAACACGAGAAGCTGGAGCAAAACCAAGGGTTGAAAGAGGAGATAGAGAGAATGTGGGGTGTGAAGGCAACAGTGGTCCCAGTAGGGGCAGTAGCCCCCACGCTGAGTAGATGCTCCAACAGATACCAGGAACCACATCAGCTAAGATCCCTTAGCGTAGAATCCTCAGACTCCCAGGCCTCTGGTAGAGGACCCGGGTTTGAAGGAGGCAACGCCCAGGTGGGCGAGGAAGAGATTAAAAAAATTAAATAAAAAACACACACACACACATGCACACACACGCACACACACGTGTAAATACATCAATAGAACGGTTTAGGGGGGGTTAGCGTTTGCATTGCCCTTGTCAGAGGTCATGACTGACCAATAAAATATTTCCAGAGAGCCATCAATAACCCCGACATGCAGACTAATACTGTATGGGCTTGGTTGTTGGGGGAGCAGACCTGCTGTAGTTGCTTTGAGCAGAATGGATGAACAAGAGGCCAAAAGGTTAGTGGACGGACTTTGGCCCCCTGCCCCTCATATGTGCATTTGATAGCGACAGAGGCAATTATAAAGGTATACTTCAGACAGGTCAAATGGGAGAGGGCAAAGAGCAGAACCTTTATGACGCTGGCCAGAGTCAAAGGTTAGGACAGAGGCAGGACATCATAGAGAACCATTGGGTGATACATAATGAAATCAGGACCATAAAGATGCAGACTAATGCGCAGGATAGAACAGATCAGGGCTTGTCTTTAGCTTTAGCTTCACTTTCTTATACACAACTATGACATCACTGGCTCACAATTACAAAGTTTTGTCCCTACTTTGATGAAATAGTTTTATGTGTGTGTGTTCATCAACGATATGCTGCCTTAGCATCCTTGGAACCCGGACTATTAAATATAAATAACCGAATGTCAGGGAAGGTCGTGCCATGCGTTTAGCCTCAGTGACCAGCGCCAAACGCAGAGGTCAAAGTGGAATGGCCCGAGTCTGAGTAATACAAGAATTGCTCGTTCACATTTATGCATCCCATTGGCAGTGATTTATGGAGAGAGATAAGCGTGCAGATGGGAAGAAAACACTCTCTTTCTCCCATCCCATCAGACTCAGTAAATACACCACTCACTCATATCAATCACCATGTCACAGTGAATCGCCGCCGTGCGCTTCCCGCTCAGATTAAAAAGTGCCTTTGTCCTGCTCTGCCTGCTTCTCGCTGTAGCTCTGGGGAACACACTGGAAGTACTGTTGCTGTTTCACGACTTCTATATTAGCATTTCAAACAGATGTGCTTACAAATGTGGCGAATACGTTCTCAGTCAGCGGTGCGCTTTGGTTACGTGACATCTTTTACGGAGCCGTGCTCAATCAATCCTGGTGTGAAGTCTTCATCATTCATCTCAAAACACAGAGTGGAAATGATCTCAAAGATGCTGTTATATTAATATGTAATTAAGACAACCAATGTTTACATACAAAAATTGCCGTGTTACCATGTTTTCCAGGAGAAAAATGCACACGCACACACGCACACTTTCAAGAGATGCATAACGTAATCTCATGTAAACTCCAGGTTTCCTCTAGATTGTTTCTGTAGTTGATTTAAAGCAAGTGGGTTTAACAGCAAATATCTGATTAAACTGCAATGACGGTTCACAGTTTAAAAACCTTTTAGTTCAGTAATCTATTTATAAAGACCCCCACAAACAATTTTTTTCATGCACTAAAGTTTTAGTGAGTCATAATTCACTTATGCAGATGGGGATAATGTATCTCAAACTCGCTTGTATTTTTAAGAATTTTTGAATTGAATTAAGACACCCTAAAGTATGACACACTGAAGAAGTCATGCTGTAAAATTTTATAAAATCTCCAACCGGAACTTAAATATCACCAGCGGTTCTGGCCAGTGGTAGCTCAGTTTGTTGGGACCTGGGCTGAGAAGTGGAGAGTTCCTGGTTCAAGCTCCAGTGCAGACAAAACATTGAAAGTGTTGTGGTAGTAGGAGAAGGTGCAAGGACACCTTCAGAGCACTGCCGAGATACCCTTGAGCAAGGTACCAACCCCACGAATGGTCACATAGAGCCCTGTGATGAACTGACAACTCATCCACCTGGCAACCTGGCTTCACCCACTGTGCAGCCTCCGGTGACCCCGAAAGGGATAAAGCGGTGAAGAAGATGAGACGAGACGAGCGAGTAGAACTTGTCCTCATCCAACAACAGCAGTGATTAAGTTTATAGTCTGTATTTCAGAAATTTGCAGGCCTCTTAAATCTGTTCCCCATGTCACTTTGGCTCCCTAAACGTGAAAAACAGCCAGTGAATGTTGCACCACAGCTTTTGCAAACCATCCCCAAGTGATTCAGAACCCAGCCAGAGAAAAGTCCAGAAGAAAAACAAGCTTTTGAAGAACCAGCCAAAGTGGAAACATGGTCTACCGACTTGCTTTTAACCTAAACCATAAAAACCCAATTTTCCCAAAGAATAAATGTAATATTTTCCATATGATATTATTTTCCATAAGATCAAAGGTTGATAATGTGACACCATATAGGCGAGAGTGTATCGGAGCCTTTGCCATTAAGCCCAACGCTGAAGCACTGCTGTGACTTTGGCAGGAGAGAACTGAATGATTCTCCTGTGAAGAAATCACGGCACCTTCATTTAACTGTATATGGAGGTCAGCTTTAAGGGTCAGATTTAAACACGATATGTAATAGCCGTGGTGACATCTGTCACACACCCGCTGTCGCACACATCCTCCTCTCTCCCTGTGAAAACAACAGTTTACACACAGGACAATCTGTCACATTCATCTCTATTTCCCATTCACCATGGGGCTTTTGAACCACATCACAATCTATTACCGCCATGCAGATTCAGCCCCCGCTGACAATACAAATCATGATAAGATGGAGCAGTGACTTCATAAACACTCTTTGCTTATACATTACATCACATGAGCCGGGTCGGCTAGCAGCTCCCACCTGTGATGTATGTGACGGTCCATTTAAATGGATGGACGTAAGATATGAATAACATTGTGTCTCCATCTGTCTAAACTGGGCCTGTTTCCTCCACATTCGAATAATATATTTACAGTGCGGCTGAACATCTACAGGTGCATTTATCTGCATCAGAATCTATCAATCAACATCAGCTATGCAAAGTCAGGTCCTTATGATGAGCATTTTCTGCTGTAATGCATCAAATCACCAGACCCTTACAGTAAAATATGATTTTATCAATAGATCTGATCAATAGCCCATGCAAGACGTTGTGTAATTATTACCGAGGACCGTATCAATAAAACTGTCACGTCTGACCTCCCATCCAAAGGCTGTGGGGCTGGGAGTGTCGGAGGAAGGTGTGCGGTGTGGCACTGAGATGTTTGATTACCTGAGCATAAGGTCACGTCGTTGGCGTGTCATAAGTTTTCAGAAGACCACGGCTCAGCTCAAAAATCGGGCAAGTTCAACCTCACTGACGCTGTCGGTCATGAAGTCATTATTACACTGCGGCGCCCGTACAGCCGTAATATATGTACATGCATTTTGCTAATCAATAAAAGAGACAGTTTACCAGAAATCCAAAACACATTTTCTTTCTAATGTGTAGAGCTATTTATCATTCTGGATCGCTTTGATATGAGCTGCTGACACTCTGGGTAGAGGAGCTCGACAATATGATGAAAGCAATAATGTCATCTTCCAGAAATTATGACCCGGTTCCTGAAGATAATCCACAGACCTCAGTGTAAGCAATTTCATGTAGGAATGGCCAACATATGCATATCATTCACAGATGCATTCCTCAATATTTTTGGGTGGTGGTGGTGGTGGGGGGTGCAAAACCTCAACCATCCTGTTCAATTATGTTTAAAAGAATCCATACTTCTTAATGGCTGATACAGTGTCTTCAAAAGTTTTCAAATCACACCAAATGAAGAGAGATGGATAAAAAGAACGGCGGAGAGGAGGGACGGTGTGGAAATACTGAAACTTTCATGTTTGGGTGAACGGCTCCTTTAACATTAGCAGCTCTGTTGGTGAATTGCTGCCTGGCACCTTTACCTCATCTCTATCATTGTAAACGACAGAGCCGTGGCTGACTGTCTTTACTGGATCATTTGTTCAAACATGAGGCAGTCTAAGAGTGGAAGAGGGTGTCAAAAAGAGCTTTGGATTGCACTGTAGTGGGAGGTTTCTTCATTAACACACACACACACACACACACGAGAGAGAGAGCGAGAGAGAGAAAGAGAGAGAGCGTGAGGCAGGGACCAATGAGGCAGTTTATATCGGGATTTTGTTTCACAGCCCCGGCCTCCTGGGAGAGAGGGGTCTGCCAATAACACTTAAGAGACAGAGCAGGAAAAGTAAGTGCTTTTATTACAGCTCATCACTCATGTAATTTCTGGCAGCATTTGTGATTACAGATCAAGTGATTGACTAACTACACATTCGGCGGTTGAGTTATGAACCGGCTGCCTACCACTCCAGCCTCGGCAGATTCTCCGTGTCAGCTGTAAGTCATCCTCTCCAGGGTGCTAAATCAAAGCACGCACAGCGTCTGGAAGAGTTAAATAATAACTCGGGCTTTATTGTAAATCTGCCAGAAATTAAACCTGCGCGGATGTTGTCTTGGCCCTGATGTTGTACTGCATGGGGTGAAGAGGCTGGATGGAGGGGATCAATAGAAGCCCTGATGGAGGTATTGATGGATGACAGGTGAAGCGGGTGTGTATGTGAATGTGTGCGTGCACGCGTGTGAAAGGGGTGGAATTGAATCACCCTGGGGTTAGGTAGAGAGCGAGGCTCAGGGTGTTTAATCGACAGGTCTCACCTTGAATCGATTGGCAGGAGTCTCACAGGCCAGAGACGTGATCAACACAACCAACTCTCACTCACAGACACCAAAACAAACTGTAGGGAGCGTAAACGACAGTAGGTTGGGATGCAGGCGGACGGCTCAATGCCACGAGTAAGCTAGCATACACTGGTATGCAGCCAGTGTTGGGGTCACAGCGTTGATGCCAATTAATGCAATACCACCAATTTCTGGTTTAAATTGTACTGAGCTGAGGATTTATTTAGTCTGTCAATCATCTGTTGTCAGAACCAGTTAGGCAGGAAGGCAGGACAGACAGATGTGGAAGGTGAAGCCTCTTTTAGGTGGAAATCCAAAAACGAGGCAAAGAATCCAAATCAGACGACAGAACCAGTGAAGTAATAATCCGATAATAATCCATGAAGGAAGAACTAGACGCGAGCAGTACTCAAAGACAAAGTGACGAAGGAGGGAAAGGGAAGCAGATTTAGGTACACGATAAGGGGAGCGGGGGACAATTAATCCCAGGTGAGAAACAAGAGGGCAATTAGGGTTGAGGGAGGTGGTGAGGAGACAGGAGAGAAGGAGGGAAGGAAGGCAGAGGCAGGGAACAAGGGGCAAGGACAAACCGAGGGGAAGTTAAAGTGATTCAACAGTTGAGGCGTTAGGAGGTTAATGGCGTTAGCAGGTTTGTAATAAATCTGTTGGACCTCGTTAGGACCAGATAATTGAAAACAAACAATCAAGGCTAGAGAATCACAACTAGGACTTAAGTTACACGTTGTTGATTTAAGTTGTGCGTCGTGACTTGGATTTGATGTTCTTGGCAAACTAGTGTGAGCGATTAAACACAACAAAGTGCATCAACCATAAAGAGGGTTTAGTCAGACAATTAATATATCTGAATAAAAAAGTCAGAATGTTGATGAAACAAGTCCCTGTTTGTGTGAATAAAGGCTGTCTCAATAGTGAGCGGAAAAAAGAAAAATCAAAACAGAACAAAGAATAAGAGAGAGCCAAAAATATTCAAAGGAAGCTCTGTTTCCTGTAATGATCTGACTTTTCTTTGAGAAACCGCGTGGTATAGAATCTCCCACATACAAGAGCCGTCGCAGCACACGCATGACTTATGTTGCACTGGCAGACAACCATGAAAACACCCCACCGTGAAATGCTCTACAAGAGGCCAACATCTGCAACGATGTGTGTTAATAAACAACATACTGTAAGTATTAAAAGAACTGTGTGTTGGTAGAACGAGGGGAGCGCTCAAGCTTCTTATGTTCTCTTAAATCTGAGCAATTCAAGGACTGCAGCTGTGCCTTGCTGCTTTGACTTTAGGTCCAGAGCCTGATGCCTCCAGACGAGGTGAAGGCCTATGAATGCTGATGGCCTTTCCAAAATCTCACTGACGACCATAAATGCTGATCCAGCATATGTTCCAGAGAAATCTGATATAGCACAACACATATATATGTGTGTGTGTGTGTGTGTATGTGTGGAGAGAGAGAGAGTGAGAGAGAGAGATGTCATTTTTGGGGGAAATGTCACCAAATGCTCCATCAAATTAGTGGTGAACAGAGATTTGATTGTTCTATTGATACTTTGGGTAAGTTGTTGGCACTCTGCCCCGGTTAAGAAAAAGAAGCCAAATATTGAAGACTTTGCCTCTGCTCCCTCTTCTCTACAGTTCTTTGAGTCGATATGTCCCTGCTGTCTTGCAAGTCTCTCTCACATCGGCCTGGTCAGATTTGATTGATGAGCGGCCATTTCCTCTTCCGGCCATCCCATTTGCAGACCTGGCCAAAAGCTGAATTGTGTAACGCTTCGTCTCCCTCATCTAGGTTGGGCCTTTCTTGACATCTTTTTCTTTCTCTCCCCACTCACTTCCTCCAGCGTTTTTTCTCGGCTCCTCACGCTCTCCAGACCATAAAGAAACTTGTGATGAACCTGCCTAAAAGCTGGACGAGAGCTTTAATCACACAAATGGTGTAATTAACTGCAGTTGTAACAACAGTAGTAATAAAAGCAGTAGCCTGCTGATGTGAGGGATTTCTAAAGCATCCAGCTGCCAAAGAACTCCAAAATTAACAAAGTAATACGGCACATGATGTGTCGGTTCAACACTTCATTACAGGCAACACCTTTCATAGACTCTCAGCAGATTAATTACTGTTGAATTTCAGCGCGGGGCCATATACGATGCGGTTGAACACGTGTGTTCGGGTTTCCGTTGACTGAATGGGTATTTGTGAAAGAGCCAGAACCAGAATGGCGGGGTTGTCCTCATCAGTGCACAATATAACTCTAATTGGCTTTATTAGGGAGCTTAAACCTAATACCAGCTCTGTGTGCTGCCTCAGGCTGCCTGTGATTGTGCTCCGTCCGTGTGTGTCTGTGTGTGATTGTGTTTACACACACCTGCGTTGGACGTTTAACACTCACTGGCACCCTGACATGATGTTTTCTAAGAAACACACATGAACAGATGGACAAATATACTGTAGCTCTATTAGGGGTATCATTTTTCCCTCAGTGACTTATCTTGGTATGGATTTTTTTTTTTTTCACTGTTATTTTTCTCCAAACTTACAAGTCCAATGAGGCGGCACTGCTGAAGTGGTGGATGTAGTTTTACAGACTTGAGGCAAGAAGAGAAAAATGTGAGATGCTGCAACACAACATTTGACCCCATTTAAAAACTTGATACCAATTAGAGAGCTCTGGTCGTAAATAATTGAAGAGATCTCTCTCACTGAACACACACAAATAATTTTATGGGCGCGCAGGCATGCACGCATGGATGTGCACGCATCTGTGTGATCTTACACATAACTGCGTGAATAAATACACATGGACACGCACATGCACACCCACATTCTACCATGCTCCGGAAACAGACTTCCTAATGAAGACTTCCTCAAGTGAAAGTAGAGCAGAAATACAGACTGGCCCATTTCTCCCTCTCGCTCACCCTTCCCTCCTCACGTTCCCTCACCTTCTGCACATCATTTGTTTAATTCATGTTTAGTTGTCTTTCTCTGTTGTCTCATTGTTGAAGCACAACCCCTAATTTATGACTACAGGCAAAGACAATTCCACGAACAAACCGGCTGATGAGAGGGGATGACGGAAGACACTACACGCCAAAATGTCTGTTACTGTCTTTTTATCTGCGGTTATTTACATAAGAAATGACAACATGTGTAAAAGAACGGCTGTGATGCAAAATGAAAAAGGCTGCGCTCGGGAGGAGAGGTGAGGAGAGGGAAGGCGAGAGTGGGGGATAAATCCAGTGACAGTGAGTGTGGAGCACTCAGGTGTGGTGAGAGGATTATACAAAACCCTGAGTATGAATGACAGTAAACACCTGAATGACAGAGAGATGGGAAGGTGTGTGTGTGTGTGCGTGTGTGTGTGTGTGTGTGTGTGTGGGGGGGGGCTCTGGGTGACAGTTTTAATGGCTCTTACTGATTTTCTGCAGGCTGAGTGAATAGGTTCTCCTCTTAATGTTGTAAAGGCTTGTACTGTTTACTCAAGTGAAACTTGTTGTTGCATTATTCAATACTGAAATGTTAGAACATGTGTAAAGAAATGGAAACAATGAGGGAGTCGAGGCTTGTGAGACCGTGCACACGCAGGGACTCACATTTGACTTGTCTTGTATCAGCCACTAGTAGCTCAGGTGTGTTGGGTTAGCATGAGCCACAGATCCATGGAAACGGTAGAGCAGTAGGTTCATAAAAGGCTGTACAACAAGAGAGAGGAGATGTTTGTCTTCCTTGTGCTGTGTCTTATTCCGTTTGTGGTAAAACAAGGTCTCTGAGCGAAGCTTCGGTGTGGATAAAAACGTCCTCTTCTTCTCCCTCTGCCCCATGAAACAAAAAAGCATGATTCCTCTGGTCACCTGCAGTCAATGCTGTAACGCATGATTTGTCTTTCAGGAGTTAATCTTTTGTCTGTTGTTCTTTTCTCCATTGCTGTGATTAGCGGGCATTTAAGCAGTATACGGTTCCCTCTGAAAGCAGGTCAGGCTTCTTATGCAGTAATCTTAATCTGCATTATCAATATCCCCCTGCAGAGTTTTCTTGCAAGTTTAAGTGAGATAAAAAGCTACTTTATTTTGCAAACTGTGCCAACACATTTACCCCCTCATGTGGGTTGGTGTTTTCAACCTTTGGCTTGAAGTTAAAATACAGATCCATGTCAATCCCTAGACCTACTGTTTGTAAAATCCCACACCTCAAGGGCTATATCACGGTACAGAGCTGCCTTTACACGAGGCGTGACCCTGTTTCCCCCTCGTCGACCCCCACCTTCCCCTCACAGCCCTTGGAAGATAGAGGGGAGCTAGGGAAAGGCATGCCAAAGCAGTAGACACTTTTAAGCAAAGATTAAAGGTTTTTCTTTTTAATCAGTCATTTGGCAGCGATGTTAGCATTTCACCCTGGTGAGGCTAAGGATCAATTTTTAATGCTGCTGTGCAGAGAGCAGGCAGGGTGATTGGCAACAGAGAAGCTATTTACAAAGGATGCATTTACAAATTTTCCATAGAAAAATGTGCAGAGGGCACGATTGACGCCTCTTACAGAATTTTCGATGAGTGTTCTCCCTTTTTTCACTTTGTCATGAGGCACGACCCCTGCGAGCCCCCGGTGATCACTGCTCTGTGTGTGGATGAGTGCATGTGCTCGCTCACATGTGCCTCACATGTAAGAATAAGAAAGAAATCTCACCTTCTCCCTTGTGTTACATTCTGTTATATTTCCTCATGTTGTGCTGCGAGGGTAACTAGGTCAGTCGACCCTGGTGTAAACATCAGAAGACACCCTCCCCCCAAGAAAAGAGACAATGAATTTATTAAAATCATTATTTCTCTGCCTTTTCCACGTCTATTATTCACCACTATATTTTGGGCATTCAGCGTCACTTGTTGCGTGTTTATATATATATATATATATATATATATACATATATATATATATATGCAAGGGTCAGGGTGTGTCTGAATAGAAAATATAAAATCGGATTGTAAACAATATAAAACAGTTGATCCAGATATCCAGAGATGTTTGCACAGGCTCTTGGAGAATCTAGCAGGTTTAAGCAATGGACTTATCTGCTTCTAGGTAAACGAAGAAAAAAGGCTCCACTTTAGAGGACTTTGGAAAGGACAATAAGCAGTTAGCGCTACCGATGGATGGGAGTGTCGGGCAATTTACGTGCTGCCCTGAATGGGAGGACCAGGTCTAGCAACCTCACTGAGGGTTTCAGGGTCTCTTGAAGAAGAGAGGAAATGCTGCAGGGGCTCCATGGTGGCATCAATATTGCAAGAACAGAAAGTATCAGAGATATACTTAAATATAGGTAATGAAGAGAAGCAGTTTCCTCATCCCTAATATGAGGTTCATCAGCTGTTGAGGCAGCCAACCATCACACCACCATAACCTCAGATAGCAAACTGTCTCTACCCCTACAGGGGATGGGAAGAGGCTGTGAAGAAAAGAGTACAGATCAAGTTCCTTGACTATATCAAGGAACCTTGTTCAGATCAGACATGGTGTTGTAATCATCAATGTATAGAGTTGCTATTTTCATTGTTTGGATGTTTGGAACACGTGGGGATCTGTCCTACCTGTGTAGATGAGTAGTGAAAGCACTGTCTCAGTTACTCACTGTGCAAGCTGACACCATGGCAGCTGATGCTCTTCTGTAACCCCAATGTATCCTCTCCCTCTTACAATCTGTTCCTCAATGAAACAGTCCATCTATCCACTACCAAGACAGCCACTCAAGCAGTCAGACTTTTTCAGCCCACAAACCGGCGATCCAATGAATGACCCCAATACTCCGTTCAACGACATCATAGTATTTGTTAGGGACAAAGGCCAGGTATTGGTTGGGCCTTACATAGGGCATGCAACGTTCTACCTCAATCAATTTGTCTTTCTTCTCAGATTATAAGTATGAGCCCTACAAAGAAAACACAGAGGACGGACTTTTAGTGTTCGATCAGGCAGAAAGAGGTTGTTGATTCCTGAAGCAATGATGCTGAGGTGTGTGTATATATATAAAAATCATTCATGTGCCGAGTTCAGTCATTCCTAATATTAACGTGGAGCAGCAGCAGCATTTTGGGGGCTCGTGTTCAGTAAAGTGTCACGGTGGAACCGACTGCGATGTGATGTGCATATGGAAACCTTAATGGCGGAGAGTTGGGACCAGGTCTTGGCAATAAATGACTGGAACTATGACAAGTGTCAGAGTTCTGTCACAGTGGTTCACAGGTCTTGTTAACCAAGGTGTCAGCAGGGGTGGAAATGAGAGGACTGTGTGTGTGTGTGTATGCATGTGTATGCACAGGTGTAAGGTGAGCATTAGACAGCACTCCTACCTCCACCTTCTCAACTGACACCACCAATAAAACGGAACAGACCAAGGTGCTATGCTATAAGTCTCTTTCCGTGTGTGTGTGTGTGTGTGTGAGCACATGAAAAAAGGGTCCTGTGTGCTGCAGGGCTGTTGCTGCTGTCACCAATTTGCCAGGGCCTCCAGATGGGAATAGGAGCAAGGTGACGGAGCTGCGGCTTGATAAACACAGAAGCCCCGCTTCGATTTCCTATCCAGTCCACTTTGGAAACACATGGCTCTTCCTGGCCACTCTTGACCGGCGGAAGAATATAGAAGCAGAGAGAGGAAAGGGGAAAAAGGGATGAGGGGGCGGGGGAGAATAAGGACTGCCACGAGAGGGACTTAGTGATGAGTGTGCAGTGAGGGAGATAGCAGCAGGAGGAAGGCTGAGCAAAAGTGATGGAGGGAAAGTCTCCATGTCAAAGAGATAGGAAGAGTGTGAAAGTAGGTTGGAGGTCTCGCGGAGTCATTGACGTCATGTGAGTGCTCCCCAAAACAACGCATCGCAATGTTTAAAGGTGAAAACAGCAGCGCACATCCCCTGGCGCGTTGCTAGCGGCCCTCACAAGGCTCATTCTCCTGTCGCATCTTTGCTTCACTCCCACTTTTACCTGAGAACGACTCTCTGGGTTCCGCTTTTCAACAGGCATCAAAAGTTTTAACACCAACTTCAGCTAGAGAGGGAGGTGAGGCACCAAACTCCCTTCTGCCCCCCTACAGCGTTAAGGAGATCACATTTTGAACCCCCCCTCCCGCACCGCCACCACCACTACCAAGCCTCACCCTGCCGCTCCTCTCCTCCATGCCTTAATACCAACATAAGAGGACAAGTGTGGGCTCTAAGCACCGATGATCAAACACGGGAGGCTGCTGGGTGCGCTCGGCTCAGGACGGTTGGCCTAATAGGATTGGAAGCCCCCAGGTGAGCCAAAGGACACCTCCAATCAGCATGATTAGCCAAGGGCTAAGAAGCGATTCTAGCTATAGCGAGTCATATACAGTGGTAAAAGGATCACATGCTATGCGGCGAATCAGAGCAGGTCGCTTGAGCGTGCAGTGTTACGGTTGGTGTCAGAGTTTTGTGCGGGATTGATGGAGTGTAAAGTTGCTGGTTTAATGTGTCAAGATGATCTCCAGATTTGGAGTGTTTTCTAAACATCATTAGGCCAAGAAAAGCATGTGATGTGTGGAGATGTGGAATAATCTTGTCTGTCTTGGTACTTAAAAACAGTGCGTGACGTGCACACGTGCATGCTCGCTGTGCACAGACGGAGAGCGAGGCGACACGTGCCCATATGGTTTCGAAGGCACGTACATTAAAGGTTAAAAAAAAGACATCTGCACGTTTGGTGTTACAGAAGTCTCACCATCCTCCGTCTATCAGAACATGAACCAGCATGTGCACACACACACGCACGCGCTCGTGCACGTGCGAGCACGACAGGCTTTTATAAACTCATTCCATCTAGAAAACAATTACTGGAGACTGAGCTCATCACTGACTAAGCAAAAGTCATCCAGCGTGTAAAACACACAATATAATTAGCGCACATCAAGCCGCTGCGTCCTACTGCGCATTAATGATGCTTCCCTCCGAAGTGAATTATGGTTTGATGAGTGAGAAAGTGAGCCGGGAGGGGCGTCCGGGAGCAAGTCATCAGTTTGAACGGCGAGGCCACTGCGGAAGAGCCAATGGAATCTTTGAAATTGACTATTTTGCGCTGTTTCACCCACCAGTTGTCACACAGTCAGCTGTAAAACCCACCATTGGTCACTGAATCTTTACTCCCTAAAAACCAATAGGATGTCAATAAGGGCCAAACTTCCCTTCCCTGTCACTCCTGTGATACTGACTTCTGGCTAAACCCTGACGGCGGCACATTCATCAGCTGCGAAAAGGTTAAATACCTGCTGCGCCATCACTGGCTGGGTATGTTCAGAAATATGACATTCTCCTAAACCCACAGAAAGCAGCGCAGACGCAGCGCTCAGCCCTGAGAGATCCACTCATGACCTTTTTACGATTTATGCACATCCAGCTTAAATTAACGTGACGCCAGCGCAGCTCTTTAGCAGGTTCAGACGAGAGAAAAGAGGCGACAAATCTGGCAGAAATAAAGAAATATCACCTTCAGATTTATCCTAAATGTGCCAATTATGAACCTGTGTTCTGGATTCTCTTTATTTCCAGATCATGCATATGTACATCTGGAAGGGGGGGTTGGTTGACGTCTCTGTACCGAGATAGTGACCACACCCTCTAGCTCACCTGTCTGCAAAAACGTGCGCACACACACACACACACACTGCATGCAAAGCAAACCCTCGAGCATGCACTCCCTCATGCTACCTCAATGCGCCTATTTAAACCTGCCACTAATAAATTTATATTTACTGCTTGCATGGAGGACTTATAAATTACGGCGTACAATAAACCTGGCACACACATCTCAAAAGCTCTTTCAGGGGATGTTAAAGCAATATAGCAAGCAATTTTCCAAAGTGGATTACAAATTTCACATCCAGGTTTTATTGCACATTATGATAACTTAACCACATCTAAATGTTCCGCATAAATGGGAAATATGTGCTGCTTAATATGCTATTTTTCATTTTTTAAGAAGCGCTTTGCAAATGCTGCCAAGCGAGGGAGCGTGCTGGTTTGTGCGGTGGGGGAGTCAATAATCTTTATGAGGTGGATTTTAATTACAAGGAGATAACTGAGTATCCTCCTCAAGGCAAACCTCCATCAATCTCTATTCTGCATCAAGCTCTACGCAGCCTTAGTGAACACACACACGCACGCACGCACACACACACAGATATGCAGACATACCCTTTCAAGCATGATTGATCAATCAATTGGTGATGTATTATTTTCATCTCAGTGAGGCTAACCCAGCAGCGTATATGGCAGGCTCTGCTAGATGTTGTTTTACCCCATGCACGCTAACGCACTTACACTAACAACAGCACACACAGCGACAGAAAGCACGGCTACACACGTGTACAGAGGCGCTGGCAGGATAATCCCACGAAAAAAGGTTAAAGCTGATGTTTTCCCAAAGAACGATGGTCTGTGAAAGGTCGGGTCAATCATGTGCTAAGCAGGCCCTGTAAGAAAGAACCTGTTTTAAATAATAACATTAAACAGATCATTTAAACACACAACGGCACCACTGGTAGGTGTAGAGCTTCACCCTCCAACTGGTCTGTAATGGGCCAACTATTCAAATGGGAGCAGATTTAATAAGTTGACTGCAGCCGGTGTAATGAAGCAGTGGCGTTTCCAGTGAAACCAGGCGCACGGTGCCAGCAGACGTCTCTGTTCAACAATTCTTTTAGGGGAATATTGCTGTGTAGCAGTAAATGTGATCTGGCCTTGAAACAAGTGCCGTTTTCTCTTTAAGTGGCTGATGTTACATCTGTAGTGTAAGCACTTTAATTCCAGCTGTCTGGCACGAGGCAAGCAGCAATTGAAGGAGAAGCAGTTGCCTGACGCTTTTTTAATGGTGTAAATGTATTAGAGCTGGTTTTGTGGCAGTTCAATGACTCTCGGTGGAGCAGAGGGAGGATGAATCAGGCTGCTGAAATATCGTGAAGGTTGGGGAGAGAAAGGCAAAATAGAGACTATATGTCTACCTGTTTTAAATCCAAGCAGCAATGAGGGTTTAAGTTCTCTTAAGTTTTTAATGGAAAATGTGCCAGACAAGAAAGAGCAGGAGCTGCTTGCAAAGCGATGCCTGCTCATGTCCCAACGTTATTAATAACAGAGTAGCCACGGGGACGCTTTCACATCTTAGTGGGGTAGTTCAGGGGATAACTGGTTGGAAAACAAATCAAATCATTGTGTACATCATCTATCACATGGCACTACTGGGTGCAGCATTGCGTAATTTCACTTGGTTTAAGACTTATTGAGGACTAATGAGGTTGAATTTGTGCTCCGAGTGATGTCATTTCAGGACACCAAATCCTTGTAGTGTTAATTAAAACTCAATGAAATGGCGTAGATGAAAAATTTGCATGGATGAAAGCCAGAATAAGGCACACTGCTGGGAAAATCTGGTTTTCAAGTGAATAAGTTATTATTTTGAGAAATTAATAGAACTTTTATGGATTCTGCAATAATGCAACGATACCTGGGGGCAGATATTTGCGGTCATTGTCAGCGGCTTCATCGGGGTAAACGTGGTTATCGCCTCATGTGTGTGTGACCTCAGCTAGCTGTGGGTCACAGGTTACCTTCACACCGCCGTCAAAACTCACCTGAATCTGAGTTGTTTCTGACAGAGTAAACAGCACAATTCTAATGGAATCTGGCATTTTAAAATCCAATTCAGGCCACTTCCAAATGTGGTGCTGAATACGGATACGTACGTTTATTGAACGCGACCGTGGTCTGGACTACGACTTTGATGCCCTTCTGGAGCAACACGTCACTATATTGCGCCGCTGACAAAAACGGAAGAGGAAATTGGAGTCGCCATGGCGACAATAAACATGGAAGACATGATGGAGTTAACCAGTGGAGAGATAACAAGGTCTTAATTAGTAGTTGGGGTGACACAAGCCAAAATTGAAGGTCTTATCGTAATCGCTCGTAATCCTCCTTTTAACCACCACCCGCTCGCAAATTAGCCACCACACACTGTTAAAAATAGGCCCCAGAGACTCGCCTCAACGGCTGCCGCCATGTTCGCTCGGCGCTCTGGCGTCATTAACGTTTAACTGTGCATACGGATCCCTTCAGGAGCGCGAGCTGGTCGCATCGGTCTGCAGACAGGCCACGCTCAACGTCTCATCTGAGCAGCGAAACAAAATTTTGGATTCGAGCGATAAATCGGAATTGAGCATTCAGGCCTGCGGTGCGAAGGTCATGGCAGAGAATAGAGGGAGGATGGAACATCTCGAAAGAAAATGACCTTTTTTTCCCTTTATGGATGTTTGTGGGTTTATTTTTCATCCTAAACAAGGTTTTACATCAACTCTCTGCTACAATGATCTAACCTACCTCTTAAAATGTGCAAACAAAGGTTGGTGTCCAACCTGAATTTGGACATTAAATATTTAAATATATATTTTCATTCTTAACGATATAGTCCCTCACTGAAGGCCATTATACAAATGCGGCTGGAATTTCAAAGTGTTGGAAGTCGAACATGATGCGGTACAGTACGACAGGTCGCCCTCGCTGCTTCCTCCGTTGTTTTCCTCGCCCTGCTCCTGCTCCTGCTCCTGCTCCTGCTCCTGCTCCTGCTCCTGCTCCTCTTTCCCCCGCTTGCTCCCGCAGAGATAAAGAGCTTTTTGCAGCGTGTTGGTGCGCACATGGGCAGGCCCTGGCATATGTTTGAACGCGAGCGCGAGGTGTGAGGGTTTACATTTGGGAGCGCGTGACGTGCGGTAACCTGGGTATTTAATTGCTCGGTTGTGAGCGCGACGGTGAGGATTTGTACACGTGTGGCAGCATATGCTCCTGCTGTGACTGTGTGTTTTGCTGTAGGTGTGAGCGTTTGTGCTTTCATCAGTCCACACAAGTGTGTGCACCTCGCATCTACGTGCAGTCAGCTGAGCAGATGTGTAGATGACTTGCGCACGGGATTGTGTTTATCCTCGTTTGTGTGTCTGTGTGTGTTGAAATGAACGAGCGCTGTCAGGTGCTGCTCCTCGCTGTGCCAGCCGCATCTGGAGCCATCTGCGTCGGGGCTCTGTGGGGGGGGGGTGGGGAGGTGACTTTAATGCACTTGAACTCCAGACAGACCTTTCTCCGACATTCGTCAGTATGAAACCAAGACAACTGGGCCCAGTCAAGCTGAACCGGCTGATCTGGGTTGGTGAGCAGGAGACAGACGCTTTGGTTACACAGTAACTCTCGGTCAGACTCACCAGGGAGCCTCCGGCAGACAGATACACACAAACACTGGAATCTGTTTGTTTCGATGATAGAAACACAGTGTTTCATATCAAAGGGCATTCGCTCCTTTTCCTCGCTGTCAGAGTTCTCCTGGCAACAATTCACAATAAAACCCAAGTTCACTTTCCCATGTGTGTAAATCTTTCCACAACATCAGTGAATCCTGTCTGCATCCTGACTTTGGATTCTTCACTTCCCTTCACTTTTAAACTGGAGAATCCAACAATTCAAATTTAAGATTCTTTGTTCTTGATATGAAGCATGTTTGGGTCTGTGGTTCCAGCACAGACTTGATTTAAATATTTGCTAATGCAGGCAAATGAAAGGAATTATCAAGAACTTGCAGGCAAAACCCAGAAATATTCTTGCTGTACGTATTCTTCCTTCTCTTCCTGCTGCCGGTCCCCATGACCCTGAGCCTCTTATTTTCTGTGAATCACCTAAAGAGAATAATGATTGTAACATGCTACATTAATGAATTTGAAAATGACTACATATTGTTTTTCTGACCAAAATATTTGATATTACAGTAAACACGGGTTAAAAAAATCCAGAAATTAGGCCATCTTTCTTAAAAAAGCAGGTGGAGCATTTGTTAACCCCTCACCTCATCATTCTGCTGTTCTTAGTAGACTAATTGATTAATTATATATAAAAAAACATTCAAAATTACAAAACAAGAGCTTACACACAGAGACAAAGACCAGTCACATGTATTGTTACGCAAGCTTCCACCAAAAAAGCAACAGAAAAAAATGACACAAGCCGAGCAGAGAACTTGCTGCAATAATATGATTAGAGATGCACAAAATCAATTAATGCAGCAGAGGAATCAATAGGTGTCTTTCAGCATATATGTCCTGCAGTTAATTAATAAAAGGAGAGGACATTAAGGAGCAGAGCGTCAGACTGTGGCAACGACTGTCATCAGTCACAACATGTATACTGATGGCATCAGCAGGAAGGAACGGGAAAACATAGACAGATATTAATGTGAGCCCGGCAAACTACGGAGCCCTGCCACAGGCGGAGACGCTCGCCAAAGCACCAGTGTCTACATTTTAACATATAGCATCCATTCTTTCACACGCAGGGGATGCTGTAGATTTGTCACATCAATATTGCTCATTTTACTCAGCTACTGCAGCCCCAAACATATAAGCATCAATTTGGAAGAGACCCAGGGTTCGATGAGGCCTGAACTGTTGCAACCAGGCCCGAGGTCGTCTCCTTTATTGTTTACCAGGCTGGATGAGCAACACTGATCATTACATTACAGGCAGGGCTGCAATCGACTGAGAAAATGGTTGCATTCGTCTGAAACCAGTCTTGAGTCATACATTAAGACAGTAAACATGCTAGCGTTGTGTTTACCAGTATGTTACAGTTGGTAAAGAAAGGCTTCTCGACTGAAACAATTCAGCATTTAAGCTAACATGATGGCTAACGTTTGATTTAGACTATATTTCAGGTTAGGCAACTGATATTAAGGTCAAACTGTAATTTGACACTTTGGAAAATGGTTAATATTTATGACTTTTTGTATATGGGATTCTAAACTACAACAAATTTTATGTTTAGTCTCCAGGTATCTTTTAGTTACCAGACCAGTTGGACCCACTGACCTGTCATTAGCTGACTTGTACTGACTTCACATGACCTCTTATCTCACGTGCACTGACTTTATCTGTTAGCAGTTAGCGAGATTGGGTCTAATGTTAAATAATGTTGATGATGCATGTAAAAATGTTTCATTCTTTTCTTCTCCTTATTATTTACTGAAAAAAACTACTAAAAAGAACTGTTCATGCAGCAACGCCACTTTTAGTTCACTAGTTTGCTGCAACTATACTGATTGTGGCACACACACCTACACACACACTCTGTGACATCATTGAAATACCTTCTCACCTCAATCATGTGATACAGCACAGGCCGTCCATCTTTTGGTCTCAATAGGAGGAAAACAATAAGATTTCAATCTGTAATAGTATTACCGGCTGTAATGGGGTTAGAGCCGGCTGAATTTACCTTGGTGAGGCAGCTTAAAACTTTATTAGGTTTAAGACCTTTTGCTTTTCTACTTTTTCCTGCTGCTACTGATACATACAAGCCATTAAGCTCCAGAGAGTTGAAGGTATCAGCTTAGTTAAAAAAGTTGAAGAGGGGCCCTTCGGCTCGCCGCTTCTACTGACAAACACGGCGTTATCTTCAGGAGTAGGAGCCTTTTCTTTCTTTCTTTCTTTTTTTTTTATGTGTTGACATGAATAGTTTCAGTGTGCCGCTGTGCGACTGATTACAGGAGGAGTCTTAATCAGGTGGCGCAGTCTCCTTGGGGACCTGAGGCCGAGAGAGTGCTACATCCTGTCAGACTCCACGGAGAAACAATCAATCATCAGAAGAGCTCGCGGAAAGAGGAGAGAGAGCTGGCCGGCATGATAGGAGAGATGGAGGAAGAAGACAAAGAACGAACGAGATGAGGCGAGAGGAGGAGGAGACATGCCCTTGCTAGCGTCAAGATATTTAAATTGGAGAGTATCTATGAAAATGCAATGAGTCTAGTTAGACAGGGAGCCAGGCCACAGCACGGCTGTGCGCTGTGGACGCCAAGGCAACGTCAAAGCTCATCACAACTGACATCTAACATTTTCATTGGTTCCCCTGTCACATTTAACCTTACATGTCTGTTTCGCTGCCCTGGCAAAGCGCCGTCTCCACTATCACCTTGTAAAAGTGATCACGCTTTGGCCACACTTTCAAACACCCTCGCAGATGAACACCAAAGCCAGGAGTGAAAAGAATCAGAGGGAGGAACAGAAGGGTTGAGGAGGGCCTTGGTTTTACACTCAGCAGTCTGCGTCTGAAGCCTGTGTAATGATGTGTCTCTTTAAAGAACATCTTAAATGAAAGGCCAGAACAATCCTCTTTGACAGGTGGGATTCTTTATTTAACAGCAGAGGAGAGACAGGACAGGGCCAGCAAACACACAGACATGAGCACGTGCACGCAGGTTTGGCGATGAATGTTCAAAGAGGCATGCACAGGCATAAACTACAGGAACATCTACAAAGAGGATTTCCTGCTCTGTCCATGTGAAGCAGAGGAGTTGGAACAGACGTAGAGCCAAGCCCATAAAGGTGATTTATGGAATTTAAAAGATATGTGTTCTTGGCAAACCATGAAGGATATTAAGTGCTGGATGGGAGGGCTCGGACACAGACGTGAAACCTGTTAATCTACACCCGAAGGAAAAGAAAAAGTCATCTTGCCTCAAGAATGTTAGACAGAGAGGGAAAATCTGAAAATTTGCGTGATAAAAAAAGCCTCCAGTCCAATGTTGTTCTAAGACTGCCACTCCAGGAGAGGCCAAAAGTGGAAAAATGTTTGGCTCACCTCTTGCACTATCCCTGAGGAGAAGACATTCCCACCATCTTAAAAGGAGAGACAGAGAGGGGGAAAGAGGAGAGACGGGGGAGAGCGCAGCTAAGCAACAACTGCAAACAGTTCAAGAAGAGCAACATACAGCAGCCTGGAGTTAAAACAGAGGAAAAAGGAACAAAAGTAGAAGGAGAGAAGGGAAATGTTCAGCTGACAAAAGTGGCTCAAGCGTCATACATCAAGCACTTGTTACCTCTCCCGGTGCTTGTGATTGCACATGACTGCAAACAAGTCAGTGATAAAAATCTGAAGAAAGATGAGACCAATCGGGCTAGCTTTAAAGATCATCAATCACGGCCCTCTAAGCTCAGATATTATTAGTTCAAGTAAAGCTGCACTCTTCCATTTTATGGACATCATAAAAGACTTTGGAGAGAGAGAGAGAGAGTGTGTGTGTGGGTCCCCCCCAGTGTTTTAACTAGGGCTGAAATGGATGCGTTTGAAAAAATCCGACAGGATGGATGGATGGACGGCTCTAATGCGGTAGCACTAAATGAATCTCGTTACTCCAGGTTCCCCAAAGGAAGGAATGTAGGTTTGTGGCAAAAGCAAAAGCTTCAAATCGCACATAAATACAAACACCGCTTCCCTCGGAAATCACTCCAACTTCCCTTCCACCAATTTCCCAACCGTTCTTTCTGCCTGGCAGTGAATGCAAAGCCCATCGCCGCCTGTAGAATAGCTCGTATTTGTGTTTCAGTACTGAACGTGCATGCTGAAAGGACCTGGCCTTCCATGGCACCTCTGTGTGTTGTCTGCTATAAAAGAGCTTGCACCAAGGTCTGCCCAAAGACCTTCTGTTGCTAAGACACCTTTTTAGATGCAGTTCTTCAGATACAAAATGATTTCATTATTCTGAAAAAGGAAAAAAAAATACGAGTTTTACACACCTCCGTTGCTTTAAAATGTCCCCTTACCAAGATATTCCTCATTCTACAACAAGCCTCAGAATCTGAAACAAAACACATTTCATTTTCTCCCCCTGTGGTAACCACGGTAGCGGCTGTCACCAACAGCCCTCTAACCTCTCTCTCCCTCTCTTTTGTCTTCCCCCTCTCTTGCAGGGCTTGTTGGGCCGGACACAGGCACACCAGTGACCAAAAAACAACGGCACAGCTTAAGGCTGCCCAGGAATGTCAGTGGGTTCACATTTCACATGCAGATGTGTGACCTCGGAGCCCTTTAGTGAGAAGGTGTGCTTTAACCTCACAGAGAGGCATAAGGAGGGGATAAGAGGGGCAAGGGGCACCTAAAAGGGAGATTTGGGGTGGGGGAAGGGTAACAAATAAGTTGCATCTACTCTTAAAATGCTAGACGTCTCTGTGCCTATCCTCATCCTCCTTTTCCCAAAACTCTAATGCGAACCATTAAACTTCACTGATATACCTTCCAGACTGTCGTAATTGTCGATATTCTGAAAACTTGCCTGTGCCGTCTCCTTTATGTGCGATCTGTGCGCCCCCTCTCTTCCCCTTACTCCAGAGGACATGAAAGAATTAACTTTTAAAGTGCATACTTAAGATTTCTCCCCAAATAATTGAAAAAAAAAAGCACAATGGGAGGGGTTATGTAAGGCAAAAGTACTGTGAGCTCTGCAGAAGAAACCAAAGCTACTGTCATCTGCTCTCTGTAGGCCCAGGCAGGCACAGTTTCAACTCAAGGGCTTCACACTTCTGTAGCTCCTTTCTCCTTCCCTCGCTGCTCTCCCTATTCTAACTCTCTCTACACCCGGTTGCCTCTACCCCCTCTCCTCTCTCCTTTGCTCTCAATGCTGGAAACTTCAAAGACAACAAGATCTTCTGCAAAAGCACGGCGCTTCAAGCTCGCTGTTTGTTTTGACCCTGCAGCCCCGTGCTACAACTCTCCACCTCCAACTTGCCAACCCTGCAAAATAGATGAGGGGGAGAAACCGAGGAGTGCGTTTGTTCGCCCTGCCTGTCTCCAACCTTCATCTTTCTCTTCTATTATCATTATGTATGCCATATGCCACTCTTCCACAGTGACCTTACAAAACTGATGACAAAGTACTATAAGTTTCTTCTGAGAGAAAGAAGCAAGAACTTCTTGGATAAGATATTCTACCGAGAAAGTAGAAATAAAAATCAATATCATGCAATTTGCACCCAAGTGTACACATGTTTAAACTTCCAGATTGAGATGATGCAGCAGGAGTCCTGGATTTGTTTTAAGCTGCTTGATTCCGGTGGTTAGAATTGGTTGCTAGCATCATGTCAGAACATTAACAATGGTAAACGTTTGCAGCACTAAACTATAAACCATCCACTTTCCTGTAATGATCAGAAAAATGTATCGAGGTGAAATTTCTTGTATCCTGCAGAGTAAAAAGCCTTGTTTCAGAAGACATGATCTCTCCGTGTATGTGCATACAAATCGGATCAAAACGATCCCACCTTCTTATCTAATTCAAGGATATCCTGATAAATTATCCGAGCATAGTATAGTTTATGTTAATTTATGTTTTCAGTCTTCACTGTGTGCAGATGTGTGTGTTTCTCTACATGTGCCATGTTTAGCAGGGCTGTCCCCTAATAGTTGAGACATCGAGAGCATCCAGCAAGGCCAGGGGAGCAAGGGAGCAATCCATAGGCCTGCGTAGCCATGGCAACTAAACAAGGAATAGGCTAGATGTCAGGCGAGCATGGCTAAATTACCCATTAGAGAAAGCAGGAAAGGGAGAGAGGGAATACTGGTCAGGGCACAAGAGGCTAATGGGGAGATAAGATGGCCAGCATATAGAGTACACACACACACACACACACACACACACACACACACACACACACACACGCACACACACACACACACACACACACACACAGGCATGAGCAAGCACACACACGCACAGAAAATGTAGAAACGTGCAATGCTGGCAAAAACCCAATGAAACAGGAAAACACGATTAAATGTATACAATTTAAAGAAAAGGCAACAATACACACATCAGCGCACACAAAAAACATGTCTCAATATGCACGTCTAGGCAACAATAACACACAGCACGCACACGTGCCCACGGACACACATATGCCACACAAAGGTAAGACAAAATGGTTGTAATAAAGAAGCCCTCTCGGAGAGGTTGCTTGTGAATGTGAGGGAGATGTATTTATAGGAATCCTCCTGTGAGATCTCTGTTCAATCTCACATTTGTGTGTGTGTGTGTGCACATGAGAGAGAGAGAGAGATAAAGTGTGTGTGTGTGTGTGTGAGAGAGAGAGAGAGAGAGATTGTGTTATTGTCTGCTTCTTCATTCTCGTCTTTGATGCACGACCTACTCCTTGAGTCTATACTAATGAATAAAAGACTAAAAAAAGGGATCTGTGGTAAGTGTTTAATCCTCTGCAGGAGTGCAAAGGTAAAAGGGATCCGCCACGTGTTTCCTCTGCGCATCACACATGCACCCGACCCGAAGTATCCAATCAAGCCGACACACTCACACAAACAACACGGTCCCACACATGCGCTGGGCTGTATCCACATTCTAACACGCAAAAACTCACACGCGCTGACACACAACCCCTGCACACCCAGACTGAGGCAGGCAGGATTCTCTTCACTTTAATGGCGCACATTCATTTGCATGCGCCATAATTAGCGTCAGGCACACAGAGCCTGGTCCTGGGGGAGCTCTGTGATAACCGCTTCCCCTTCTATTAGGGCTCTCATTCCAAGAGTGTCAGACGTTGCACATCTTCATTGTGGGGCCCGCAGCACATTGGCTCAGCGGAACCTCGGCGGCTCGAGCTACCGCTGGCACACGTATTAGGGCTGTGGGGAGGTGGAGGTGGTGGTGGTGGTGGTGGTCGGGGGGGGGGGCAAGACAGTGGGGACGTGGCTTTGCAAAAAAAAATAAAATAAAAGGAAGATTGGAGATGCAAGAAACGGTGGAGGGTGGGCAGAGGGAGGAGGAGACAAAATGAGGATTGAGAGATGTAAAGAAGAAAAGGATTGAGGTGATAAGTTTGGGAGACAAAGAGAAGGAGCGAAACGTAGACAAAGAGAGGTAGCGCACTGCAATAGGCAGACAGACGGAGAGACAGGCCGGACAGAGGTAATGAATGCAGTTATTAAATTGTTTCAGCTGCAAAGAGGTCTATTCTTATGCCATTATAAAGGGAACAATTTATCCCCACTGATCGGCCCTGTCTCCTTTCTCCTCGCTCACTTTGATCTGCCAGCATATTGCCTTGATGTGTCCTATTCAATAGCGAATCTGGGGCAATTTTAATGCTTTTGTACCTCGCCACCGCTCCACTTCTCCCTCCCTGTTTAAAAATAGCTGTTAATTATAAGTGCAGTTTAAATGTCTCTAGTGACCCAGAAATGCAGGTTGGAGTGAGAAGAAGGGATTCAGCATCTCCAAGTTTAAAAAGACCGAGACACGATTTCTCTCCTTCTTTATCATCCTCCAGTCTTTGCTTTCTCCTTTCTCCCCCCTCCTCTACTTCTTTGTCTTCTCCATTCACCTCCCCTCCGATTCTTCTCTCCTTTCTTTTTGGTGTTCCTCCACAGTTCCTTCCCTCCATCTCTGGTGTTCTCTTACCCCTCTGTGGCATTTCATCGGCACTGTGGGAGTGAGCGAGGCTACGGGGATAGGGGATTCAGCTCTTTCTCTCCATCACACGAGAGAGCTGCAACAAGACATTGGAGACCATGTGAAACCGCTTCAGTCTGCAGATTGTATGTGCGTCACACCGAGTCTTTGTGTATCTCTCCCCAACTTCCTCTTCTAGTGCAGCCGCAGGAGTGGGATGTTGAAAGGGAAGGCATGTGAAGGTGCGCTAGGTAGCGCAGTATGAGGCAGAGGCATAGAGTATACCTGTGGGGAAGAGAAGGGCTGTGCAGAGACCTGAGGTGTGCACCTGGGGGGTACAGTGTTATAAATAAAGCATTAGCCTCTTGAAGGGAATGGAGATATGAGGGGCTGTCTCTGCAGCACTCTTTCCCCCACTAACTCTTACTAACAGTTAACCTGCAGGCATGTGCATGTGCTCCTTTCATCGTGGAGGTGGTACATGTAACAAGTAGAAAATAAAAATCACTAGGAGACTGTAAACCACAGAATTCCTCTTCAGACACGGACACCGGTCACAGATGGACTTCGATCACGTATGAACGACATGACATAACAGGAAGACTCATCCTGTAACGTTCACCTTTGGAACCGTGTAAACCTGCTTGAGAAGCGTAAAAAAAAAGATAAAGATAATGTGGGATAGAAAGTTAGCCTGAAGTGCTTTATTTTTAATAAATCCCTGGGTATCAAAGTGTGAGAGTCAGCATCTTGACTGACCTCTGGTGGTTGGCTGCCGTAAAAGTAGTGAATTCTCAAGTTAAAATCTTTGGTAATATATGTTAAATCAATTAAATTGCAACCACATATCTTGGTATGTACTTTGCATTTACAAGTGAAAATCATTTAAAGATGCTATATGACAACTTAATAAACCACATGGTTCAACAGCTTTGCACGATTCCATGCACGTGCCATTTTAAAAGCTGTTTCTGGGTTTGTGAAAGAGTGAGTGCAGCAGAAGTGATACCGAGTCCCAGTGACTTTGGTTGTGTGGTCAATCGTGATTTCTATCGGAAACACACTGTCGTGATCCCCACAATTATGGAGAAACGGCGCCACAGTGTTCAGCTTTAATTCAATTAAGATTTGCAGTTTGGAGAAGACATTTCTTATTAATTAGATAATGTACGGGGCACTGAGATCATATCCTGTTACCTGTGCGGAGATTTATGCATTATTGTTCCGGTGAAAACAACAGCATTAAAAAGATTTGTAACACTTGAGGAAAGCGTGTGAGAATGCTAATGATAGGAAAATGCTTGGAGCCAATTAGAGCACCAGTTAATAGTCTTATCATGAGCTTTTCTTCTCAGACGTAAGGTGTACGTCCCCCAAACTGTGACTCCAGTTGAAGACAGTAATAAGGTAATTTTCCCAATTTTGTATCATTTTCGGTCTGCCGCTGGAACACTGTTTATACACACAGTTGCAGAGGACAATGTTTAGAAGGTACGCTGACGCGTCGCTCTGTAATGTGCTGTCCCTCCCTTTTTATAAATATGAAGCATCTGTTAATAAAATTAACAACGGCAGTAAACTGTGTCTGTGAGTCCCTCCACCTGCCACTGGGGTGCAAATGGAAAACATCATTTGGTCAAAGATTGGATTCGTAATTTTTGTTCAACCTCATAGATGAAACTGAAGCCCACTCTTGTGTGTTTATGCTAATGGTGACTTACGATGTCCCGTTTGCACAGTTTTTCTCTTGTGCCTGATTAGAATGCAGCTACTCCTCCAGAAGGACATCCAGCAATCTCAGCACACTGTAACCTGCACTCTAACTAAAAATTAAGATGACCTCTCAATGTCGCTTCTGCCTCCCCAGGAGATGATATAATATATGTCCCCATCAGTGTCCAAGGCCTGAAATTGAAAATATGTACGGTGATGACGGGGTGGTGCTGAAATAAGCCTGCTTACACAAGGTGGCCAGACATTTGCTAGATAAATAAGAAGAATGGAAGGGTTGAACCACAAGCACGACAGCATTGACAGATTTTATGAGACAATGTTCATGCTGCCCCCGCTGCTATGGAGGGAACAGTGCTACTATTTAAGGAGCTTTGATCCAGTGTGTGTTGCATGTTTGGTAAAGGTGCTTTTGGACTGCACCTAGTTTCAGTATCTGCTAATTCCTAGTCAGGTTCACAGGAGTGAGTCTATCATCAGCATCCTGAACAGGTTGACTGTTCATCACATGACATGAAATACAAAACAATCTTCCATTAAGTCAGGTTGAGGGGGAAAAGTAATCCAAAGTTTAATTAGTTTTTCTAAAACAGCATTTATTACTTGTGGTTTATGCAGAAAGAGCAGTTTTTCTGTCATGTAACGGTGTTTTAATACTTCCAAAATCATCTGTAAAGCACAAGGACAACACGATTTGTTAAAAAAAAAAAGCTGTGTGACTAGATTAAATGTTGTATTTATGATGTATGTTTCTAATCAATGCAGAGATTCAGAATCATGTGAATCAAGGGTGAGGCAAATGGGTGAGAATAAGAAATGTTGATGACCTTGATACAATAAGAACAGGGACCCAGAAGACAAGTTGCTGTAACCGTGGTTTAGTGATGCTGGTGAAAAGATAGGAAGCAGCAGTTGGACTACTTAGCTCGTGCTGCACATTACTGTTGTTATTAGCCAGGAGCATTTAGGGTTTGTGTGTGTGTGTGTGTGTGTGTGTGTGTGTGTTCACACAGCCAGCTACCAAGACATCCCCGGTCGAGGCCTTGTGTGGTGACAGAGGCTGATACCAATCTAATGAGATAAGAAACGTATGCAAATGAACCTGGCCACAGTTCACACTAATCAGCTTAGCGCCCCGATGGATATCAGCCACAGTATCTGTCGCATCGCACACAGTCTTACACACAGAAGCGTGCGCCCTCGCATGCTCTCTGAAGTCAAAACAGCCAGCGTGAGGATTTGTCCTACCAAAATAAAGTGTGTCTGTATTCACCAAAAAGGCCCACTCAAGATCGGTTTTTAAGTTTTTCATACCTGAAGGACTCCCACATGTAAATGGGCCGTGTGTGAGGTTTGACATTGGCAGGGCTGCATGCAGGACATGAAAAAATGGATGAGTGGATGTGCACGTGCACTAGTCATTTAGTGCTTAGGGTCACGTCTTTGGCGAGCCAAAGACAAGAGGCCCTGCAGGAGGAATGCATCACAGAAACATTTGGCAGAAGCCTAATGGGCCCTCAGAAGTGACGTGCGTGTCATGACGCGTGTTTTTACTTCATGTTAGTGCTGTCAGTGTTTATGCCCTGAACTAATATGGTCAAAGTATTTTACAGCAATAATAATAAAGTTGGTTAATTTTAAATGCTACGAGGTCGAGGGAGATAAAGGAGAAAAGCTGTGCAGCTGCACCGCTCCACACGTCTTTCTACAGCTATTATTATCTGTGGGAATCCAGGGCATCTTACATGCTCTGGGGGTTAAAGTGGTAACTAACTGTAAAATGACCCTGAATAACACAGCTGCCTTTCATGTAGCCTGGCCACGGACCTTTGCTGATGTCGGCTCATGCAAATTTGAAATTCCTGTAGTTCTAGGGGCGTAGGGGTGTAACAAGTTTTGGAGCATGTTTAATATGCGATGTCGTCAATGCATATGTAAATAGGGTACACTAACAAGACAAGATTTAAATAATTCCAAAAGTAATGCTGTTGTGCTGCCTGGGTGTAATTTCAGTTCTTCAACAATGGACACACGTATTTTTCATGTAGCTGCACAATTTTCCCACCTCTCTTCTTTTTTACCTCTTCGGTATTGCGCAATATCCCGTGGATTACCCTGCCGCGATGCTACATACCTCAGTCGACTCGTTCATAACCAAAGCTGGGCCAAGACATCTTTATGGAAATCACAGCTCTGGGTGTGTTGATTTGCAAAGGGCACGAATGCTATTCAGACTAGCCTTACCCTCCTCTTAGGATGTAGAATGATGGAAACAGACACTGACTTCCATAAAGCCAGACACCGACAGACCAAAGAAACACAGAGCACCTTGCTATAACTATATTGGTTGGCTCTGGTATGTTGGCGCTCATCTTATCTGGCTACATTCCCACACAGCATTCATCTAATGAAAACCTGGCTGGCTGGCTGGTCGGCTGGCTGTCTCATTAAGGACTATTGCCAAAGGTTCTTCTCCTCTGCATCAAAGTCACTCTGCTTTAATGTAGCTTTTATCAATGGCCAAGTAAAAACAAATAACGTCATTGAATATAAAAAAGAGAATAAAAAAAAATGAAAGTGGGGATGATGGGAGAAATCTATTCATTCTTTAAGGGCACTCAAGTGGACTTCCTTTGGTTTCAAATTAAGGAGAGGGTGTTTATAATATAGCTGGCAAAATGTAAAACATGCACATCAAAACACTTTTAAGATGCACGCAGGGAACCTGTGCGATACGGGCACACATAAAGGCATAGAAATGCAGACATACACATTACAGGCATTAACTACTGCATATATAAGTATGTCAAATAGCTGTGACGCTTTGAAAAATCCTCCAAAGACACATTAGAGCAAACTGCTAAAACCGGTGATCGTTCAGAGACCACAGCCAGAAAACGGTAGCAGCCAGTCCCACAGTGAATAACTGGGCTCTGAATATGAGGGTAGCCACTGTAACAAGGCCCACTTACTCACCCTAGACTCTCCATTCAAACAGGCACTTAAAAACACCATTATCAGGAAACTGGCAATAAGCCTTGAAATGTGGTTTTGAAGTGAGATGTGCAATAAATAAAGGTTTCAAAAATGAGAGGGGGAGGATCGGGAGACTGAGGTAAGGGGCTACCTAAGGAGATACAGGGTGTTAGATTTTATTAAACTTGCATTCTTGGTGCTGGTTTAGTAAACAGGTGGCAATCAACATGACAGGAAGTAAAGAAATCTGCAAGTTTTACAAAGGTGTGATTTTCTCTCATGCTGATAAAAAAAATAACATACCGCAACTAAAAATAAAATTCCTCATTTGTAAGCGCATGTGTATCTTGTTGTTTGGATATTCAGTTAACACCCTCTCCCTCGGGCTCAAAATATGCTTCCATTTGTGTTTCTCTGTCCATGCGGGAACGAGATGAATCATAAAGTGACCCGTAATGTCTCACCTTGGTCCCAGTTCCTCCCTCCCTGTTGCGCTGCTACCTCCCCCACCCATCTGCTTCTCGTCCCTTTCTCGCCCTCTTCTCATTTGTACCATTCCTCTCTCGCCCCTTTCCCATCTTTCTGTCATCTCCCTCTCGTCCGGCCTCTCATCGCTTGTTCATAACTCCGCGGCACTCGTTAAGCAGAGTCACAGTTTCCATCAGGGTCCAGGACTGGATATTTTTAGGCAGGGGCTCAATTTTGGGAGCTGTTCTGCAAAGAAGAATCCATGTCCAAATATTATGTGACACACCGGAAAGGGCACGATGTATAACTCTCTCCGCTTGCCTTCTCTGTTTTTCTATCTTGGGTTGTTTGCCGCAGAATGACAGCGCTGATACAATACGGGTGCCACCTTCATCGCCCCCTCGCTGTCCTCTGGATCTGTGTCAAACAAGAGAGCAAACCAGAAATTGGTGCATGCCAAAGTATTCTGGGAAGGAGTCCAAACAACATATTTGTTGAGTGGAAAAGAGATCGGAAATGCCCTGATGTCTGAAGGGATCTGCGGTTGTTTGGAGAAGCAAGGTTCAGACGCACAGCGTGAGGTGGGCCGCTGAGTCACTGGGGGCAGTGCTGGGCGGGGGGCAAATGTGGGTCGTGATGGGTTACATGAAAAGAAGCTCCGCGCTTCCTAAAGGATCGAAATAAGTTTGTTTTTGGGGTCACATCCAAAGGTTGCTGGAATCCACATAAAACATATTTGAGTAAATGTTTTCTAGAATTTCTTATATTAAATAGTCAAGATCAAGATAGGAATAACTGGAAAGTAAAAGTCAATTAGCCTTTTTTTATGTAAAGAGGTTTTAAAAGGCCAACAGTAACCCTAGAAATAGAATTACTAGCTAATAAGCTATAAAAAATAACTCCAAACATCAATGCGTTCATTTAAGTTAAGAAAAAAGAAAATTGGGAGCAAGTTCAGATGTTCCCATGATCTGAAGTATAACCAATGAGGGCACCACCCACAACAGCCACCTGTCGATATTCTTCACAGGCCCACAGGCATACATGTGTGCAAACCGTGTTCCAGTATAAGGCTGGCCTGCGACATGCCATACTTCAGTGCCAGGGGTTTTGTAGGTTCAGTGATATTTCACACACCTCTTGGAAAATGAGTGACCCTGGAACAAAACATGCTGCCCGTGGCAGCGAGCTACAAAGAGGAAGAAAGGCAGAGGTGTCTCGCCCGGCCCACACAGTGACCTCTGAGGATGACAGTGAAATGGTTTACTCACTTGACAAATGCCAGCGTGTGAAAAGTATTTTTTCAGCCCTGTGTTTTTTCACTCGTGAGCAGGATATGTGCCCACGCACCCCGAGAGGTCAGAAAAGAAACATCAAACACATTGTCGATTCCTTGTTGGGTCATCCTTTCTTTGGCTGCCTTTAGCTAGCTGAAAAGGCCCAGTGACGTGCGCAGATTTAGCACGGAGACACCTACAGAGGGGGGGGTAGGACTCATAAACACCCTCACACAAACTTACTGGGTTTTAAAAGTAGTATATGCAAACATGCACCTCACACATATAGCTGACATCATAGACATGAGCGTAGCATGTGCACTAGCTGGCATGTGGAGGTCACGCATAACACCAAAACTGGAAGCTGCACCTTCATGTAACTTCTTCCCTCCTGACAAGGGAGCATTCTCATAGGTCCAGCAGACCCAGTAGTCAGCTGTCTACTGCATTCTCCCTGGAACAGCCATGACATTGTGTTAATTTAGAGGGCCTTGCATGCGATTTAGCCTTCAGAAGCATTTCTTTTTAGGAGGAAATTATGTATGCCAATACGTGCTAAATGAATAGCATGGGACGTATAAAACAACATCCATGTAAGCGGTACGAATAATACTGGAATGCAAAAGTAAACTCATAAATTCAATTCCAATTACATGCCTTCTGTTCTCCTTGTGAATCTGAGGAGATATTCATCCAGCTGCATTAGTGTAGTCTCCACTTTGTTGCTTCAAATAGATGTGTAAAGTGGCTGGATCCCTGTTGAATGTTTATCTAGGGAGGTGGATTACACCAAACGGACATCTCCGTGCCACAGTGCAGGACCTGATACCTCCATAAGCCCGGTATTTCCTGCCCGATGAGAGCCATAATTAAAAGGCTGTTGAATGGCATCAGATTCTGAATCCCCCAGACATTTATGCAGCTTTTGATCAGCGAGGAAACAAGAGGCTATAGGTAACAATAACAGTATCAAGTCCATGACAGAAGGAGAAGCTAACACAGACAAGCACGTAGCTCATAAATGCTACAAATTCCCTAAAGGGGCATTCAAGCACGCAACTGGCTGAGACAATACGTCGATGAATGCGGTTCCAAGCACAACCATAAAGACACCTGCCAGTACAAACCCACACAAATACGCAGTTGGTAAAGGGTTGCTGAAAACTTTCCCACTTTGCTCTGAGCACCGACTCAGGCTGTGAGCCTCCTCCAGGAAAAGCACCATGGAGGGCAACAATTAGTCTGTTGGTAAACAAGCCCATCACTTCCAGCCGGTCCACCCCGCCTCTGTACTTTAGATACTTTAGATCGGTCCGCCCAACTCAGGAGGGGGTGCTTTGTAAATGAAGGTGGAGAGTGTCGGACCACTTGAGCTCCACTCGGAGTGCAGAGATACAGTCAAACAAAGACAAAGAAGTCAGTAGGACTCTTTACAACACGTGATAAAATAAAATCTAGAAATAAAAGAGATCACATTTAATCGGAAGTGGCCCTGATAAAGAATTCCAACAAGTAGTTGGCTGAAAAAACATTGTATTCACTGGTGGAAAGAAGATGGAATTCCGGTTGATCTGGGACAATGGCCATCTTCAAAAGAGGAACCCTTTAAGTTTTCATGCCTGATTATGTCTGGCTGTCGGTCTTGCATTGGACCCGTTTGTACGAGTGTGTTCACTCGTCTGTGTGCCTGTCGATGTGCATATATTTCAGCATGCCTGTGTGCATGTGTGGTGAAGTGAGCACACAGAGCCGGGAGGGCAGAGGGTTCAAAGTGGCGTAAGGTAATCCTTTAAGTGGAAGACTTTACCCTTTTCAGAAAGTAAACAGCCAAGGAGTTGAGAGAGTATTGTTGTTGGGTAGTGTTACAGAACTGCGTGCCCTGGGGCACCATGTGCGACTGACTTGAGAGAAGGCCTGTGTGCAGCAGGGAGGGGGGGGGTGGGGGGGGGACGTGCACCTCTGAACCCCTCAAGCCATGTCTCACGCTGGCTGCAGACTCAAACGGCTCCATGGCAGGGAACAAGAGAGCAGATGCCTCTTCACTGGGGTGCATCGGGCCACCAAATCGGAAATATCACTGATGATGTCCCAATTCAATTACAGGCCACCAACCGATGCATAACAGAATCTGTTTTTGTGCGCATGGTTGGGTGTGTCCTTGAATCTGTTTGTGTGCGTGTGTGTGTGAGGTATGTGTGTGCGGGCATGCGTTCCGAGGGTTAAGGGGGAAGGGGGTTGACCCCGCACAGCTGACGGCCAGTCATGCAGGACAGAACAACACAATAACACTCTTGTTAACCAGGACATGGCATACCTCCCACCTGTTACCCCTGGACCCACACACAGACTGACACATGCTTGCACAGCCACAGATATGCTGATAAAGCACACATGCACCCGCTTGCACCCGCTGCACGTCCCCACACCCGTTTGGGTATTTTAAGAAAGACGCTCAACACCGTCTCCTCGTGATGGCTCATTTGAAGCCTTTCCTTCCTTCATTTAGCAGCATTTCCATTAATCTCTGGGGCCTTTCGGGAAGATTCCCATCGCTCAGCACACTTCCTGTCCTGTCTTCCCAAACACCCCCCCCGGACATGTTTAGTCTGGGCCTGGTCTGGTTTGTGAGGAGAAGACTAATGGAAACACACAGTATGAGTATCTGGGTAACTTAAGGGAGAATTAAACACTAAATGCAATTTAAACTGTCCAACTTACACATTCACTCAAGTGTGCACACACACACACACACACACACGTGCAAATATGCACCATTTGATAACACCTCAGCCATATGTACAGGATATGAATGTGATTTGGGTACAGCCGGGGGCAGTAACTAAAATTTCTATATTTCAAATGCGTGGACATGCAAATACCAGAAAATGTAATATTTAATAGTTTTAGTACAAAGCAAAGATGACTGAGTTGTTTAAGGTTTTAGGGCTTTATGGTAGGATATGAACACTGTGTTTATGTTTAATTACACTGCTCATGGCCCTTTTCTTTTCTTCTTTTTTACTTTCGGAGCAATAAGGGTTTTTGAAGATATATGGAATCAAACCACATTAAAGCAAGTGTGTGTCAGGGGTGGATATGCAAAAGAGCAGTTTCTGTGCATTTGGGTGTCTTGTTCTGGCCCACTACAGACCCCGTACACTTTGTTGGCCCTTGAACTCAACATTTCCTGTAAACCAACTTCCCCCCCGTCTATTTCATGAGGGTCCAAGAATGAATAAACTTGTTTGTGCCGGTGCCGTATCACATTCATCATCCTGCTTTGTTATTATATTTACGTGTCCTTTGTGGCAGCGTGTTTAAAGTTGCGGGTGTAACTCCGTTCTTTATTTAGACAGCACGAGTCCATGGGAAACACTGCGTAGACTAAATCTACACAAGATGGAGACTTAACTGTTAGGAGCATCGTTCAGAACGTGACAGAAGTAATGAGTGAGTCCTCCAATCTGTCAGACACAGACACAAAAAAAGAGACAGATCCAAGTTTGTAGGTTCAACGACAGAACGGCAAAAAATAGGTGTGACTGATGTAATCCCGAACATAATAATACCCCTTTTAAACTTTAAGCAGATATGACTCCAGACCAGAGAACAGTGATGACACGCAGTAATCCTTTAAAGAGTGAAAGAAAGAAAGCAGATGGTTTAAAGTTGTTGAGGGTGCAGTTACATACATGATGACATCCAGCACGATCCATCACAACACTCCTGACGTGAGGAAATACCGGGTGCTCGTGTTGTGGATGAACATTCTGGGCGGGGCTGTTCAGAGCCACGGTTCCAGAATCTTTTTTAAAAATTTGTTTCAGCTGCTTTGTGAGTTATAGGCCATATCCTGTCTCACATCCTTCGTACAGTTTGCACTCGTTCGTGACTGGAAGGATCCAGGCTAGTTGTGATTAGCCTAAATGGCAGCTAGCAGCCATCGACCCCCTGAAGAAGGCTGCTCTGGTTCTACACGTGGATTCTGTTGACATTTTTTTGCACTACTGTTTTAAAACATGAAATAGCCATCCCAATAAAGGCTTTTTTATTTATATTTTAAGAATATAAAAGTATTATCTCAGATTTTTTTGTGGCAGTGAGCAATATTCAAATGGAAAACTGTAGGGACACTTTATTTTTCCCGTCATGCTGTGTTACATACGACAAGTTTTACATACTCCATTCAGAAAAAAAAAAAAATCATATCATTTTATGCAGCAGGATTTTTTTCTACACACAGAAAATAGCAAAATCATAACATTAAAAAAGTAATAAATACGTTCGTAAGTTCTCTCCATGTTTTAAACCATAAAACTAACTGGGTGAGCGAGCAAGAATAGAGCAGAAAGAGGCAAATGGAGCAGAGCATGTTTGTGTGTGGTGGGCTGGAGCGAAGGGGCGCTAAACGGGGAGCGGGCGAAAAACAAATTCACAATGCCAGCCCAACTTCCAAAAGTGTGAAAATCTCTATAAACCCATCAGCTCCAATAACAGGCAGGCCTGAATAGATGAGAAACAGAGGAGGCGGAGTGAGAGGCCGAGCAGAGCCATAGAATGAACTGGCCTCCCCCATTCACTTTTAAATTTCCTCCTCCACAGTCCCCTGCACACTGTTAATTACTGGCCAGGCATTCCCCTGCCACCATTTCACACATAACAAGCGCCCCATCCAGACCCACCGCTGGAATATGCCTGCAGTCTAAGGATCAAGACCAATTATGGCCCTGAGCTGGACCTATTTCTGTTTAGCCCAAGGGGGGCACAGAGGGTGTCAAACAGCGATGGGAGGGGGCAGAGGTTGTGGAAGTGTTATTTTTCCCACAACATAAATGTGTCTATTTCTGTGTCGCTTGCTGAGTTTACTGCAAACTGTAAAACAACAACACATAAAAAAGGGGGGAAATTGACAGGACTAGAACCATAAAATTCAAGAACGTTTCTGCCTTAAAGGTAGATTTGGTAACAGGGATGGATGAGTTGGTAAACAGCAAGTCATCTAACATCACTGACAGGAGGTCGCTGCACATTCATAGGTTTTTAATCATTCTACAGTCTCTGAAACCCTGTTTTTAAGCACCTGACTAGAAACACAACTACACACAGTGTTATAGAATGACCTTAATTTTTAAATATCTTCAGTCTTACTTCATAAAATGACCTTTTTGTTCCCTGTACAAATCTGATCAATGCCATGTTAAGTTGGGTCCTATTCACTTTTGCACAAATTAAAGCAATGCATCAACTTTTATCTGCATCACTGAGCTCCAAACTCTGATCCAGACAAGAACTCGTAATGACCTCTGTGTTGTTCAGACATTTTCGTCTCAGATTATGTTCATTTTTCAAAACAAATACCATATTGTCTTTTAGTAGAGGTCATTTAGAAATTCAGCTAATTAAGCTAACTGACTCAGGTTCAGTGGGGTCGGTTGGGTAGGCAGTATGCTTTAGGAAGAAAAGGTTGGGAAAGAAAAATAAAGAAAAGGAGCCAAAACAAGCTTTAATAAAAATGATGATTTCATTCTAAAGACAGGGACCAGCACACACAATATTGGGATGAATGCACACGGTTGAACACAAATATACACTTTAGAGCAGCCTTTAGAAGTCATTAGTTTCCTATATAAGCAGTCCTTATGATGAAAGCTCATAAAGGCAGCTATGTAAATAAAATAAATGAAAAGCCCACTCTCAGAGGTGTGTGTGTGGGGGGGGGGGGGGGAGTCAGGGGTTTATTGTTTGTTAAAGGCTTCTCCATTTACCCTCATCACTGGGAAGGTGAGCGGCACCATCATGGAAGCAACACCAAGCATCTTCTTATAACAAGAGACAGAGATATATATGTAATATATAATATATATGTACGAAAAATATACACACAAAGAGGTTGCAGATGTGTGATGTAAGAGACACGAGTTCTGCAATTATTACGTCGAATCTGTTTGACCAGATGGGAATAGAAAGGTCTTTAAGAGGAGCAAATGATCTTCCTATTATTTAGAACTTATTCCTTACTAAACACACAATGTTAGCAGCAAGTCCAATATTGTATTTGTTTATTTCTTTAGCATTGTTCTTACTTTTCCTACGTCAGAAAAGAGAGCCACCGAAATAGAAATTAGAACAGCAACATGTGAAGTCAGGGTGGAGCAAATTTAATAAAAGGTACCATCACATTACAATATTCTTGTATTAAGTGAGGTATATTTACACAATTATAGTTATAACCTATTGTATTTAATCTATATGTGATTTCTACTATGTTGTGATAATACACCACGCTGCTGTTCTGTACCAGACAAAGGGTCAATATAACAACTCTAATCAACAGGGAACGTTTGAGCGGTGACATTCTTCAAATGGCTGCACAACGTCTACTCAAGATTACAAGTAAGATTATATATATATATCACCTAGAATTTCCCTTTTAAACTCCAACCATGCAGGACTTTATAACCTTATGTTATATTGGGGCCAAAACACGCTTTCAACTGAGATTCAACTCATTTGAGAGGCCTCGGGAACCCAGAGTGGTTAGGATATCACTACGTCAACTGTGCTTTGTAAACCAACTTTAAGAAAATAAACTATGGTCTTACGTGTAATTGAATGAGGAAAAACAAGCAGGAAACACACCAGAAAGCTAAATTGTTGGGTAACGGCATCTTCTGAGGTAACCGAAAAGAAAAGCCAATAATATGCCGACTTTATGTGATGTGTGCATCCCAAGGCCTGCTGGGTGAAAAGAACAATTGCTGCAATCTGCGGGTAAGAGCGGACAGCGAGAGAAATGGCTTTCTGTACTTCCTGTGACACGGCCGTGCTTCCCATGGTGTGGCATTTAGCATAAACAGATGAGCTAATCTGAGCACTGGATAAGGCACCTGCCTCATTCCACTAAATAAATAAGCCCTTTACCCCGATCCGCTCCCGCCTCAGCCTCTCCCTTTACACTCCCATCCCTTCATCCCCTGCTGTGCCACCCCCCCCCCCCCCCCCATCAGTCGTGTAGATGGAAAGCGGGAACGAGGGAGAGTAAAAGTGGAAAAAATAGAAAAGGGCTCATATCATCGGTGGGCCAAAGGTGAGTCGCCTGGGGAGGCAGCGGGAATGAAATTCTCCCAGTCCCATTTTACCAGCCATTCAAAGCACATTACTCTGGAGAAGGGAAAACTTATAAAGCCTCTGCACTTGAACACATTTCTGTGTGTTTACCGGAGACAGAGAAGGGCTGCTCTGGCCATGCCTCAGTAATAGATTCCCAATTTAGGCTCCCTCTTCCCTTTTGTCTTTTTTGTTTCTCCTCCATTCCTCCCTCACCTACTTCTACGGAGCCTCATTCTCTCTGTCCATTTCTCCTCTGCCTTTCCTCTTTTGCCGCCACGCAGCCGTGAAACCTGGCTGGTCGGAGAGAAATATCGGGAAAACTGTTTATTTGTCTTGGCCTCTGCAAATTGTTTCAGGGAGGATAGCCAGTAGCGGTGGCGATAACTGTCATCTCCATAACTTGATGGCAATCTATGATATCTGCTTTAGCCTTGCTGCTGGTAGAAATGCTGCCCAAGCAGTTACAGTTGGGAAAACGACGCTGCGCAGGACTGCAAACTGCAGGAAAGAGCATAAAAAGCAAGATTCATTTCATGAAGCCAAAACAGAAGCGGTCATCCTCGTAGTTCCGCGTTCGTTAATATTTAAAATCTTCTTTAACTGTGGACAGAATGTATATGTTTCTTTTTCTTAAAAAAAGAACAGCTAACAATAACTGTAGCACTGTTTAAGCACAGTCTCCAAGGCTATAATAGTGTAACCATGTGGGACAATGCCGTCACAACCATAATTACCGAAATACCGGTGGAAGGGCATATTGCTTGTAATGGTTGCTAAATTAGCCTAATCTGTACGACATAATGTGATCAAACACCTTGTGGCGATAGACCCTCATTCCGATGTCTTAATGATGTTCTGCGGAGCCAGCAAAGTGTCACATATGGATAAAGAACACTCTTTTTTCAGTTTAATATACCTGGATCGGGTCAGGGCGAGCTCGGCAAATGCATGTGGATTTGTCTTTTATTGACACAGATAAGTTTGAGTAAGAGCGAATTCATTATAATATTATGATTCTATTACATGAAACTGCTCACAGGCTATGATTAACCTATGCACCTTTCCTAGTTTAACAACTAAGCAGTTATTGGATATTATATCAACTGATTTAATTAGGTTACTATGTTACTGTTTTCTGGGGTTCTATTGGCTGCTTGGGGACAAAAGTATAGCATTAAAGATTATTTTATGGTTATACATTACCCTTTGCACTAATTTCCACACAACTGAGTTACAAGTGTGACGACACTTTACTGCTGACCCCCGTTTGTCCTCAGTCTCACTGTGCAGTGGTTCGAGCCCTGCCGCTGTAGATCAGGAGCTAATGGAATGTAGGAATGTTCTCATTTTAAATTTAACCACGTGTTATTTTGGTTCACGCGATGCACTTGTAAGTTTGTGCTCCCTTTTTTCTGTGTTGCAGGGAAGCACGCTGGGTAATGTACTGCAACAAGTCAGCATAATGAGGAAATTAAGAAAGTTTGGCCGTCTGTGTCAATGCTAATGTCAGAGCACTCTCAATGTTGACGAAGCAACACAGACAGACTAGGGAAATCCACGTCTCAGTGTCTTGTCAGAAGCAGTTTAAGAGAAAGGAAAACAGACATCAGCGAACGGCTGTGGAAACCGGCCGTTTAGACGGGACGGCGGGCTGCCCATCAGTGACAGGCCTCGGGCTGCTGTACAAGGGGAGAAACCGATAAGAGCTGGCAGGTGAGACCTGGCCTGGAGTCAGATCATACAGTTCCAGCTGGGGCTAACCCGTCAGCGGACAGCAGCACCTTGCAGGTGGCCCGACACGCTCGTGGCTGTGACCTGCCACTGATGCATGCTGAGTGAATCCGGTTTATTTACATTATGACGCTTTGGGGAGAAGCATTGTTCTCATGTCAGAATCAGAAACACAAGTTTCTATGTGGCTTAAGTGAATAAGTTGTCAATAGCAGTTCAGTTTTCTTGCTGCGATACAAGTTCTCCAGGCTTTTACAGCAAAAGGTCCATTTCAAACACCTTTCAATTTGATCTACTTATTCATTCATCACTTCACAAGGTCCAAAAGAAGAAGCTACAAAAATGGCTCTTTTTATTTTTTCCCTCCTTGAGACCGTAAGGATGTATTTTAATCAACATCCTGTGCAAATGAAATGTCACGCCCTTTAATGTGAGAGCACTGTGGGAAATGTCGATAGAAATGTCAAGTGGTTGCGGGGATGTGGAACCAGAGGGGCTGGTGTCATCGGTGGTACAGTCGATGGAGGGGCTACTGGGCATCCACAACCTTAACACAGGCGGCAGCACAGCAAAGTCAGCAATAACTCGCAAAGATGAAAAGTCAGAGAGTAACTTTCATTTAACATTTTAGGTTTGAGACAAACCTTGTGGATTATTTATACAGAGCATCAAATCAGAAATATTCTATATAAACTTTCACACTTTTTCTTTATTTCAAATATATTTCTGCAGATCAAAATCTCTTAATTCGACAAAGAAATGCAAATAGAAATGGAGTTCTATCCCCAATCGGACTCACAAAAAGTCCTTAAATAAGGTAAGTAAAAACAACTATACTGTAACTTTGCTTTGAAAAAAGCAATCAGCTTTCTAAATAATGGCTTTCATTAAGTGATCAGAGCAGATTTAGGTAAGAGGCCTTTCTCTTCTGCTCATCCACAATCACCGCGCAATGGGCTGAAATTTGTTGGTTTTAAAGTAAAGAGGGATTATTTTCCCTCGCAGATATAATGGTCCACCTGTCAGAGGGAGTTAGAGCTGACGCCCTATCCCTGACAGGTACACTATCACCCTGCCCAAAATTCAATATTTCTCGGTGGAAAATTAAAGTAGGCCTATAGGGAAAATAAGGACACGGAGGGTGTTGCCACGAGAGACATATCGTGCTTATACCTTAAATCTATGGCCAGAGAGAGTGTGTGAGAGAGGCAGAGCGAGTTGGTGTCTGGGCGTACCTCCGCAGACAGATTGTGCGGTGTGTAACTATGGTGTGCGATGGTGAAGGGACCTGGGCTCAGGCTCAAATGAACTGTGAGGCAGACTGGACTGTCAGCTGCAATTACCTGCCTTGCACTTCCCGGACCACAACGGTAATTTATCCCAGCCCCCATGCCTTCCTCGCCCTGCTCTCTTTCCAAATATCCCCAGAAATGTAAACAGGCTTTGGCTATCTCTCCGTCAGTGCAGAAGGCCTCATAATGGAAGCCTCGCGTCGCACATTTAAAGGGTATTTTCAGTAAGGAGATGGGCGCTGACCCTCCGCTCCCAGACTTGTGCCCTCTCTCCCTTCTCCTTTGGGCCACATTAAAGGACAATTATTTCAGTCAGACAGGGTGAGAAGGTTAAGTTGAAATTGTGTTGACGGTTGTTGGTTGCAGATTAGTTTAGATGAGTGTTTGAATGGCACTTTTTAAATTATTTTAGTATTCCTATTCTACTCTATTCCATATATATATATATATAGAGAGAGAGAGAGTAGGAATATATATATATAATTTGATGAATAAGTACTGCTTGTTTTCTTGCAATTACATTTTTATGTATTAATTTTCTTTTTACAAAAGAACACACCTTTAAATTCATGAATATACTAATAAAAATATTTCTACAGTGCTGTGATCCATGCATGCATGCATCACTGCATGTATCTGGAAAATGCCCACATATATATTCACTATGTGGGGGTGATTTTAAGGTGAGGACAGCCCTGAAGGCTGAAATCCCCCAATGCAACGCGACTACAGTTGTGATCCTTGCATGCTAATGTACCTTGGGGGGCAAACAAACATTTAGCCATGATGAAAAATCATGTAAGAAAAGCCAGCGCTTGGCTAAAGTGCATTTACGGTTATTCACACAGCCTTGCTCTGCTCTTTATCCGGTTGCATCATATCAGCACAGCTCATATCAGAGCGCGGTGGTCGAGGCAATGCAGCCATGCGGTCACAGTTATTCAAAGATGTGAATTAGCTCTGGGCTAGCAGCCAGATGTAACAGCCAGTCTAATTATCTTCATGTCTCTGGTACCCCTGTTACACTTTAGGTGTAGCTGCTGAGGACACTTGCTGGCTCAGAGTCTGGTTATAATACACTGACACTCGGGCTACTTGTTATCTTGTCCTTTCCTGGTACATTAGACCACATTATAAGCAGATTCAAAGGCATCACGCAAAGTCTTGAGCTGCGGAGCTTGGCTGTACATTTACTGATTCCAGATCAAACACCTGCATTTTATTATCACTTGTCATCTCATCATTTGATCCCATTTATTTCTCATTTCATCCTTGTTTCTGCTGCTTTTTTTTTTTTTTTTTTTACAATGATTCAAATGCTGAAACTTCCCTGCTGGACTTCCCTCATGAAAACGTGATTTGTGTCAACCAACCAGAGCCTGTCAGAGTTTTTCCAGATGATAAACGACAAAGAAAAGTGAGAAGGTGAATCTGGGTCGATGGATGGAAACAAACAAATCAACCAACAAAAAAGTAAAATGAATGAAATAAAGAGAAGTCCAGGAGAAGGAGGTGAAGACAGGAAAGAGGAGATGGAGAGAGAAGAGATAGGACATATTGCTGGCTTCGGTCTATTTCCAGCCCAGACTTGAAATGAATTTCACATCTTAATATGGAGAAAGTGCTTACTCTCTGAAATACCCCCGTGAAAAAAGGGTGGCAGAAGAAGCAGTAAAGAAGGGAGGAGAAGGTCTGAAAAAATAGGATGGAGGGGGGGATAACAGTGAGAGGGCTATAATTCTGAGGGTAAAATGGAGAGATGTAAGAACTTAATTAAAGGCAGCAAGTTGACAAAGAGGGAGGGCAGCCTTTAGCTACCTGATGGGGGGGGGCAGAGAGGAGGGGATTCTCCTGCTGTAATGAGCTTAACCTCAGGACCTGGTTTACTGGCTGAAACTGTAACTCCACTAGAGAGAGATACTAATTTAAATCAGCTGATGAGTTTGGGGAATATTGTTTAGGATGATGATTATTATTGTATTATTGTCTATTAGTGTGTTTGCATGGTGCCCCATCTCCTTTGTCTCCTTTGTTTGGTTGAGTCTCCAACATTAATCAGCTTTGCTAGTATTTCTATACAGGGCATCACATCAAATTACAGTTTCCCTGGTAAAGGTAGCAGGAAAAAGCCTGTTTTTATTTCAATCATTGCAGTTTTAACACGTTCCATTAGCTAGAAACACTCCACAAGTGCCTCCCTTTCTGTCTATTGTATTTTCACGACTATAAGGCGCACCTAAACCACTGAGATTTTCCCAAAAATCGATGGTGCACCTTATAATATGGTGCGCCTTGTGTGTGGACTGAGTTGTGCGCCTTTGGTGGGTGCACTACGGTAAACGGTCCGCCAATCGATTAACGGCACACCTACGCGTAAGGATCCCCTAAAATGGTGCTGGTCAAGCAAGACGCGTATAAATGAGGCTTACTTTAAACTGCAGGCCATCGAATATGCGGCTGAAAATGGCAATCGAGCAATCTTAGTGTTTTCGCCTAATGAGGCGGCGGCATCTCTCCACACACACAAGGACAACTGTTGCGCAGCGGCTGCCCTCGGATTACCAGGAGAGGGCGGCCATCTTCCCTAACCCTAAGCCTAACCAGGAGAGGGCGGCCATCTTCCCTAACCCTAACCAGGAGAGGGTGGCCATCTTCCCTAACCCTAACCAGGAGAGGGTGGCCATCTTCCCTAACCCTAACCAGGAGAGGGTGGCCATCTTCCCTAACCCTAACCAGGAGAGGGCGGCCATCTTCCCTAACCCTAACCAGGAGAGGGTGGCCATCTTCCCTAACCCTAACCAGGAGAGGGCGGCCATCTTCCCTAACCCTAACCCTAACCAGGAGAGGGCGGCCATCTTCCCTAACCCTAACCCTAACCAGGAGAGGGTGGCCATCTTCCCTAACCCTAACCAGGAGAGGGCGGCCATCTTCCCTAACCCTAACCCTAACCAGTAGAGGGTGGCCATCTTCCCTAACCCTAACCAGGAGAGGGCGGCCATCTTCCCTAACCCTAACCCTAACCAGGAGAGGGCGGCCATCTTCCGCACCTACTGCCACGACAAGATAACCGTGCCCAGCCACATCACCAACATGGATGAGATCCCTCTGACTTTTGACATCCCTTTGACCCACAAAGTGGAGAAAAAGGGAGCAGCACGGTGGCGATACGCACAATGGGGCAGGAGAAGTCGTCGTTCACCGTGGTTCTCGGCTGCCACGGAAACGGACAGAGCGCTGGATGACGGAAGGCAAACACTCCTTCACAAAGACTATGAGGCAGCGGCGGGCAGGTTATGCCACCATATGCGGGTGGATTGTAGATGCCTGGGCTATGATACCGTCTTCATGTATTGGAAGAGCTTTCACAAAATAACTCTGAACCAGAACCGGTCGGTGAGTCCGATTCAGATACAGAAGATGAAAACTTTGATGGTTTTGTGGCGGAAGAATGACTATTTTGTTCAATAAATGTGTCGAAACTCACTGTTTTACTTCCGTTGTCATTTTCTACTGTATGTTTCAGCATGTGCCTAATAATAATACGGTGCGCCTTATGTATGTTTTAAATACAGAAATAGCACCCATAACTGAGACTGCACCTTTTAATACAGCGCGTCTTATGGTCGTGAAAAAACGGTATTCTTGGCTGAGTTTATTATTTTCTTTCTGTAATTTGCCCTCATTGACGATGACGGTCTCTCCCCTTCTCTCACCGGCGTTTCTTGCTCAGGCGAAGCATGAAGCGCTTCATTTTACAAGCAGGGAAAAGCCTCACTTAGTGATCCTGTATGTATTTTCTGTTCACTTTATCGCCACTTTAACAGCAGGAGTAAAATGAGAGACAAGCAGAAAAAAATCTTCCGAGACTGCCAAGTGACAAAGTTGAGTTAAAGCTAAAGTGTGGAATCACATGAACTAAAGCCCCTCAAGGGAGAGAGTTAGAGCAAAAGAGAAAGGAGAGAAAAGGAGATAGAAGTAATGTGATGGGCTGCTGCTGTTCAGTGTTGGGGATGACAAAACAGTGGGGGTGAATAAGGGCCTTGAGCTATGATAAACACATGCACACACGCAGGCATGCACATATACATGCCACTGTGTCTCACCATCCAGAAGCACCTGCCTCTCGATGGATGGGGTTGATTGCACAGCCCTGACTCATCCTAGGCTACATGTCGAACCCTGGGGAGCCTCCGATTGGCATGGAGATACTAATGGAGTGGAGCAGGGGAGCTGCTGGGAATGGCAAATCTCCGACTGTGGGGATGCAGAGGAAGTCTATGTGGGATCAGGCTCTCGCCCGTCAGCCTTGAGTTTTGATCTACAGTGAGGCAGAGCTTTTGATGTCTTAATCATCTCCCTCAATCGAGCTCTGGGAGGTTGGGAGAAAAAGCACAGAGGGGAGGGGAGAGGCGAGAGGGTATGGCGGGAGGCATTAGGGCATACCCAAGGATGAGAGTCCTGAGTGGGTGGAGGATCCAAGAGGTAGTGCTTGCGTCTGGACGTCTCCAATGGCTTTGTTGATTCTGAACCCAGAGTCTGGCCATGCTGGAAACACAGTCATCCACCGCCCTGATTTCTGCCCCTGTCTGCTTGTATTCTAACAAACTTCAGATTTGTGGCACAGCAAACTTTATGTAGGTAATTAATAAACTGCGTAGTATACCTGGAAGACTTGGAGTTCTGAGGCTTCGCTAACAGATAGCAGAGTTCATACAATGTTACAAAGCTAATCTTCACAGGAAGTCTGAGTCGACGAGTCTACTAGATGATCATAAGAGATGCAAGGCAGAGCCAGAGTTCAGCACAATCCAATTAAATCTGCAACCACTGTCTTGAGCGAGGAGCAGAGGCCAGAAAGTCGTTCAGAGAAAGAGAGTAAACGAGAGATGGGGGAAAGACATAGAGAATCAAGATTAAACAGCCAGATAAAAGAGGAGTGAGTCAGAGAAGTATTCATTCATCAAAAGTTACAGACCCCCACCCACAGCTTCTCCTCAGGGCTAAGTGTTCCACGGAGAAGCCTGATGAACTGAAGAGCTGAGGGGGAGTGTGAAGAGAGGGGGAGAGAAGAAGAAGAAGAACCTCTGCACCCACTTCCTCCCACTCCCCATCACAACTATCAACCTCTGAAAGAGAATATCCCAGCATGCCGTGCCATCTCCACAGCACTCACTTATGACACAAGATATTAATAAGTCAACAAAACGGGGACTTTTCAAACACCGTGTCGTTCTGGCACATTCCACTGTGTGGGAACAAAAATATGTCTTTAGATAAAGAGCAAAAATTAATGTTAAAACGCAGAAGGATGATCTGAAGCACCGTTTGATTCCTTAACCGAGGTCTCTGGTATAACAAAATACTTAATTTAACACTAAATGCCATGGCGGCAATACGTCTTGGTTAAAGTGAGTCTATAACGAGACCAGAGCAACGAAGCAGTTATCTGCAAAACTTTTCTTATGTCTCTCATTGTATCAATGCTTGCTTTTAAATTTAAGGTGTGACTATTACAATCGTTCTTAGACTTCGTCATCTGACTGATTAGCTGGGTCTGGCTGGCGGGCTATTGTAATTAGATATATCATAATTTAATGCCATTTCCTGTCTGTTGTGAGTGTTACTTAAAGAAAAAAACAGTACTTGTAAAAGTTGAGCAATGTTTATTGCTAATATACATCACACAGTAATTATGTTTTTTTTAGAGATAGAGAATTACCAACAATACAAATATACCGAAAACGCACTTTATCGACAACATTCTGTGAATTAAGTTTCTCTTTTCAAATTAAAGCTGTGCTCAACGTTGGAATTCCAGCAGACTTCTATGATTCAATCTTAAATTAGTTACTGGTAAGAACCAATTTCAGCCCATTTTCTATCCTGGAAAAATACCAAATGTGAAGTGCAAAGATTTCAAATATGCTATTATTGTATGTGTGAAATGGGCAGACAGTGGAGTTTAAGCCATGTAAATTATGATTGTAGACTTAATGAGCACTGGGTTCAGCCATGAATCTACTTTCCTAATCCTACATTCTGATTGGATGGCTTCTTGATTCATAGGGAGACTTTAGATGGGGAGCGTGAATTCGGGAACTCTGCAATTTGCCCAAGAGTGATAGGAAATCAGCTCATGGACCACAGCTACAAGCAGCTAGCACTTCTTTTAAAAATAACAGACATGAAGGACCTGTCTGGCAGGAGCTCAATTAGATAACTACACTAATACTCGTGTCTTCAAAGGCAACAACATTCCAGAGTCACAACTCTGCACAAACTAGCTTAGGCTGGCATCAATACACAGATGAACTGCAGTGATGGAGACCTCAACTGACACGAGACACCAAATACAAGCCTGAAATGAAGTGTTCAAATATGAGATTGAAAAATAATTCCTTGAGAAAGAAAAAAAAAAAAAACTATTGAGGTTTCCTTTTTGGAAATGATGGCGCACATTAACTCCAACCCTTTAGCCACTGAATTTAATCCATCAATTACCCAGAGAGCTGTTGCGAATTTGTCTCATCGACTGCAAATTGTGGCTTCCCCCAGCCTCTCTCTCTCTTCCTGCGTTACACACACATACACAGTCTCACGGCAGATTTGCCGCTTGCTATATTTATCTGGTACTGATGCATATTTATTTCTAATTCTTACATGGCTGCAGGCTGTGCCGTGATTCGCCATCCTCAACTGGCATTAGTGGCCCTATAATAGGGCTTAGAATTACATGTGGAACCCTGTTGGAGTCTCATGGCTGGATTTAAGGTGGGATTTATCATGTTCAGAATTATTCACTGCTCAAGCTCCTTTCCAGGCTCTATGAAGAAAAGTGACTGGGTTGCGAGACCCAAAAAGGCCAATATGGAAAACGATGAGGTTGGGAAGTCGATAATAGAATGGAATGGAAAGAGGGGAGGTACAGAGGAAATAGCAGGGTGGAGGAACAGTAGGGGAGAGAGAAAATACGGATAAAAAAATCTTAATTTAAGCAGAGCAGACAAAATGCCTCTATAATGATGAGCCAAGGCTTTCTGTGAGCAATATGGTTTAAGACAGCCTTAACGCCACCAACTTCAATGTAAGCCAAAAATATACTTTACCTTCCTCTAAACACTAACTCAGAAACCTGAAGTGAAATTACACTAATGACCTGCTTTTCAAAGTTAAGGAAAACTCCCATGCTGACACACAGGAACGAGCAGTCCTGCAGGTGAAAGTCTATTCCACTGACACACAATTATGAGAGTCGGCTTTAGCTTAAAAATAGTTTCAAAAATATCAGTGCAGGTATTGAAGCAAGGATCAGTCTAGCTCTGTGCTAACTTGCATTATGCGCTCCATACTCGTGTCACTGCGGGGGGGGGGGGGCTGTCTAGGGCAGTAACCTCTGACTTATTAGCCATCACAGATACTGTGGATCTTTCAATGGGGCTGTCCAGACCAAGGCAACATTAAAAACATCTAGTGTAGCTGTTCATGTTGAGAATTCTGTTGTCTGCCTTGCAAAGGGCACGTATGCAAAGTCTAATGGCATTATTTCAGATCCACTCAATTATCTGGGTTTGTGATGATTAAATTGCTGATGTGATGTCAAATAGATTCCATGTTTGCAGAAGGATACTTAGAACTGACAGAATTGTTGGGTTAATCTATGTGAATCATTTATTAGTCGCTTACCTAACACTAGTGTATCAGTGTTGAAAATTACCTCATTATTAATTAGCTAGTCTAAATTTGGGATGAGAACAGAAGTAAAATTGTACCAAAAACTCCATTCTGTGTTTTTGAAATGAAGTCAAAAACACATTTTTTTAATAAATATATTATTCTAGAGGAAAACAAGTCAACATACTTGGCATCAAAACATAAATATTTCACAGCCTCATGACATCAAGGACTAAATTAGGTCAAGCCCGTGTGTGTGCGTGATCCGTAAGGGTGAACAATTATTCTCTCGCTGGAGAAAGCAACTGTAGGGAATTTTTCCTTTGTCTTCTCTTTCCATAAAGTTAATAATTGATGACTTTTGCCTAATAATACCTTTTTCTTACTGTTCATTGTTTCACATGGGACCTTCTTTAAGACTAATTAGTTTCCCTAATTTTTAATCAGCCATGCTTTGCTCTTTATTTGGCAGGGAAATGATAATGGATTTATCTGTGCGTACCTGCATTAAAGCCCTCCAAAATGATTTTTTTTCAGAAGCTAAATATAATCATGGAGACGATTCCAGCAATTTCACACTGTGAAAAGAGAAAAGCAGAAGATTATATAAGATAAATATAATAAAGCAAGTGAAAATAAGCTTCAAATGGAAATAAAGCACCATTGGCCGGATGCGGCTCAGCACCTTTCCCACCTCCAACTGTAATAATAAAACATGCGATTGTGGAGAACAGAATACAAGAGTGACTCTGAGAAAACAACAACAAAGAGCGCCGAGCAGCTTGACCTTTGCCTCCGTTGGCAGCAAACCAATCACCAGCACCCATATCTGAACATGTGCCCCAGGCAAGACTCACTCCTCACACAGCAGCAGAGCTCAGAGAGGATGTGGATCAGCCACACGGTGGTTGTGAGAATCAGCCCCCCACCAGTCAAAGCTGTCCTACCTCTCCCAGCCAGGAGGCTTTTGAAACACCTCCACACTCATTCTCAGCTATCCATACCTCGCTTTCGTCATCATTTTGGAAAGAAACTAGAATTACAGCCTCGGGGTTGTGTCCTTCCACCAAACAGTGGACCTGCAGTTGACCACACTCATGGCGCAGGTAATTGACCACACTCATATATATATACACATATATATCATAGCCTGATGTCGTAACTATTAGGATTTAGGAAATATTGATCAAGTACCTTCAAAAAGCAGCTTCGAGAGCAATTTTTGGTATTTCGGCATCTTGCTCGAAGATGATTTGACATGTAGTTTCCAGAATTCCAAGATTAAACCAACATCCTTCATATGAGGCACGTGCACTCTAGCACCTGAGCTGCCCCATGATGAACATATCAGAGACGTTTTGAAGACATTTCATAAAATGCCCTGGGTGCCTTTTGGATAAATGTACTGACATTCAAGAGGTTTCACTTTGACCTTGGGATGGTAATTAATCCGACTGCCACCCAGTGATTTGCTAATATTTTGGTCAAGTATTGCTGATTACTCAAGTAACAGTGATTTTTATATTTGTTAACTCTTGGTCATGTCGAATTCCAGACTTTAATCCCAATGAGCAGATCTGGGATTGACGGATTTCAAAAACAGAGTCCACCAAAGTTTCATCCTAAACAAGTTTCTGGGAACAGCCAGGAACTCGCTGGAACTCAGAACAAAGAGACCTTCATGTTTGCCATACCACAGGCGCGATCTTTGACCAATCCGAAATAAAGTAGAGATGTTAAATTACTGTAAGCAGATGAATGTCCAATAAACAAACAACAGTGCTGATTTTGACCTGGAGGCCCACATGTTGTAAATGACCTCTAACTACTGCATATAGAACGATATATATTTTTAATCTTTCAAAAACATTCGGTTTTACTTCTGACATCTTTAGAAATGGTAGGAAAACTAAGTTTGGAGGTGTATGTGGGGGAGCACAGGCCGAAGTTTAGTTTGTCAATAAAGCAAAAATTACATTTACCACAACCGGAGATACATTTAATAGTTGCAATACCGCGTTAGTCCTTGGCTGGGGTTTCCATTTGGCTGGGAAGTAACCAGGCTGTAGTCGGTGGTCGGGATCATGTTTCCGAGCCAGCTGTCTCTCTGAAGTAGGAAACTCCAAGGGACAGATCAGAATAATAAGACCACAGCAAGCGTAGTGCAACATGACCCTAATCTCATCCCTAATAAAATCAGCTCCATCGTCGCTGTGTCTGTCGATTCTCCCAAATAGAAACACATAAACACATTCCCAAGCGTGCCTTTACACACAAACACAAAAGGAGTTGGTAGAAATCAAATAATAATGTGACACACGCTCTTTGACACCACACACACCATCTGAAATACTATTCACTATTTCCCACTTGTCACTTTGTCAGATTAGCCAATTGCCCTTGTCGGGAAATGGACAAGGGTTAATGTAAGGTAACCATGGGAGATGAAATATTATCACTTGCTCAAATCCTCTCCTACAACATTTGAGGGCTCCCTCTGTGAAGTGTGTTATTTTTTGTTTCATGTGCAGTATCCTGGAGACAGATGGTGCGATGGCTTTAGAGAAGGGACAAGGGATTCTCTGTTGGGGAAGAAATACTCACAAAGACATTGTTATCATTTTCATGTTGGGGTGGGGAAAGATTGACAAATGGCTGACTGGGTCTGAAAGGGAGCTGCTGCGAAGGCATCGCTCGCCTGTACGCTCGCTCAACTGGCTGCAGGATTTGCACGTTGTATAGTCTTTAATTATTTATAGTGCAAAAGATGGACCCGTACGTCCCTCGATGTCTCTCGCTTACCTCTGTCATGGAAGTAATCAGTTTAGCTGTGACATTCTGTTTTTCTGGGGTTTCGCCGGATTCCTTGTCAATATTTAATTAATTTGCTAAACGCAGAGGGTAAAGATTAAAGAAATGTAAATTGGATTATCAAAGGCACAGAGGCAGGCAGACAGAGAGGTTGACTCACTGCAAAAATCCAACCAATTACAGTGGATTACTCGACTTGTTTGGCTCACTGCGATGCTACATCCCATGCTATTATCACATATATTACAGTCTGGTGGCTGTAAAGGCAGCAAAACAACATTATATTGCCTGGCATTGCCATATCTGGAAAGTGTTTAATAGGCTATGAGCAATGCTAATCCAAATAAATCCAGTCAAATGTGGAACAAAACAATAAATTCATAAATAAATGACAGGGGCAAAAGACAGCACATGGAAATATGCATAAATACAAATCAACACATGTGGGATCTCTATGAGAAATGTAAATCTCGGTTCCTTTGCCAAAGCCAAACATCCAGTACTTTCATCAATGTGCTACACTCGCTCTACACACATACAGCAGTTTCAAACTTTTTGCAGTTCACACAAACTTTGGAGACATCTTTTGATTCAGTATATTTCAATATACTTCACACTATCTTTTACGCCCCCTAGTTCACCAGTGTTCAATCTGGTCTGGTCCACCAACTACTACATTAATACACACACAAATGAATTATTAAAATGTTGAATCAGATGTATAGAGAGAAAGGGAGAGTAATGAAGCCACACACCCTAATCCAGTGGTTTCTCTAGAGCAGTTACTTGGTGTTCTAAATCAGGCAGCTCCAAGAGGGCTGTCTTCAGTCTCCAGCCCCAGAAAAGTGGAAATCAGCACTTCTCAGCTTGACTTCACCCCTGAGAGCTACAGAGCTCTGAAAAGAGCTTCAAAAAAGAGGTCAGACAGCTCAACCGGCTTCTTGATGAGGAAGATCAGCAGGGACAACAGGCAAGGAGAAATGCATCCTAAACCTCATGCTGACGCCTCGGCCCTGCTGACCGAGACGGAAGTTGGTCTGAAAGAGCAAGAAAAAATGTGTCTGATTTGGAGATAGAGCTCCAAAACGAGCTGAGTCCTCAAGAGAAGTACCTGACATATCACTCAGAGTAAGAAGTGTTCCTGGAAGAAGCTCTCTGAAACAGGCAACGAGGCCAGAAATCAGCTGACTGACCTTTGTGACCACCCGGAGCCAACAGTGAATTTACCAACAGAAAAAGCTCACGGGTATGCTCCAGGACAAAGAAAATAGACCAAAACCCAGCTTGGGTTTCAGTTTTCACTTTCTGGACGTTCTGGAACCGGAAACCAAAACACATTGCTACATAAAGTTCTCCTACTCAGCTAAAGAACAAAAAAGTGGAACACAGACAAGATGTGTGACGGGGGATCAGATCTTCAGAGTGAAGATAGTTTTTAAAAAAGCGCTCATTTTTTCCATACTAGCACTGGTGTATGTTTGTACCAGTTAAACTAGTCACCTAAGCTTTATTTTGAATGTCGCTTTTAGGAAATATTATATTTTAAAACCTCCACAAAAATACCCAAATATTGAGCTTTGAGAAAAAAATGGCCTCATCAATGAAACAGTTCATTTCTGTGTGTATGTATACGGCAGTTTCAAAACATACAGTAACATACACCACAGACAGAAATGCACAGATACGCGGATGCATAGATAAGTGTATGCAGGGCAGCAAAAGTCATTTTGACCGAAGCAGAATGTCACAGAAAGGCTCAAGGTGAAACCGGATGAGACAGAGTTGAGCATTATTGCGCAAGCATGAGGTGGGGGCACACAGATCCAATTAATCGGACACTTTGACTCCACTTCCGTCTCCTCCAATTTACCAAATCCTCCAGACAAACTATTAATGTGTGCACTGCCAATGTGGAAACTTCTTTAACCCACATTAAATCCAACCAAGGTCACTGCAAGTGTATGCTTATGCTGGCGTGGGATCAAACTGGCCCTATTAAGTGTGATAAAAAAACAGGATGTGTGTGTGTGTGTGTGTGTGTGTGTGTGTGTGTGGAGGGGGGGCTGCTATGGTGATGATCATGTGTAAACAGACTGCATAAGGGCATGATTTTGATGTGGTTCAGAAGTTCGCAATGAGTTCCCTCCCGCCATATTAAGGTCCAGTAACAACAACAACATGCTGGAGAGGTCCAATAACCTTATTTTACTCATAAAGTATGTGTGTATTTGTGTTATTGGGGACATTGCGGGCATGTGTACTGTTTGTTTAGAGGATTTCTGTGCATATCTTAAATGAGTGTTTTCTAAAACTCTAAGCATGCCTCAAAAGTAAGGAGGATTACTGTGTGTGTGGGGGGGGGGTAAGGGGGGGGGCGTGGTGGTGGTGGGGGGGGTGGACCCTCGCTGGGTGGAAGTTCAGGGACGCTATCAGTTTCCTCAGCTCTAAGGTCAGGGTCGCATATTATGAGCAAGGACACACCCGCACGTGCACACACAGAGACACACAATCACAAACACACACAAACACACACACACACACACATTTATTAATAGGGAGACATTTCCAGAAATTAGAAGAGGTCCACGGACACCAGAGATGTAACTGGTGTGCAGACTCCTTAAGCCATGGGATGACATGAAAGTCGCACATGCCAACAGAGGTACGCTTGAATAAACACACCACAAACTAAAGACCATTTAACAAAGACTATTATGGGAAAGAGATGGGCGTTTGCTTTATTTAAACTGCCAGTAAGACCTTTCTGAAAATGTCTGTCTGAGGGTGGCACAATCACTTCCTCACCATGTTTGACCTCCAGCGTCCAGTTTATCAGTCCAGTACTCAAGCGTGGGACATTTCCTCACTCAGGAACATGAAAATAAGACAGACAGATGAATTGGTAGACTGTTGTCTGCTCCAAATGGTGGAATAAATTAATATTGGACAGGACTCAACAAGCACAACCACACTTATTGAAAACAATTAAAACTGTTTTTCTTCTGGTAATGTAATAATGTTGTTATGTGACGATGATGTCAACTGTGAAAGGGTCTATAGGGTGATGAAAAAATGACCAGTATACATTGAGGATCCCTCAGCCAAGACTGACGTCTAATGAGGTTTGCTGCCATCTATCAAAAACACATTTTCTTTTTTTTTAAAGAAAAAGTCACACTGCAACATCCCCACCAGGGATTTATTCTGTATCTCCACTAAAAATAACAAAAATGCATCAATACAAGTGTTTCCCAAAGGTATGTCAAGGCCTGAAAGGTATTTCAGTTCTTGTCAGGTTAACTATTCACCCCAATCCAAAATACTCAAGTCTGATGATCTGACAAAATTTAGACAGCACCTACGGAACTATGCACATTTTCCTTTTCTGACTTCCTCCACTCCAAATTCCAAGCCAGCCTTTCTCTAAAGTTGGCACAGTGAGATTAAATCAGGGAATCCAATTCCACCACTTTGTTTATCTCAACATGGTTCTACTGGTTCAGTTCATCACTCTTAGAAATATCTGTTTGGAGAGAGATCTTCAGTTGAACAGGGATATTCAACAATCTCAGCATATTTACCAAGCATATCTGAAGAGTAAGAAGGTTAAACGATAAAAAGGATAAAGAGAACAAAATCCATCAAAACAGAAAAAAATAACACAACTCGTCCCCGTCAAAGACAAATATAATCACACAAGTGAAAAATAAAGGCAGGGCAAATGTTTGGATCTTCACAGATCCATTTTTATGGAGGGCTCGACCAGTGTGAGGCAGCTGTAAGGAAGAAGGGGTCCAGGGAACGTTGGTGCTCCTGGTAGACACACTGTCTGCATGCATTTCCCCTGGATGACAAGACCAAGCAACGCCGAGAAATACACAACAGTGTGAATCACAGAAGCTTCCGTACAACTGCAACATGTTAGCATTATGTTATTTGTTTACCACGGTTGTCTTCTGCATGTCTGCAGCTCATCTGAACAAACTGAGCAGGCCCAGAGGACTAGCGAATTCAGAAGTGCGGACTGTATTGCGGCACGAATCAGGCTGACTTGCACGAACGATGATTTGGTGTGTATCCAAGTGGGATCATAGCTTTCTGACTGTGTGTGGGCTTTCTTTCTGGGCCACAGTCCATGGCGTGGATGAATAGTGTACTGAGACTCTGGTCACAAGGCTACCCCTACACACACCAACCACACACGGTGCAGCAACCTAACCTAGAAACACAGCTAGATGACTAAAAGCAGAACAGAGATTGATGGGAGCCATTATGGGAATTACAGGCATTATGGCCTTAAAATATTTCTTTATTTGGTTATAGTTTGCAAGAATTAGGATTAAGTCTAAAACGGGGGATGAGGGTTTTAAACCATGGTTTAATGCATGTCTGTCAGTGACCATTTAATTGGTCCAGATGGTTGCAGTGCATTTAGAGCACTAAAGCAAAGATCACTGCTCTGCTTTTAAGTCAAATCTGGCTTTTGGGGCCTAGATGTGATGATTACAGCCATTACGCTGACCTGTTCAGCTCTAGTTAACCAGATTCAGAACCCTGGGTCGTACGAGATTGCCTCGCTTCACCCAGCGACACTACAGCATGAAATCATCGTACACACTGCCACACACACTCAAACACACACCCAGGCCAGATGGGCACCTGAGGACACACACTTAATCTCTCTCCTTCTGTCTGTCTCACACATGTGCTCACGCTGACACACATGCACACGTACACACACACGCAATTAAAATTGTGACTCCATGCTTCAGACACACTCATAAATATAGCTATTCTTTAATTTACATTGTTTACATAGAAAGTTAAGTGGAACAATGGCAGTATAATTATTGAATCACACGCCGCTGTTAAAGTGGTAAATTATGTCCAGGTTTCAAATATTTAGTGGTTTAATTTGAACAACTGACTGCAAGATAAACAGAGTAGTCCACAAATCAAATGTATGAAACGCATACAGAAATAAATATGGTAGCATCCATATTCAGGGATCAATCTGCCAAAGATTATGTTTCGATTCGCTTGGTTCGTCTCGCTTTTAGTGTTTTAGACGCCACTGTTAGGTGTTGAGCCTTTCCTCTCTTGTTATGCTATCCAAGTGTCAAATGTAAGTGTTCCATGCATCACGGAAGACACCGAGGCTATCAGGGAGGCAGACACACTCGGTGGAACGCACATTTACATCTCTGACACATAGCTCTTTGTTTGGATTGTGTGAGAAAAGACAGAAGCCTATATTTGTTTCCTCTGTTATAAGTAGAAAGCATCGTGTTGCTCTACATGCCATTGCTTCCCAAATTCGTCACACTGCTCAAACCCGGAAGAATCGAAAAACCAACACGCACAAACATGCAGCAGTCCTAAAGAGAACGATACACTCGAAATCGATTTCACTAGCCCCACATCATGCCTGGCCAGACAATGGCCTGCCTTCCTTCATGTGAAGGGACCCGTCGTGTTTATTGTTGTTGTTGTTGCCTGTTGGCATGTGCTGAGGTGGCGGGCGAAGTGAGGTAAGTGTGACCGAGAGAGAGGGAGAGACTTGAGGAGAGCGAGATGTGGAGCCACGAGCGCTGAAATATCTCAGCATCAGAATTCAATATGGTGTCTCGCACACAGTTTTATCATCGCCACAACATCTTGTGTCCTTTCTGCCCATTGGGTGATCTGTTGCTTCACTGAGTGACTCAAATGCAGTTGGTTGCCATTTAAATTTATGTGCATAACAAACACAAACTGGCGCGTTCAGTTAACTGGGAGATGCGGTTTTTGTTTTGATTTTCTTGTTCAATACAACAATGAGTCTATATCGAAACACCAGTAAATAAGGCATGATTATGGAATTGAAGAAAAATGGGAGGCTTGAAGCAAACAAAAGAAAAATGGGAGTGAGTGGGCATGATGGGGAGTTACTCACCCATCTGAGGAAGGCTCTGGTTCAAGGCTGTCAATCAATTCCCCCCCTCCCCCTTTACACACACACACACACACACACACACACACACTGTTATTCTCTGTCAATGTCCAGATGCACCTGGAGGAATCCAAGCAACCCTAAAAAGCACATGATCCCAAATCTTGGAGAGGAAGGGAAAGAAAGACCCCAGATGTTTCCTTGCCCTCGCCTCAATCTCTCCCCAACCGCCTGGTGGGGTGTCTGAGAGCTGTGGACGTGTGCGCTCTGTTGTGACTAGTACCAGATGTGCTCCATTGACCCAAATCACCTAGGCAGTAGACAAACCACATAGGCCAGAATCTTCAGGACCCACCGCACAATCTCACGCACACCTGTTTCCATTCATGAGCTGCGCAAGGAGAGATGCATCCTGGGAAATGCTGTCAGGTTTTCATCTGTTGTTTATGTCTCTCTCACTGCTTTTCATTGTCTGCATGCTGTCTCCCCTGTGAAGCTCATCAGCGGGATGTTTGCTCTGGGGAATAAGACAGATTTAAAGGTTTTGAGAAAGCAGGCCTAATGACATGGTGGATAGAAATGAAATTAATTCCCAAACACAGCACTGGTACATGGTAACCAGACACTGGAGGAGGAGGCCCATTTGATTTGGGACATTGTTTCATGTTACTGATTCTAAATTAGCTTAAGTAAATACACCTGCATGACCCTTGAGCACTCCAAAGGTCAAAGTCATTCAAACATTTAAAGAATGGTAATTAAATTACCCTTGGTGCTGAATAACTTTAATTTGGTAGCAACACAAATTGCTTCCAGCTTTTGTTTTTTACAAAGCTCCCACTTGAGTTCTGCTTTAATATTTTCTTAAGCAGCACAACAAATAGACGGACTTAAAAAAAAAAAAAAACCTGCATGAATAAAAAAAAACCCATTCAGATAAGTTGCCGGTATTTGTTGTGTTCTTGCCAGAGGTTTTGTACAGGTATACAAGTGTAGCCTAAAAGAAGGAAGTTTACGACACGGGCTATGGCTAACATAAGCTCTTCTACACCAAATGAACTTCCACATCCCGCTGGCCTGATTTATGAAGTGAAATAAAACGGGTCCCTGTGTGGTATTAGTGGCTTTTTCAGAGGGGGTGAAGTGGGACTTAGGGCCCATATTTCAGCTGCCTTGTGGGAAGGTTTTGGCCCAGGTGGGGCCCCTTAATATGGTTTTACTGAGGTCTATATGAAGTATAGCCACAACGCTCTACAATAACTCTTCATTTTGATCCTGGCCCATTGCCAGTATCTCTACTACCTGAGTCTCTTTGAAGAGCGACACATTGGCCTGGGTATTTAACCATGCTGTTTGAGGTCTTGGTGCAGGGAGCAGAGGGAAGAAGAGATGGAGAGATAGATGTAAAGAAGGGGGCAGAGAGTGAAAAAGACTGCAGTGACAGAGGCAATAGGAGCTTGAACTCTGATGAAATAATCCAGTTTGCGAGCTGAGAGAACAGGCAAAGATCAGCCGCAGAAACAGAAGAGAAGCCCCCTGGTGACCTGGCGAGGTTTCATAACCCATCCTCGCTCACCTTTTTATTGCAAAGGAAACATTTGCAGATGATCGTGATTCACCCTCCCATCAATAATCTGTCATGCAGTCCCACAGCATATTTGCATATTTTCTCTGAAATTAACTCAAAACTGCCAAAAACTGCTAAAGAACAAAGGCAACCAGACCAGTCATCATCGTAAAATGAAGCAGAAACAAGATAAATAATAAAATATGTAATTTTGCAATTGCAAATTCAAGTGGAAATGATTAGAACATGAAACGTTCTCCTTTTAATTCTTTTATAAAGAACCAAATAACTTTATCGGGTCTCGTGTTGGCAGCTCTAATGTGTTTATAGCCATCTTTGCTACAGAAAAGCACTGGAAGGGCCCTGCTGGATGGAGTTACTTGGCTTTGATATAGTTTCTGGGCTGGAACTTTGGCAGCATGTTAAATATTAATAGCGATTAACCCAGTTCAAGCTCTGCAGCAGAAAGTACAGACAGAGTTCAAAGAGCCTTCTGCTCTGTGCGGGCACTCTCTGCTCTCCAGCAGTTTAGCCCTGCTATCAAGAGGCTGCTGCTGCTGTGGATGCTGCACTGCACCACAGACCAGGCTGGCCTTTCTCAATTCAGTTCAAATACGCACTGAGACACATGATAAAATACATACAACATGTGTGAACAGTGTGCACAATGTTGTGCTCAGAGGCTATAAAGACATAATTAGCCAATAATGAAAAGACAGCCTGGCTAAACTCTCGGCCCTCCCCCGTGCTTCTGTCTCTATCGCCCTCAAAATACTGCCCCCTCCTCCTCTCTTGTTCTCACTTGCTGAACTCTTGATAAACTCAGCCTTTCACTGCTTCAACATTCCTCAGCCTGGCACATTCCCCACTAAATAGGCCCGGACACCTCAGAGATCAAACACAATCTCCATTGTGCTGCAATTATCCAGACCTCTGTCTCAGTTCCCCTGCCCTTCACCCCCCACCTAAGCGCCCCCCCTCCCCCCGCTTTCCCCTCTGCTTTTCCAGCTCTCTCCACCCATTTTTACATCTCTCATCTGTATCCCTCCATCCCCTTCAGAGATGATGGGTCTGACTTCAACAAAAGCCGCCTTTGTTTACAGAGAGTCTCTGTAGAGGAGGCCAGGGCAAACAAGTCCTGTCAGAGGGGAAGTGTTAGCTGGATGCTCTGCAGAGCGTTGAGAACCAAGCATGTGTACATTCGTTAACACATGATCCTGTGACCCTTCTGCTCAATTGCATCAATTGTGGACTTGTTAAGTATTTGCTGCCGAGGTCACGGCGGTATAATTCTGTGAATGTCTTTCTTGTCTAACATTCTGTATTTGTGAAGAATGCGGTCAAAATATTGAAGGAGCTGCATTGTTGGTCAAGCTCGGTCCCCAGCGAGTTCAGAACTGAAGAAGTCTTCTGGATGGAAGGTGAAACGTCTTCAAAGAGAAGAAACACAGTCCAGTTGACAGAGAAAACTACCTTGGATAACGATGACCCGGATGATTGAGAATCTGCACAGACATCTTGCATTGTTGGTCATATTTTCTAAGTCTAAGCTGAATTCTGTGGTTTTCAATGTGCAGTTGAAGACCAGGAATAGTTTTTCTCTCCTGTGGACATTATCAAAATATACTTGCTCACAAAATTCCTCTCATCCTGTTAACGTCACATCCTCATAAATCTTCAAGATTCAGAGCAAAGTGTACTTCAGAACCCAAGACGCTGACCGTCCATTGGTTGGTTTAGACAAAAGTGAAAGCATATGCTAGAGCAACTCTAACAGTTACAGCTTACAACAGTTGTTTTGTTAGGTTTTTAAGAAACATGCAGATGATTTTTTTTCTGTGATAACTGTTAGAATCCAGGATTTAATCTTTAACGACATCTAAAATGTAAGAGATTAACAGAGAAAAGGGGCAAACTAGAAGCATATTACAAGCAAGGTGGCTCTGAGTAATCCCAGGGAAGGGGGGGGGGGGGTAAAATTCCTGGTGTCTGGCTCTTTCTGCCTGATGAATCTGAAGCATGAGAGCTGCGGTGGGAACACAAGGTCATGCTGTCTGCGTTCCGTCCCCCATGATGCATCTGCCAGAGAGTGCGGCCCTGACTGTTAGCTATTATGTATCTATTAGCCTTGATTATCTTCTGATAGTTGAGCGCCAGTTGGTTTCGCTCAGCTTGACAGTCGTAGCACATTGTTTAACCTTTGGACTGGAAGGGGGGATGGGGGGGGGTGGTAGCTACCCCTCCACCTGATTCAGCATAAGAAATAATGAGGACAATCAAGCAAAGGTGTGGAATGGGCAAATTTGACAATCAAGACAACATAGACATTTTAAAATCCCACTGTGTTTAGAACTGCACTGACACCCCCTCAGTGATGTCATGGAGGTGGATTTTGGCTCACTGACTGATCCAGTGAATTCAAAGAAATACACTGGAATACACTGAAAATGTATGGGGGGGAAAGCATTCTTTTTAAAGTGTGATAAAAGCAGTAAGCCCGATAATAAACCCCTCTTATCTCCCACTACACATCCTTTCATGCATGTTGCCTGAGTGACACAGCATGGACATTTACAGTCTGCTTTGTCTCGCTAACATCCCCCATGAGTCTTCACAGATCTGCCTGCCAGACATATTCAATTTGCAACTCTTCCTGGTCCCCACTCTGCAGACATGCGAAGTTATCTGAGACAAAATGAGAAGTGAGCAGGGATGGAGAGCGTGGCTGGGATAACATGGAGTCTCAGCTTCTCTGTCCCTGCCTTGTGTTAATCTCTCTGGAGAGACAGAGGTGGCCATGTTGGGTCAAAGCCTCTACATCAAGAGCCACAGGCCTGGACAGCTGACCTTGGTCTGGGAGATGGGAGGTGACAAGAGAGGTGGGAGTTGGTAGTGCGTATGCTGGGTTACAGAGGGCAGGGGAAAGGGGAAATATCTCTGTATGTTTGTGTTACAGCGAGATAGGAAAAGAATGTTTGTCGGGGGTGGTGTATCAGTCTGTGTGTGTATTGGTACGTGTATGCATGACACTGCAGACCCCCTGTGGCAAGGCCTATATTATATTAGTGAGGAATTTAGCTATGAAGGGTCCATCATTTGGCTCACATTGCATATAACCCCAGTGGAGATCACTGGACCCCTACATAGCGACGGCCAGATAGGCAGGCAGATGGGTCAAGCGTCAGAAATATTTTAATAACAGGACCCTCAATAATTACAGCAAATGGGCCCTTGTTTTTGGATCTGATGTGTACCTCTCCACCTGTTAACCCCTGTCTATAGCTTTGCCCTCTTGAACCGTCTGTGCACGGATGGATCAGAGCCAGTCGTGCATCTATTTTGGAACAGGGTGTTAGGTGAATGTAGTTTTCTATTAGTAACTCACAATCTGGATGATAGGAATCTCTAAATGACCAGTCAGCTGCTAGTGCGGGCCTATCTTTGTTAATCCCTTTCCATTCTTTATCCCTCTCCTCTCCTTTACTTAAATGGCAGCGAGTGTCTGTCCGTGTGTTTATGTGACCTGCAAAGACCTTTTGCTGTGACACAAACTGGGGTCATGAACTCTGGGCTTACTCAACCTATCCTGCAAAGATTACCACACCAATTATTCACAAATCTTAGAACACGATGTTCTTTTACGTGCACTTTTGCACAGACACATGCGGCGTCAACGCACAAGGACACGAGCATACACACACTTACAAGCATGCACAAACACGTACTTGGGTCTACCACCGAGGCTCTTCAGCCTTTAATCCTTCGCGTTTAGTCAGCGGAGGAGTTCGTGTGCAAGGTCCCTGCCCTTTGTATTGATCAGATTGAACATGAGGAGGACTTCCACACAGAGAGGAGACATATATGTGGGGAATGAAAGGTCAACGGGAGCAGAAAAAAGATTGACAGGGGACACAGTGGGACAAGTCAAGGTAACAAGAAAAACTGAGTGGGCTGGAGAGGATTCAGGACAATATGAACACAGAACAATGTTAGATGCCAGATTAATCCAATTTTATTGTGTATAAATGATTGTCGAGGTCAGAACACTTGTCCCTCAACAGGGACCTCACTGATCTGGTCTGGCAAATAAAAGTAGTTGCTTTACTATCACTCTGATCCAGTAGGATAGCAAGACAAAGTACCCAGAGATGACCTGTGAACTCATCTCATGTCAATGTCATTTTGTCACACTGTTTGGGGACACTGAGCAGAGCCTTGGTTTCACTAAACAGCTGCATTCTTTCATTGATAAAGCAGACAATGTTCCCTCACTTGTGTTTGAAGGAAATTCACTATCATAAACTCTGTCTTTCAATTCTCAACCTCCATTATAAGATAAAATCCATTCTATTAGTCCTCACAACATCAGGAAAGAAGTGCTTCTTGCTAGATAAAGGCAAGAAAGAGTGTTTACGGTTATGTACAATAATATACTGTCATTAACTTAAAACACATGCAGAAATAATGAAATGTATTGCATATGTATATGCAATAATTGCTTAGTAAATCCTGGAATATATATTTATATATATATATATATATATATATATATATATATATATATATATATATATAAAGCCAAACAGAGAAGATGAAAATGGCTCTAAGGTAAAGGAGCTCCAAGTTTGTTTTAATTAATCAGATTAAGTAGTGATAAACCCACAGCTACAACCCACTGCTGCTTTCAAGTGGCTACATCATTTACAGTAGGTTCGGGCATTTGGTTAAGCACTTTAGGCTGATCAGAGCCCCAGGAGCCCAATAAGCAGATTAGGCCTGATTAAAGTCGTATCAGTGGAATTTGAGAAACGGACCAACCAGGACCGACGCACTCTGCGGTGCGCCCTGCCTTTCCCTTCTCCTGCCCCCTCACCCCTAAATTCAACCCAACTTGTTTACGACTCACCCTGGCACCTGCTCAACTGCCATGAGGCCAAAGTGTTCCGCAACTCATCCGCTGTCAATTCTGTATCACCGGAGAAAAACAAGGCAAAACAGGTCTGTCGCAGGATATGTTTAATTTTCTCAGAAGGGTGCTGTGCCTCGGGGAATTATCACACCCACGCTCTATACATATATTAATGCACATGACAGCCTCTTTCCTGACATAACACAGACTATAACATTTTATTTTTTTTTAGTTGGGAGCTTAATAAAAGTAAGGGTGAGCACATGTTGGGAAACAATGGAAGAGAGAAGAAGTAGTCCGAATGAGGGCCAGAAAGACATTAGCAAATGCTCACTTGTGGGTGTTTGTGTTATTAGGCTCATTTGTGTTGAAAGGGTGGACAGCTTAATGAGCGTTAGCAGCAGATTTCCTTTCTCTGCATTCAGGACATTCAAAACATGTCTAAAACATGATAGGAAGAGCATTTGCTCAGTATCCCGAGCAAGCCTCAGCTAGTAGGCCTGTCCTGTCAGGAAAGAGGGGACGCCCAGTCCACTTTACTGTGAGTGGAGTCATGTCTCAGTGCCAGGCCATGAGAGCTCTGAGAGGATGCTGTTCCCATATCTATACCACATGCTCCATGTGTGGTGACAGTGCCCCCCTTTGCACAACAGAGCTGTAAAACCCTGGGGCTGAATTCTTAAGTACTGTTGGACCATCTGTGGAGGTGGTAGACTGACAGAGTTTGGCCACTGGGGTTGTCACTGACAGTCATACAATATTAGCACTATTCTGCTTCTCTGTGTGGGCTACAAATAGGTTAGGATTAGACCATGACCGAGCCAGATCAAGCTAGATTAGGCCAGATCTGACAGAAACCACCATCATTTCCTCAAAGTATAAATAACCCTCTTCTGTGTTTGCATAACCTCCAAAGGCCCCTTCTGACAAGCTAGTCATACACATTACACACACTGTCTGAATCAAATATTCCAAATGCAGCTGAGCAGGCACCCATGTACTCATACACACATGTGCCAAAGTCACACACACACAAACATATGCTCCATTTCTCATCCTGCGAGTCGGTCCTGCAGCACGTTATCCTGACCCCAAGAGAGAATGGGTCAGGTTTGGGGCCAGAGAAGGTGTTTCTGATGAACTGGGTGCCGGGACTGTAGCGACAATGTGAGTGATGCTTATACTTTGGCCTCCAGAAGAATGAGAGAGGTGTTAGTGCATGGAAGAACTCTATAAAGTCTTGCTCACTGCTTGTAGTTATTATCTCTCTGTGTCCTTATTACACCTTGATGATTGATGTCAGGATCTGCCCTCTCTGCAAATCTAAGTACTTACTTCAAAAACGAAGACAACACTGTGTCTAGATACCACATGGATAAACACATTTGACTTTAAAGCAGAAGCAGTTGCATGTCACTTTATTGAGTTCATACATGTTTTCTGTGAAACCTTATCATTTACGGTGGGATGTAGCCATTATGAGATTATGCTATTGTTTATACAGGAACCAAAAATAAAACCTGCTTCACACTTCAGGAAAGATTTTTCAGCATGTCAAATTTGTAAGACGCTGTACTTTGAAGTCACAAAAGGCAACTGTTAAAACGACTGTTCCTGGATTTGACAGCCACAGGTGAGGTAGTAGGACACATACATGTTAAACCAAGTAACAGCAAATATTAGTACATGCCTTAATCTACATAAACACAACGCTAATTGCTTATGTAAATTGCAGAGGAATCAACACGTCGCACATCGACTCCATGTAACTCCAAGGAAAGACTTCATCCTCCATAGATGCGAAATGCCGTATTATTGCAGCCAGGTTGAATTATTCTGTCAGCTCAGCACATGTGAAGCATCAACCAGGTGCTGATGTTGTGTTTCCTTCATTGTAATTTGCTCTTTTAAAAAAAACACACTATGCTTTAGCCCAGTGCCATTGTGTTGCCTAGAAAACAACTATAATGAAAAAAAGTGTTTTGACATGAACAAATGTATGACGGTAAAGGTCACCTGCTGGAACTTATTGTCTTCCCAGTTTTGTCTGTATCCAGCAGCATGTGTCCTACTTGTCTTAAGCAACACTTTCTTTTGTTATCCCATGTTACCTTGAGGCTGCTGCTGTTGTTTGCTGCTGAGCTTCATCCTAGAGAAGTGATGGCTCTGTGAGCATTGTTTGACAACTGTTTAGAAGAGTTTGTGGAGCTCATTAGAAGGATAGATAGGGATCCTGCTGGCTCGGACAGGAGAGACGGATGAATGGCAAGAAAAGATAGAATAACAGAGATAAAATAGAGGGAGGGAGAAGGAGACAGATAAGTGGAGTGAGAGAAGGGAGGGTCAGATGATGTGGTACGAGCATACTCAGTGCCAGCTGTTATTTGCAGTTAAATTCAGTCTATTTCTGTGAGTGTGTGTGTGTGTGTTGGGGGGGGTAGGGGTGTTATTGAGGGATTTGAGGTAAGAGCACCCTTAGCCAGTGGGTAACCTGTAGGTCATTCATTCCAAGAATTAATTAAGGATCAGAGGCTACATACCCTTTAGCCTTCACACTTACACACACACAAGCTTTACACCCTCCAGCACACCCTTGCAGACTAAGTGCCAGCCGCCCCCCACCCCTGGTCTGCCACTGACCTGTAATTGACCATTTGAACCCCAGTCTTGAGGTCAGGTGGGGTCCAACACTACAGGGTCAGGGTGTGGTCACTGTGCTCAGTTTTATCTCAATACCAATCCTCTTTATTGCCCTGATTTATGTAATTAGCAGTGTGCCAGTATGCTTCAGAGAATAAATTCTGATTGGCCGGTGGGGTTCCAGTAATCCTGCCCTCAGACCACTTCACTGCAGAGCCTCCGATGTTCATCGGTAATGGATTATTTTAATGGCCACACACTTTTACAGAAACAAAGCTCTTAAATCACAATGCTACATCAGACATTGTGAAGGGCCATTTATATTCAGACCAATAGATCATCCCCTTCCCATAAACCAAACAACAGATTGCTTATTTTCTCAGCTCGAAGATCAAATAAAATAAAATTTGAACACAGTATTGAAAGATTCCAATTTACTTTTTACTGTTTATTACCTTTATTCAAAACAACAAATGCTTATTAACACTACAAACATTCCAAGGCCACAGCCATTAGAGAGAGCATCATAATCGCTGCTGTTAGCAGCCGACACTTATTCCCTTGAATATAACCACCTCTACTTTCACTTTGCTCCCCTCACAGGAGCATCTGTCAGTCAAAATGGCCACTAATACGCTCCATATGAGACCCCACTCCTGAAATCCCATATCCTATCCTTTTATTTTCCCACCTGATTGGTCGACAAATTTCCTTATTGACATGGGTAATGCGGTGATCAGAGAGAGGGAGAAAATTTGCATTTTTATTTCTTTTTAGAAAAAAAACTTATTTGCTTTTTTGAGAAACTTATACTGCCGTAATAAACATTAGAGCAGGATGTTATAGACATGTGGGGTCTGGTAGAGACCTCTTGTTTTGAAATAATTAAATGTGATCTCTTGTGCCCTTGATCCTGGGGGGTAAAGGAACACGAGCGGGTGAAATGAACCACATAATTGAAAAATCCAGAGTGCAATCCAAGACTAAGTGGCCTTCTGAAACCATACCACAGTGGGCACAACAAATTTAATAAATAACTGCTGGGCATTCTGGGAGGGGAGGGGATTCTGCTGTCTTGTCAAAGAGGCCCAATGTTTCCAGGGGTTGTAGTGTGTCCGACGGGAGCGGAGGTGACACACAGAGTGTTATCAAGCGTAAATCCCATTGCAGAAGGCCCTCGCGAGATGGGTGTCCATATATCAAAGGTCTCACTGACTCAGGCTGCCATCTGATCTCCTCTCAGGAAATTCAAAATTCCAGGCAGATGAGGGGTGAAACTGAGAGGCCCGTAAGCCCAGCTTGTGTTAGTGATTAGGGGCAGCTGTTTCGATTCACATTTCGAAGGACTTGAACTCTGCAACCTGCCACATTTTTGTTTGGAGCTGCAGTGGCAATGGCCGTGGTAATGGTCGTCTAAGGATGGTGGCATTTACTCAAGAAGACCTATGACAAACTCTTTTTAAACAGGTACATATTTAAATGGTTTTTGCCATTTTTTGGGTTTATGACTTGATTTCATTATTCCAAATGTCCCATTAAAAATGGAAGCGAGATATTGTCAGTTGATTTCCTTGAAACGGAAATGTACTAAAATTGTTCAGATACACATTCCAAATCATAAAATATTTACAGCTGCATTGAACATTTTTTCCACAAATAGCAGATAATAATGAAACACATATATATTTAAAATGTAAACATTTGAAATTATTCCAAGGTGACCCCCTTTTAGCTCCCTTTTAAAGCACAATTCATTAGGCCTGAGATAACTGAGGTAATGACAGTCGGTGGCTGTCTTGGTGAAAGGACTGAATGCAACAACATGAAATGTGAAGGATGAAATAAATGAAGAATGGAGTGATAAAAGGCAGGACAATGAGTTAAAGAGTGAGGGAGAAGCGTGTGACAGACAGAGAGAGAATGAGGGAACAGGCACCAAGTGGTGGAGGCACATAAACGATTAGTCCCAAACATGAGCTGACAGCTGGATGCCTGACCTTGGCTGGATTTGAGCACAACAACCCCCAGCATTCATTTACATCCTTTCCATGCCAAGTCATTTAGACACAATCCTTATTCCAGTGAAAAGGAGGGAACCTCAGGTCACGTCTTTCTGAAAGACCTCCACCAGTCGAGAGGCGTGGCTTTAGATGAGGTGGCACTGGTATTATCGACAACCTTCACAGCCCTCACAGTCCTTTCGGGTAGTCCGAGACGTTCTCGTTCAGAGTCATATTACTAAGTGTCAGTGATGGGATGCTTACTGGTGTTAGTGGGGAGTCTTTGGTCCCTATTTTTACTGCCATGTAAGTTGGGGAAACGCCCATTTTATAAGATCACGACATATTCCCTCTTAAACAGGCCCTGGAGGTCATTTGTGTTGTGGTTGAGGTCAAGGGGGAGCAACTGGCATGTCTTTTCATGGATTACTACAATAACTGACAGAGATACAATAACGCTTTAAACAGGTCTATTGTTCAGCTTTAAAATCTATGATGGTTCACATCAAAGAAATAAAGAGCAACATGTCCAAACTGCAAAAGTCTGCATTTACTGACCTTTCACTCCTGGTTAACCCTTTGAGCTCCCCATTCAGCATTTACCTGCAGATAATCCTATACTAACGATTTTCTTATCAGGAAACAACAAGAAGGGCCAGCAACCCTTTGACCTGTGTCAGATACATATTAAGTGATTGTTTGAGGACACTTCGCCCACAGAACCAAGACTTGTCCCTCAAACGAGATGCCACAGAGGCACAATTAAGTAAAATCAAGTATCACACTGATGCAATTTGAGGAACCTAAAATATTAATTTGTCAAAGTTTTTGATTGTTCTGATTCTTTCTCAGCTTTGAACATGGTGAGCAGTAATTTTTGGAATTGGACCAACTATTTGGACCATGTGAATACTGCCGTCCACTCATGTGAGAACAACCCTCTGCCAGGACTTTCTGCCACCCTTATGTGCGTCGAGCCATGCCCCCGATTTATGACACATTTTACACTCCACCACCATGTCAAGGCCCATAGATCTTGACCTAGCTCTGGGGCGTTAATTGGTCAACCTCTGCCAATATGCAATACAAATAAAGGTCCATTTAAGGGAGGAACTGTTGGCAAGTTTCCTAAATTACAAAGATTTGCTTTAACTGGAATGACCTCCTGAGTAGTCCAGATAGTTTTACTACAATGTTACATGCAACTAAGAGATGGGAACAGAAGTAGGAATCAGAAGATGAATGATTCAACAGATCGTGAACGCCAGGATTTTACCAGCATTGTAATCATTTAATGGACTTTATTCGTTTTGGTGAAATTTGAAAGTCTATTTTCAAGTACTATTAGTAAACGATACACTTGGAAATTTTAACTGACCTCATTTATATGCACTAAACTGTGTAACCATATAGTTAATGTAATGAGTGCCCGGCAGCATTTACTGATCATTAAGCCAAAATGTTTATTTATAAAAATTGTCTAAATGTTTAAATATCTGAGCAGAATACGTTTTAATGCCACATTAATGTAATTAATTCTGTGTTTACATATATTTCTAATGGGTGCCAGCGCAACAGTGTGGATGTCATTAGCCGTTAGCAGTACAGTCTGTAGGAGCCTGACCCGAATGGATTAATGACACCTCATCCTTCAAAAGTAGCTGCCACTGAAATTCAAAGTCCGCAACTGCACACGACTTGATACATTTGGCAGCTTTGAAATTTACATTCACTCAAATAAATAATTTGCGTTTCTTCTAAAATTCAGTTCTTGTGTCACTTGTTTTTGGGGCCCGCCTGCTTAAATGTTTGACTACAGAAGATGAGATACATGCAACAGAATCTAAAAATGTATCCATTGTTTGGTTAAGTCTTGCTGCTTCGCCACTGACACCAATGTAGCTGGGACAAAAAGAGCCATTGATATCATCTTTGACCATGACAGGCATTAAAGGGCCTAATTCTGCCCGCTTCTGTATTAAGCAACTCTAAAGCTGATTTCAATTGCCAGCTCCTCAGTGGGGGGGCAGTAAGGAAGCAGACAGACAAGGGAGGCAGGAGAGCAGCAAGCAGAATCTAGCTGGCAGGCAGAGTAATGCACCCACCCTTAGCCCAATGCCTGTAAACTCAGATTAGGGGGTGGATCAAAGGCTGGATTTAATCTGGGCCACTGGGCAAGGGTGGGGATTATGGCACGGTGGCACAGAGGTTTGCCCTCACCACACATACGTGGATACATGCATGAAAATGCACACATTGGACCCACTTGTGTGTTAAGAGAGATGGATGGACACACATGCCGTATTGTGAAAAATTGAGCCAATAAGAAAGGAGGCAAAGTTTAAACCCTGATCCATCTGTCAAGGATGGCCACAGGCAAAAAGCACAGGGAGCAATTGTGATGTTGAGGGAAGTGTGAGAGATGAAGGAGGGCTTAGGAACTAGTGTTACGGGTTGACAAAAGGCAAAAAGCTCCATAACCTCCATTCTCCACCCACAGCACTGTATAACCTCCAAAGCACTCATTGTGACTCATCTGTCACACACGATCTTCCAAACACACCACTGCAGCCACACATCCTTACATTAGTCTCAAAATACCATCAGATTAGCCCTTTCTGATTACCCTATTGCCTTGCTGTAAAGAGTCCTCCATATAAGAGTCCTCCTAACCCTAACCCTAACCCTACAAGCACACACACACACACACACACACAAACACACACACACACACACACACACACACTCCAAAAAAACAGTGGTTGTTCCTCTTTGCCAACGGCACCAATCCATTGAATTACAGCAATAATTATTGATTGTTTTGTTATTTAATAAAAGAGCATACATTTGTCAGTAAATAAATTTAGGCAATTAAATCAATCTTTACAAAAATCCCAATGTCCTTCAGTGTTAATGTCTTGATCTGGCTGACACAACAGACGATGATATAATTTGAGAAAAACAAATACAGATGCCGAAACAGGCCGACGACGTCATCAGGCAGCAAACCACCAGGAAACATTTATAACTTGCAAAATAAAAGTTGTACGTTAAAAAAGGTCTATCGAGGTAATCTGAGTGTTAGTGACGGGCCATGTGGTTGGAGAGGAGCTCAACACAGAACAAACCCGAGGCTCAGCATGTCCTGTCCAACAGCCTGCCCAGGACAGAGACCTGAGGTCGCAGTGAGTAGGCGGGTGTCTGCTCCAAAGAGTGTGTGTGTCTGTTCTTTCTTCACCACTCACAGGAGCCACAGAGGTCCGGGAATTTGTGAATCAGGCTTTAGAAGTGCTTCCCCAGCTAGCCAGACCTGTAGAAGGCGAGATGAGGCAAATGTGTTGCTATTGTCTTCAATGTCATGTTTTCAGTTTCAGCTAACTTCAGTATTATGCAGATAACGCGGGAGTGAAGCGCCTGATAGCACATACTGATTTTCATATTAAAATTCAACTGTGGAAACAGTGCACTTGTTACTTTAACAGCAAATGTGAGGAGAAATTTCATATTTCACAGACATTCTCGCCTTCCCCTATTAAACCTCCCCTTCTTAGAGGTAAACTTCACAAGTTGTTTTGATCGCTGAGTCAGTGTGTAATGTGCCTTTGGGGTGTATCTCAATTCAGCCTTCCCCCAAATCTACCCACGTACCCCTTAAGGCAAAGCTCTGAATGTCTGTAACAAGTAATGGGGAGACGTGCCAGTGTAATGTACTGCGCTGACTTTTCTTTAGTCCTCTAAGACGTCTTCCCCCTCCGTGTCCTTGCCTCACACAGTCACATACAGCAGATGTACAAAAACGTGATTGACTCTCACACATAAAAACAGACCCTCTCTTTGATGGTTTTACTTGATTAAACTTGGAGCACTGGGGTGTTGTCTCTACTCTGTCTGATACAAAGAGCAATATTTGCGGGGTCCATTCTCCCTCAAAGACCCTCTTGTCAGGGGAGGCCCAGAAAAAACACTGGGGGAGCACAGACCAGCTAAAGGCCAGGCCATTTATCATAGTCTCCCGTATGAAAGGACCTAAATGTCCCTTTCTTCCTCCCATCTCTTTCTCTTTTCGCATCCCTCCATTTTGGCCCGTTTTTTCCACATCTCTTCTTCTTTCCTCCCTTTTGTCCAAATCCAGTGGGAGTAAAGCAATAGCAGCTCTCTGACATAGCTTGTAACAGTGCGGAGATTGGAGAAGTGCCCCCTCTCATGTTGGGGCCCCGGTGCTTTTTTTTGTGTGTGTTTGTGTCTCGGGGTGATTTGTCAGGCTGTGGTGGCAGAAGTCGAGCCCCTGAGGTTGAAAGGCTATGACCCCAGGAGTGCTGTGCGTACGTTTGTGTGTGTGTATACAAGGAGTGCTGGAGACCCGCCCAGGGCTCAGGCCATAATAGACCTGAGCCCAGAAGAATGGGTGTCCGGACCAGGACAGGGGACCACAAAGACCTCATCTGCATACTTCAGGTAGACACACTGTGATAGGAACTGACAGAGGCGTGACAAGCTCAATAGAGGTGGGGCACGGTGGAGGGGTGAGACGCTGTGAGTGTGTGTCTGCATGTGTGAAAAGGTGGCGGCTAATGGGAAACTTTCCCTTTCGCCTTCACTCTTCTTGGCCCAGGCTGGGAAAATCAATAACTACTAATCTTCCCCAGAAAAATAAAAACTAAATAATAAACAATGGCTTTGTTTACCCATCTGTGTGTATGCCCGATCTGTGCACCCGCCCCCACTCGCACACACACACACACACACACACACACACACACACACACACACACACAGAAAGGTTGACAGCTGACTCACAGGGCCATGCTTTCCTCCTCTTCCTTTCTCTCTCAGCCTCTCCATTTTGTCATTAAAGAAAGAAACACTTTTTCAGTTGGTTTGTTTGTTTACTGGTTCCCACCTCTCTTTGGGGAGTTAGGAACAAAAACAGAATTCATTCTCAGCTGGCCGCCTGCCTTGTCCCTGAACACACCCCACCTCTCCTTCTCCTTCTCTTGTGCTCAGCATCCTCTCAGCATGGATGAGTAGATTACATATGCTTCCTTTCTGAATGAGTTCACTTGTAAATAATGGATTGATTTATTGTGTGTCTGTAGAACTCTCAAGGATTTTTTTACAGTGTTGGTCTGTCACAGTGGTGGTTCAGTTTGTCTCTGAGGGAGAGTTAAGTCAAGGCTAAATAAGCACCCAGAGGAAGAACTAGAGCTGTTTTGAGTGTGCACGTAGTGTGTTCATAAATGCATGCATGTGCAGTGATGCATGATGAGAAGACCTAATGAGTTGAATCAGAAATTCAACAAGTTTCTTATCTCGTGATTCGACCACTCAGATGTTTGAGTCACCGTCCTATTTCGCTCTTTGCCAAGTATTGTATTATCAGCTACACTGTGAAAACATTTATGAATCCCCAGGACCACCAAGTGGAGGAGCTACTGAAGGAAATAAGACAAAGCATTGACAAATGATACAAAATTGTATGTAAAACATCTTCCCTCTAGGTGGAAAGCACCAGTTTGGTGATGTTGGCTGTGAAGCCACCTTCCTGGTTCCAGGTCTTAGACAGAACCTTCACCTACTCATGCAATGGACCTCAGCCAAGGATAAAGTCAATGCAATTATGTGTCAGTTAGTTTAATGATCTCTAATGAAGGCTGTTGTGGTCTTGTTAAGGTGGGAGTGAAAGGAGGGAGGTTCTCAATGGTGATACTGAATATCCCCTTTTAAAAGTAGACCTAGAGCAAGGATGGAAATGGGAGGGAAGCTGAAAAAAAGGAAGTAGACTTAACACGATTTGGTAACGTGATGTTGGATTTCCTAGTGTTGTGTGTTTGGTAATTTTTAAAAAAAGAGAGAAAGATGTGATAGTGTTTCACAAAAACCACAGAGAGGTCGAGCAAAGAAGACGGGGGTTGAGGGGTTATTGGAAGATGAATGGCCCTAAAGATAAATGTATGCAGGCCAGAGCGGGCCGACCCCCACTCTATACCACCCTACTACCATGACATCAGAACAGAAGGGGAAAGCATCTCTTCTTTGTGGAAAAGCCTAATTTAATTTGTACCTTGCAATGAGGGGTAAATATATTTGAACTGTCTCACTGAGCCCGCGGTGGCCTGATCAGGTTCTCACGGGAAACTGCTCCGAGCAGGATATCAAGCTTGCTGCATCACAACTTCACTTTCCAAACTAATCTAATTTCTGGGCGCTTCTTTTCTTTCAGTCCCCTCCCTCGCTCCATCTGTTCTTGTGCTCCTCTCCTCTCGCGAGGCTGTCACTTCCTGCTGTCCATGCTTCGTGTCATTCCGGCTCCCGGCTTTCCCTTGGGATGATCCCTGTGACCTTCTCCCTGTCTTACTGGAATTTGACGTCAAAGGTCTTGTTGCTAAGAATGGAGGTTTGTTTAGTAGCAAATATGACCCTCTGTCTCCTCTTCTCCTGAATCTTGAGCCGACTTTTAAACTTGCTTATTTAATTTTCCACACTTTACTGTTTCCTTTTCCCGCTCTGTCTCTACCTCTTCGTCCCTTGCATCACTGGATCTTCCTTTCTCTGCCTTCCTGCCCCCTAGTCTTGCCTCTTGTCTCTCCCTGGCTATCTCATGTATTATTTCAGTCTACAGGGGCTCAGGGTGGAAATGAAATATGGCCGCCAAGCCTCAACGGGCATGCTCATATTCTGTGTAATTACCTCAGGCTGAGGGCCGGGGCTCGGTTCAGTATCTATAAATCTGTGCCTCTCTCTGGCCCCAGCCGCCTTTTGAAACCCTACCCTGCCGATGCATCGCAGTGAGACTGTGACCCATGACCTTTCACACCGCTAGGGCTGCTGGGAGTGACCTGTGACCCTATGTTGGGCTCTCTCAGAGTCTGCTCCGTCTGACCCCCCCCCGAGCCTCATGACCTCTCCAGTCACAGCTGTGCTTGATCTGTCCTTAGGGGCCGGAAAGAAACACGTGAAACGGGGCTTTTGGGTGCAAGTGTGGTGCTGTGCATATGTGTGCTTATGTATAGGGATGGGAGATGTGTGAGTCTTGGGGGGGGGGGGGGGGTTCTGTTTGTGTCTGTATATCTTCACATATCTTTACCTCTGCAAGGACCCTCACGGGGAAGTGTATACTTGGAAATAGGTAGGTTACCAAAACAATGTATCTCTTACAGCCAGGGCCACCACATGTAGACAGGGTCAGCAAATCTATCAATCAAAGATAGAAAGGTCAATGCACCCCTAATGGCAGTGTGTCTGTAAAGGATGCTAATGTCATCTGTTAAAAACATACAGACATAGATGAAATATTGCAATGTATTGATCTTTGAGGGTACATCCGATACACAATTATGGATAAAGCCCTAAATGTAAAGGTCTGATAGCTTTGACATTTATTAAGACACATGCGTACGGGTCACTTTGATTTGTTGTTGTTATTAGAGACCTTTCGATTCTGACCTGGGATGTAGGTCGTGTTTTCTCCATTGCCTTGCATTTTCTTATCACTACTTTTATCTGGTGTTTTCATGTGGCCTCAAAAATGTGGAAATTGGATAGTTTTTGAAAGTTTTCTCTCTTTCCAAAGCCATTCTCCTTCCTTGTTTCCAGTGCCCTGACCAAAGGACAACCTTTCCCTCCTTTTCAGCCTTCCATTTCCGGCCTTTGCGCTCTCTCTATGCTCCATCCCCTCTTCAACATTGGCCTTCACAACCCCGTGTCCGACCAGAACGGGGCCTCTGTGACCTGCAGCTGTGTTTACTGTCAACACAGACTAGTGTGAGGACAGCTGGGAGAGCACAAGAAGGCCAGACAAGAGAGGCATGAGTGCACATAGGCTGGGTGGCTCACACAGCCAAAGCTCATGTAAAACATGCACGATTGCACGTGCATAAAAGGAAACCGTGCAGATATAAACACAGGTTGGCAGGAGTTATCTTATACACACTCTGTGTATATAGAAGTTTTATACAGTTTCACAGAGCAGGCTGTGATGTCACATATTACCTCTGCACCTCAGATGAATTTGTTCACACACACACACACGCGCACGCACGCATGCACACACACACAAACACACACACACTCACACACACACACACTCAAACCCTACAAGTACACGCCTAACCTTAACTCAGCCCAAATCCCCACTTTTAACCCTGAAACATTTAAAGTTTGACACAAGCATTATTCAAAATGTCCTCAACTTAAAATTGAAATATGTATTTTGGTCCTCAAAATGTAGCACATACACACACACATACACACACCCACACACACACCCACACACACACACATGTCGTTATGTAGGTTAATGCAAAGTGATAGACCCTGGTTCACACACTCTGTATCCTGTCCAGAATTTTCACACCATCACAACCCCCCCCCCCCCCCCCCCCCCCACACACACACACGGACAACTTCATACCACTAGTTGACTATGTTTCCCTGGGATTCAAGCTTTTGTGGGAGCCTGAAAATCCCATCATAGTTGTGGTATTTCTTTCCCCATGAGTTCCATCATTCCTGGGAGAGAGGAAGCTCAATTAGACAACATCACATCGGAAAGTCCCCTGTTTGTGTATCCCCATGTTACTAATTGCAAATAACCTTTAGCAGGGCGCCAGCAATCACAAGAATAATAACTAAAAATATCAAAATGTAGTCACGCTAATGCCACAAAGTATCAGGATGATCACTCAAAGATCCATACCTATTGACGCTTTCTCATTGCTATTGACATAACCTATCAGGCCTCAAGGGCGCCATCCTTATGGAAATTGACAACCTGTTTTCAGTCACACTGATGATTCGGTTTAAATTCTAATGATGCCTGCACACCTTCATTGTTGACCATAGACAATAATGTGATTTGGCAGCAGACACCTAACAGATAAGTGAACTAACGTGAGATCATCATCTGTTGACTTGTTGGTTTTATTCAATTTTCCATACTCTTTCTATCTGTTGCTATAGCCTGCAGTTCCCATAGAAACAGTTTGTGAGGAAAAAACTGTATTGAGAACAAGTTATTTTTTTCCATCAATCTCTCTCTCTCTCCCTCATTCGCCTACTCTGACTTGCAGTCTCTCGCTCGCTCACTCGTTTGCTGAAAGTCAAGCAGTGTGTGGAGCGATCAATATCATTAATCAACACAACTCAACAGCACTCAGCTCTGCGGGGAGAGATGAAGAGGCACGGGGGAATGTCAACATGCTGGCCTGGAGTAGTCCTAACCAATGATACATATCACACATCACACGGATGAGAGCAGGAACGAGAAAGGAGAGACAGAGTGGGAATGGAGAGACAGACAAGAGAGAGATAGATAACTGTGCAATAGGAGTGTGCTTTCTAGGTACAGGTGGAAGACAGTGAGCAAGAGAATAGGGAGAGAATGAGGTGGAGAGATAGAGGAGTTATTACTTGGTTGTCACCTATAGTCTAAAATCCCATATGACATCAGCAGTGAAGTGGTGATGGAGGTGGAACATTCATTCATCTGACTCACTCTGAGGTATGAAGACCGTCAATATATATACAGTCACTATTACACCATCTACTGGAGCTGCTACAGCTGTCCAAACATGTGCTTTTCCATCACTGTCCACCAAACAGGATGACATTAGCTAGAAATAGACAAATCTATATTAAGTATTGTGAGTCTTATATGCCTATAATTCTACAAACATCTATGCTATATATATATATTTATACTGTATATATAGTGTAATAGCCCAGAAATTAATTTTGCAGTGAATAAATGTAAATGTTGTGTTCGGGTTGTCGTGTAATTGGGACGTTGGGACGCAGACATCCAAAGTGTGACTGAAAGCCAGCGATGAGTAAGCTACTAGTTATTTTAATATTTATTCTACACACAAAAGTAGCACGCAGTACATGAAATGATGAGATCATTGCTTACTTTATTTTAAATTATTATCAAAGCCACTGGTTGGAAGGGAGAAGGGAACAAACCCACTCTCTTTCCCAGGAATTGTTACCACAGGAGAGATGCTCAAAGTTATTCACCAAATGACAGCACATGCCGGACAAACGTTTTTGTTCTTCATGGTGGATCTAATCTTGACGTTGACTTCTCCATGATAATGACTGTGGACGATTATTAAAGGCAGCTACGAAACAAACAAACAAACAAACAAACCAAAACTGTACAGATTATATTGTGTTAAAAGAAGAAAGCACACACTTCAAATAATGCAACTTTGTCACTGTACCGTGTTGAAACACACACACACACACACACACACACACACACACACACACACACAACTTCTCCCCCCGCTGGTTCAGGAGTGATAACTACTGTGGAGTTGACAGCAGTAGTGGTCCTGGACTGTGGGCTGCTGAGGTGGGTGGTGAGTGGGAGGGTTGGTGTAACACGTCAGCCACGCTGTTGGCAGCAGGACTGGCTCATCACTTTAAGGTAGAAATCAGATTTATTATTTTTTCCTCCTCTCTACTTCAGTCACACCGTGCTTCTATGTAAAGAATGACGTTAGCCTGATTTACCTTTTCCTCCAAATTAACTTATTACATATTAATGACGCACATATTGTGTCATATTCATTTAATAACCTAAGAAGCCGCACCTACATCCATTCAATGACAAAACTATAATAAAATAGTCTTCGGGAAAAAAGTGGACATAGTTTATATAAATGTTTACTTTTAACGTCTATGAGCACAAGGTCTAGAATGTAATGTCAGCATTGCTGCGTGAATCATTGGCTGTTTAGCTTCAGGATGAGCGTCCACATCCGTGGGATTGGTCTGTGCACAGCACACAAGCTCTGAGGGAGCGCACCACACAGAAGCGGACTCGGGGCCTTGTTTGTTTAGTTCCTTCAAGTGTGTGAGACAGAGCGCTTTCCCCCCATTAATATTCAGCATAAACTCACCGTACACAACGAGGCAGGGGAAAAAAAACAGAGGGAGAGGGAAAGAGGGAGCTGGAGGTACGGAGGCGGACCTCCACTCTGTGAGGAGGCAGATTATTTAAAGACTGATTGAGACGCCAACGTCAGACGGATTGGGAGCGTGAAGGCAATCAGCGAACAGATAAGGAGCTGTTACCTGAAGACGCAGCGCTGCGCTGGCTGGTTGGGTAGTCCTCCCTGCACGGTCTGATAACAGCCTACTTTTAATGACCAGTAAAAGCTGGCAGGAGATGGACACTAAACAGATCAACCTCTCCTCCCCTCCAGCTGTGCCTGGCTCTGCTCGCTAGATATACTAACCCCTGTCCTCTCGTTCCATCCATCCCTCCTGTAGCCTATCTCTCCATTCTACCATTCCGTCAGCCACCAATCCCTGAAGCAAAGCTAAAAGCAATGTTGCTAACGCACGCCGCATCCAAGAGCCCCGACGCATGTAAATATAATAACATCGGTGTGTGCAAGCACAGATATCCACGTATGGGAAGAATGCATGTGCAGTGAAACAATATTCAATAAACATATGCATTCATGGGCAGCAATTAGACATGAAATTCAACAAGAAAAACCCCATGAACACACAGACTCGCACACTCAATGCACACAATTATTCACACAAACGCATTGTCCTCAATCTCCTCACTTTATAGGTAGGCACTTCTTGCGCTTGCGCCGTCTTGGAGGATTACAATTAACCAGGGATTCTCCTGCAGGGCATAAATGTGTTGCTTTCAGATACAGGGATCCATTTGACTTTAATGTAATTATTGTACAGAAGCTCTTGGTGCCCTCGCCAGCCACAGATTAAGGGCACTCTCGCCCACCACTTGCTCTCACCTTTGCCTCCTCAAATGAAACCATGCAAAAGAGTCTCCTTCCTTCCCTCTCTCTATCTGTCTTACTCACTCCATCTATTTCCAATAACATAACCTTGCCTGCTGCCTCTGCCTTTGTCTATTTGCTCTAAGCCTCCAGGCCAAGTAAGCTGATAGGCTGTCAGGGGTCAGCTGGCTGTGAGTGATTGGCTTAATGTGCAAGGCCACAGCCTCTCCCTGGGAGCCAATGGGGAACAGCATCCTGGCCTGTACCCCCTCGCTGACCCCCGCAAACTCACAGCTATGGCGACACGCATCTACAAACACAACCTCAGATTGAAGCGCTGGTAGCTGCCAACAGGGGTCCCCCCCACACACACAGGCAGATGTAAAATCAATTGTTCTCTCGCTGTCTTTCTACCTCGTTCTGGTTCTATCACACACACACACACACACACACACACATACACACACACACACACACACACAGGCTATGAGATTATACACTTGGCTGCCAAGTGAGGATCCCTCACATCTCTTCCACCTTTTCACTTCCCCTTTCTCTACGTCTTTATCCCTCTCTTTCTTTCATTCCCTCTGTCTTATCCTCTCTCTGCCCATCGCCCCCTCATCCTAACTCTGTCTTTGTGAAACACTGTTCTCGCATCAAAGTGGCAGAGATATTAATCCCGGCAGAAGTATGTGCTCTGAGTGTAGGGATCAAGAACCAGGTCGAGGATAGGTGGAGACGGAGAGATGAGGCGAGTGTATTGGGGGTGATTGGCAGACAGAGGAAAATGGATGGGGGATGTAAAGTAGCACAATTCGCAGCCCGTGTTGAGAGCCCCTGTGCAACAATTACGGCTCACTAATCTCTAAATACAATGCAGATCTCGCCACACATGGCTCACATATAGTATTCTGCTATTAGCATAATTGTACACCATACCATAACACGTTCTCAATGCATGATGTTTGAAATAATGGCTCCAACTTTGAAGAAATGAACAGCCATCGACAGCATTGTAAAGAAAAAAAAAGCTTCCTTCTTTTCGACACGGCAACAGCTTTTACCATCCATCCCTATTTTACATTTATAGTTAATGTCACATCTCTTCATCGTCTGCATACACAAAATATGGAGCAGGATGAAGCCACGCTGTTTTCGCCCGTTCATCTTACACTCGTCTTTGAATGAGTGTTGCGGGGTAATGAGACACTGAGCCAGACGGGTAACGCCAATGGTCCACACCTGTGCCGATGCCATCGCACACTGCTGTTAGCAAGTGAATAGTGCGCTTCAAAAGCGAGCAACGTTGCCATCGAGTCCATATGTTAGACGTGGGTGTTTGTGTTAATGAGCATAGGAAGACAAAAACAGCACAAGTTCATTAAAAGCAACATTGTGAACGCAGCACTCCACTATCTGGTGAAATTGTGTTTCCATGAACTCATTTAAGTCAGGCCTACAGGTCTGGACAAACCGAACACCACGAGGACAAGAAAACGTAAAATCCCCATCCGTCTGCAATTTACACAGACGTCATTTAACATTGACATTCATTAAACTAAACACCAAGTAATACCACACTTAACCCAGGGGAAAACACATGGTTGGCCAGTGTGTCGGGAAAGACATTACAGTGAGTGTCAGAATAATATCTGAACCTCCCACTTTCTCTTGTCGAGAGTGACCTTGTGTAAACACTGGAGGAATGGATAATGCTCCTCAGATGTGATCTAATTGCAAAGCTGCGCTGTAGCAGTGCACAGGCCATAGTGCACGTGTATTCCCTGTTCACAAAATGGTTTAATGTGTACAGACCAGTGACAAGGTGCTGAGAGTTAAGCACTGCACGGCTTTGGGAATCGTGCAGTTTGTTTCCAAAATAGGACAAATAAGTGGGGCAAAAGAAGGAAACCTAAAGAAGACAAAGGACAACCTAAACAAGAAATACTACATGATATTATTATTATTGTTGTTGTTGTTGTTGTTGTTATTATTATTATTGTTTTAGCTCAGCCAAGAGTAACATTAATTCCAGGATCTCTTCCTGTCATGAGGAGAAACAAGAGAGGTGGTTGAGTAAAGATCTTCTATTCTTCTTTTTTGAAAAAAAAGATGATTTTTAGAAAGAGAAGTTTTATCCGTTTAGCAAGTTGGATCTTTAAGCATGCCAGACGGCCATAAAGCTAGTATCTAAAAAAAAAAAAAAAAAATCAAAACAATATTGTTTCATTTCACTTTCTTTCAAAGTGCATATTAAAATGAAACACACAGAAAATGCATTGCCTCTTTTTATTGTCAGAACTAAGAAATAAAGAAGAAGAGAAGAGAAGAGAGAAGTTTGCAAACACACATGCACGCACGCACACACACACACACACACACACACGCACACACACACACACACACACACACACACACACCTTAGGGCAATTTACATTCCTCAATTAGTCTACTGTTCACAGCTTTGGACAGTGGCAGGGAACTAAAACCCACACAGACATGGGAACATGACAAACTGTCCAAAGAGTCTTGGACTGAAGCAGAAGACTGAAGTGTTGCTTTGAGGCAATAACTTCCTGTTATTGCTCTCCAACATGTGTTTGGGTGTTGAAAATAATAATAACTCTGTGTATTATGTCTCCATCTGGCTGTGTTGTATCATAAATAGCTAAATGCTACGTTCTGGAAATATGTACTGGAACCTACTGGTTCACCCACATAAAGGCACAATAAGCAGGACAACAAATTCAACTGATTCTGAATTCAATTCAACTTCATTGATAGAACGTCTGTACGATCAAGATCGTCTCTGGATGCTTCATGGAAACCCAGAATCTGACACCAGTGGCCGGAAAAACTCCCTAAGACACCCATCATCCATCCATCCATCCATCCATCCATCCATCCATCCATCCATCCATCCATCCATCCATCCATCCATCCATCCATCCATCCGTCCATCCATCCATCCATCCGTCCATCCATCCATCCATCCGTCCATCCATCCATCCATCCATCCATCCATCCATCCATCCATCCATCGTACCCCTGTTAAATGCATATACAGTCATCTAAAATGGAACATATGTTAATTATTTTAAACTGTCTGAACATCAAGGCAGTTCCAGTGGTCATAAAAACAAAGATGTGTTGTTTTAACCTTTCTCAGGATATGAGCACCATAAGGACGACTGTGGGGTTTGTGTCAGACTTTATGTTGTGTCAGAAACAGAGAAGACGCTGTGGTCTGTGTACTCAAGTATCTCATAATGCTGCACTATAAATTTCCAGCAGGAGAAAACTTATGGAGGCTGACCGCCCAATACATGGGAATACTTTCTCCACTAAGTAATGTGACACAACAGGAAATGGCTTTCTAGAATTTTCTTCTGGGCTTGGGGGGCCAATAACTGTCAATTCAGTTTAAGTCCTCAGCCTCTCAGCGCCCCCTGTCTGCTCAGTAATTTGTAGAAGGAAACCTCAGTATTAGGACACACTTTTGTGATACGGATCAAGTCTTCCCAGACCTGGTCCACTGCCCAGACCATGAACATGTGCGTATGGAGTCCCACTGTAGGTCTCTGAGAGGCACCTATGGGTTTGTGAGACTTGCCCTTGGTTTTCGGGGCAAGGTAGTGAGGGGTAGGTTTGTGGGGTCTGACATTCCTCAACATTTTCTAGCCCCTTTTACTGCTTTTGGCATTTACTGGTCTTTATGTAGAGCACATAATCTTTATTGGGATTTACACTGTGAATTGATCCAGACTGAACATCCACCCTGGGAAATGAAAGACTAGTAATTTGCTTTTTTTTTTTACCCTCATCAAAATTTGTGTCTGTTGTTTACACAGTGAAAATAATAAGTTGATATCTTATTGAGAGAGATGATTTCAGGGAAAAACTAAAGAAAGAAATTCTAAAAATCCAATTAATTCTACACTTTGTTTGGAAGAAACTAAAACAAATAAATAAAGACTAAAAAAAGCATTCTAGAATTTTGAACACATTCAGGTCATTTATTTGTGTGGCTCATGGACAGAATATTGTATGGTTATTGTTTATGTGATGGCGGATGTTGGCAAGTCATCACATGGCTAATATTTAGCTGCTCAGGCTCACATCTACAAGCAATTATGTGTCACCAATTAAACTAACCAGTATAATTTAAAACTGGGGGGGGGGGGGGGGGGATATTATTGTGAGAGGCTTCATGCAGACACAGGAACCACATGCACACGCTTCAGAACGCCCTGCCATCATGCCACGTGTGTATTTTTAGCCTTGTTGAGAAAGACCAGCATCTCAGCCCTTTCTCTTCTACATTTGTCATTCTGTTCATGTGGATACATGTGAACAGCCGTGATGTGAAAAAACAAAGTGAAGGCAAAACAAACAGCGGTGACGAGAAGCAGGCGGAAGCCCGTAAAGCTTGGTGACCGGGGTCAACTCTCTCAGATACACATCACTGAGAGGAGCTATAAAAGTTCAAGAGGAGGTGTCTCTGTCAATCCGTAGAAAATAAACGCAGGCCTGACTATACAAGGACATCAGTGGGGAACACATGGAGGCCAAAGCCTGCGTAACAACAGGCAACAAGGACAAAATCTACATCCATCATTCAAGCCCCTGATATGGTGCCTGTACAGGAACACTTTTTGTGTGTCTTTATATTGACTCTTAGACACACAATGTACATCCAAACTAAGGGTTTTCAGAAGCACGCGGTGTCAAGACCTTTAGACGTGCCTCTTTGTGATAAACCATTATGAATGTTACCCCACCATTAAGTCTCTGACCCGCTGGGGTTTAACAGCACTTGGACCTGTACCAATAAACTACATCACACATGCCAAAAAGTATACACATGAACATTCGAAAACACACACAGGAAATCAATGAGCTTCCCCATATAGCATAAATATCCAACTACCCGGGCTGTTCATCATCACTTATTGGTGTATGTACATGCTGGGGGTTTGCTGGAACATGATTGGTTGGTGCATTCATCAATCTGATAGTGATCAGTCCCATATAGAGGAGATTAATCATTAGCTCTGCCGGGGCAAATGCATGGCACGGTAGATAGTGATTATTGATGGGTTAATCCCAACGGCATGGCTTTGCATTCAGGCAACAGCCTGAGGGTCTATCACGCCTAAATGTGTGTGTATGTATATATATATATAGCTTTCATATTAAGGCATTAGGTATATGTGGGTAATGGGCAGAGTGTAGCAGGCGGTGCAGCAGGGGGGGAATTAGCCCTATTATGGCTAATGCTCAGTATTCATATTAATATATTAGTGTGATTACCTGCAGCAGACTTTTTAATCTGCAGTATTCAATACAATGTGATTACCACACAACCAGGCTGGATGTAACATGACATTGTGGCCAATAAAATACTGCCATCACATGAAATGTCTTTTCTCTCCCTGGCCTTCCTTTTCTTTTCTCTCTCTCTCCCTCGCTCTCCTTCTTTCTTTCGATGTGATGTTTTGCAGAAGTGCTTTTAAAAGCCCCAGAGGGTAAATAGTGCTCTAAAAGTAAACAAAAATGAGCTGACCTTGCCAGAGTTTTGGCTCTTGACAGCGGTACTGCTGTAAGACTTCAAGCAGCAAGGGTCACAGCTATAAACAAATCCATTCCAGTGCCAGCGATACGTGCACACTGCAAGAAAGCAAACAAGTTCCTGGCAAAGGAACGTAATTAATGAAAACTCCACAGAGAGAACGGGAAAGGAAAATAGAGGCGGATACAGACAGTGGAAAAAAAAGATAAGAGGAACACGTGAAAAATTCCACACCAGTGTATTTAAAGCCGGATGTGAGTGACTTCACCTGGCATCTGTTTTTGTTTAGCACTGAGGTTAAAGATCAGGGATCTTTGGTTCAGAGTAGTGAGAGTTTTTACCCAGCGCAACAAGAAGCTTTATTAGGTTCACGCGATGCAGTGCAACTGAAGCCTCTAATAGCTCACTGCAACGGCAACAGCTTTTAATTGTCCATTAAAATGCTATTTAACCCCGATCTTCACATAAAATGCACTTATAATGCGTAAAGTGAAGTCAGAGCTGTTGAGGTTTGTTGAGTCGAAGGAGAGAAAATCGAGGAGTCCAAACTGGTCTAGTGAAGAGAGGAAGAGAGAGAGGCGCTCAGGGAGGGGAATTTACTGTTTTTAAAACCATTATTATACACACAAGATATACAGTATGGAGCGTATATATGAACATACGAGGAAGACATGCACATGTAATCATTGAGGGAGACGTGTCAGAGCGAGGAAGCTGCCCTGGGCAGGCGCACTGAACAACGTGGGGATCGGTACTTTGCTCAAAGGTTCCTCGCCTGTGATAATGTTCTATTTGCTGCTCACCTGTTGGACAGGGGGGTTGTGTACATTCTCGTTGAACGAATAGGGCTGCTTGTATATTGTTTTAGGACATCTACATCTGGCAAGGACCCCAACAATTAAAATAACTTGTACTTGTAGACAGTAAAAATGTGTCGTTGAGTTTCAACACAGCAGCACACAAATCAGAAGAGCAAGCCAGGGAGCATCCTAGTTTTGCAGACAAGGATGCCCTGGTTTGGGGCAGTCGGTGTAGTGGGGTGTGTATCTGTATGTGTGTCCTCAGGGCAGTGTTTGTCATGTCAGAGAATCTTGTTATATACTCCATGTTCCTCAACCCAGTGATAAGTCATCGTTATAACTGGCCAACCTGGCAACCCAGTGATAAGGGAGCCGTGTTCAATCACTACGCCAGCTAATATTTCAAATTCCATATTGTTTGCCTGCGGTAGAAGTCCCCTCCCTCCAGTGTGAATCCACACAGACGCGGCGTACACACAGGTTAAGGATGGTTTATCAGTTTCTGTCTCTTTAGGTTCCTGCCACACTCTCGCTCTGCCCGTCTGTCTGTCGTTACTGGGAGGGAGTGTGAGAATGTGTCTGTTAGAAAGGAGGAGGTAATGTTAACACAGAGCAGCGCTGCTGTCACGCCAACGAGACATAATGTCGTTTACCGAGGAGGATGAAGAAGGATTATTCACAAGAAGGTGGGGGGGGGGGGGATCACTTGCTTCAGTTTAACTTTTAAAAGGTAAACATGCGCTCAAAAGTAAGTCATTTACGCTTAAAACATTAAACTGGACAAATCTGCGAGAGCTTGTTTATTGAATTTTAACTTGGCTCACTTGGGCCGCCATTAAGAGCACTTTACTTTTTATTCATTGATTTCCATGTTACTATGCAGTCGACTGGGCAGCACTGCGTTCGTGTGTAAAGATTTTCGCTCCTCCTTTGCTTTTACTTGTCAGGTCAGAATACTGTGTGAAACGGACCTGTTGAGCGTCCTTAGCGATTTCAGCCTCATGACACTGATGAAACAAAACACGTTTTAGACCAAACTCATTTATCAGGTCAACTGATTTTAATTTTCACAGCACACATTCATTTTTCTCATCAACGGGAACAACCTCAAGACTTGTTCTCAGAAGAGAAAATAAACAAGGATGTTGGTGAACGCACGTGCTGACAGTGGTTCACTCGTACCCTTCCTAATGCATTTCGGGTCCTGAGGCTCCATTCCACAAAAAAAGCACAACACATGCAGTTCAGGTGGGTCTGAGAGAGGAGCAACAGGGGCCCCATCCAACATCCCATCAATACAATGTCCTCTAAACTTCTTGTGAGCTCTCTTCCCCTGTCTCTCATTATAAAGAGAAGCTGATGGGCTCGGCGCGCAGCAGCAATGGCTCCTGCGGCAATGTTTATACAGCTTTAAGAGAAGGCAGTTTAGCAGGTGCATGGTGCTGTAAGTACAACCACAATCCACCGCTAAGAGGATTAAAAGCTAGGATGATATCTTTCTAGTAAATAACATTTCTGTGGAAAGAAAATACAGCAATAATGGAGCTCTTCTCATTCCCATGGCTTCATCCTCTTTGCATTGCAAGACAAAAAGTAAGCAAGAGGGAGGGAGAGAATGAGTTTATATGGGCTGAAAAAAGAAAATAAAAACAGGTGTTAAGCCTCTCCAAACTGGCCTGTGTAATGGGGTTCTGTTTGGAGGGTGTGGAGCCAGGGGATAAATGCTATGCTGGTTGATATAGCATTGGCCTCCTTCTCCTCCATAATCCCAACAGCGTTACCCAAAGAGTATGCATTATAAGCAAGCGTCTCAAACATATACTGTACTAACTTCTCTCACAGAGCCCCATTCAGGGACAAGCTAAGCTCCTGCGCTATATCGCTTTCCAAACTGGCAGGGATGGGATACTAGCTGAGTGAATGAGATGAATCATTCAGGGCTGAATTTCCATCAACTGAATGGGCCCTGGAATCACCACACAACACTCCTGCTCCTGTCTCCATGTGTTGCCAGAGTTGCTTTTCCTTATTTCAGTTTTCCTTTAAGTTGATCTGCATTAAGATCAGACTTTTAGGTGGCCTTGACAAGTCTCAGAACATGACTAGGGGGGCTTATGTTGTCAACCAGGACACTTGACCAAAGTTATCCATACTTGGACTATATTTTAACCTAATTCCTCTACTACCTGGTGGTCCTCTCAGTGCCCACATATAGTCTGAGAAGCACTGGATGTTTACACCTGCTTGGCCCCACTCAAAGCTTAGGGGTGGAGTTAGTGACCTGCCCACTCTCTTCTTTCCGCTCCTCCCTCTCTTAAGGGAAACAATCAACCCCATACAAGGAATGAATGGCTCTCCCAGCTGGAGTTTCCCTTTGGTTACTGAGTGCGTATAAGACGCTGCTGCACGACTATGTGTGTGCATGTGCAAAACCAGTGTTTTGATGAGCACTGCTCAAAACACACTCCAAGACCCAAGTGGATGGGTGGGGCAGTGGACTCTTTTCTACCTAATATCACACAATGCAGCCAATTCTGTTGCCCGCTGAAGTGGAGAGAGAAGGAGGGTAAAGACCTGGCCTTGAGTGGGTATGAACCCTCACATAAGTGACCTGGGGGGACAATAGGTCCTCTCAGAGGCAAACCCCTTTACTAACCCTCCAACACGACTAAGTTAATCCTCTGAGTCGATAGTCTCACCATTTACACTGAAGCACCAAGTTAGCTAATTGTGTATATAGAAAAAGACATGTTTCAAAGAGCCGGTCAGTAATGGAGTGACACTTTAGGACAAAAATTGTTACTGTTGGGATTTGAAAATGAAAAAATTAACCCCTGGAAAAGTCCCTTCTTTGTAAAAAAAAAAAAAGGAATTCCTTTTGAAATGCAAGTTAGTTTTTTGTTTGGTTGTTTATTACAAATAAATCAACAAGCTGAAATTCAGATGTTTCGATTGTAAAATGTATAGTTGTCTTAACTAACTAGTACTTTATTCAAAAAGCTATAATTATAAAGAAAATATCCTATTATTCCATCTGTTTATTGTATCACTATTATTATTACTATTATTATGACTACTACTAATCAGGAATATGAATTAAAACTGTACTTGAAGTCTATGTATGTAAAGAAAATCTGCGCTTACTGGCTTTTCTCAAGGTTCCATTTTACATTGTACTTTTTCAGTTTATAGAACAGTTAACAACTGTCTCACAATCCTAAAGAAGGATCCAAAATGTTGACCTCTTAAAATAAACACAACTGCAGATGGTCAAAAAATGAGGGAAGACATTTAATTGATTCAGAAATTTTATTTTTATTTATTCATTTCTTTTTTAGATGCTACAGACCGTTTTAGATCCAACATTATTGTATCTGCTACTGCTCCTAGTATGATATTGGTGCAGATTTCTAATGCCCTTGTTTCCTATAACCAATTAAATGTCCTGCAGTATCATCCCTGAAACTGCTTTTTCTCATTCTCACTAAACTTTCCACATTAATTCAAAGGTCACCAACAAATGTAAGATCACGCTTCCCTGTTAACATTTATCAATTATTCCACCTCATGGAGCTTAGTTCTCATTTAAGATTAGCTTTGTTGTACACAACAAAGTGCACCCTTTTCTCCTCTTCTTAACCCTCCTGCCTTCCTCTTCTTTACTTCCCAGATTGACACCATGCAGCTCTTTTATCCCAAAGGTTTCAAAGGTTCTCCTCTGTCTGAATACAAAACACTACTGCCTCTTGCACTTTTGATGGTGGCTGAAAAGCAAAAAAAAAAAAAAAAATCGGATCCACCTTTCTATAAAGCCATCACAAGCAGGGTTCAGGTGTAGTTCACTTGAACTCCATCCATATTCAAAAGATATTCCATCTCTTTCTCCCCTGAAGCTAGCTTTGCCTGTCTAGTTGTTTCTAGAGAGGTCAGAAAGCCATTTTCACAAGAAGTTCTAAACACATGGTAGAGCTGTACAAGGCCCTTGCTGTCCAGGATGTGGACAGCAAAGCTGGCTTACCCGGGACAAGGTAGCCAAAATCCCGAAGACTGCATCCCGTGTGAAATCAAATTAATCGGCACCTGATCGAAGGGCAGGACATGAAAGTAACACTGGTGGACTCCATGGATAGCGTTTCCATTCATTGACGCTTGTGTTAGTGAGAGGCAAAGGCTACAAGGAAAGGATGGTGTTCAAGGGTCTTGGGATAAACCATTGATTTCCGTTTCCCACATACTTGATCAGCGGTACTGACACTCCACCACTGCCACAGAAGGGCACCCTATTGTCTTAGAGATTTAAAAAAAAAGAAGAAAAAACAGAGTTTAGGAGGTCCATATGCGACGCTAATTGTTTATTGACTGTTCTCAGCAAGGAAGAACATAATTAGGGCCATTAACTAGTGTAACTAAGCAGACACAAGTTGTCAATTCCAGATCCCACTCGGCCTGTTCTATGTATTGTAGCACGCTATTGACGGAAACTGTTGCCTTTTCCATGGGAAAACAGCTGGAGAGAGAGCATAGAAACACTTCTCTTTTTTGTTTTTATTATTCCTCCGCCTCCTCTCTGCTTCCTTCTCCTCTTCATTCCGCTTTTGTTTATTTTCCTCCTACGGAGAGGGTCACATCCAGCCCCTTGTCAGCATCACATAAACACATTCCCATGTGAGGGGAATGATGGCGATGTGCATGGCTGATTAACACAACTTAAATATTGAAAGTTGATATCAACTTTAGTCAGCCAGGCAAATAAAAAAAAGTACAAATGAAATGAGATACAACCTTCTTCTTCTTCTTCTTGACCAAGCTGAAGCGTTGGGTTGTTTAACAATACTTTAATGCAAATGCAATTGCTGAGAATTTGAAGCCTCGGAAAAAGGCTTATCTGATTTTTATGTTGTGTTTTGGAATGTGGGGACAGACTGTTCTGATGCCGTGATAACATGGAGTTATTTGGAGTTCATGGCAGACATAAAATATCATTAGATCAACAACATAAAATGGTGTGTATTATCAGCACCACACTCCCACTGTCCTGTGCTCTGGGTAATTCCATTTTTTACATTCTACTGTCGAGATGAGAAGTAAGAGTTAAATAAATAACATTCCATATTTAGCCAATATTTCTCTGCTGCTTTAACTATATGTAAGGAAACAACACATTAATTGTAACAAATGTAACACAACATTAAGTGGGTGACATGAAGCTGTGGTGAATCTCAGTGTAAGTTAGCATAATGTCAGGATGACTTGAATCCACTTACAATGGGTATAATGTCAATGTTGCAAGGATCCGGCATAGTGAAGTTATCATACTATGGGTGTTGTAATTGAGAGTGTAAATCTAGGAAACCCCAGTGAAAGCCAAATTTTGAAGCAAGCCCTCGTTCCTTTTGGAAGTAGCTTGGTGATGGATGGTACTAATCAGACTGCCGTATGGATATCCATAGAGGTACATCACTTTTTCACCTCAGCTAATGTGTCTCACATTAGCAGTGGCAAAGACCTTCATTTCTGAGGATCATGAAAAATAGCTGTAAAAGCACACTTTTCCAATAAAAAACAGAGGATCTGGGATTTTCACCAGTGGAATTTGTATTAAGCGGGTGTTGTGGAGGCGTTGAAAGGGTCGGTGGGAGATGGAAGGACACCTGTGGGGTCTTGAGGCTCCTGAGCATTTGAGCAAAACCATCAGTTATTCCCAGATGTTATCAGGTCACTACAGCAGCTATGCGTGGAGTCCTGAGGGACACACAAAAAAAGCAGCTGAGGAAGGCATTAGGACTGAGAGTACGAACCTCAGTCAGATGTTTAAAAAAAAAAACCTAAAGGGGATTTTCTCCTGCTTGTCAAGAGGGTGCTAGCGAGACTGTATGTGTAGGTGAGTGAGGCCAGTGACCACGAGTAGAGAACAGTGGCCTGCTTTAAAAGGAAACAATTGAAAAAGAATAAAGAAAGAACCAAAATCACGGAATCTGGAACGGTTGCAACACGACGTTGCAGAAAAAAAGGTTCTGGCCATAACGCGGCTGAGAAAATGCTGATCTTTACGAGTGCGTTTCACCGTTCCCGGCTTTTTCCTTTCCCAAATTCTTTGAGACTGCCTCTCATTCAAAGTTGACTTTTTCATCCATTATGGATCAATACCATATTTGATTTTGTTTGTTCTGTGCCAAGTGTCAATGTGCACAAGTCAAAGGAAAGCAGCCCTTTGTTTTATCCCGTTAATAAACACTAAAGCCTTAAATATTTCATCTCCTCCACGGAAGGGCCTTTGAGACGTCACAGTGTTTAACACCCGGTGTCTGCGAAACTCATTGCACTCTCTGAGCCTCTTCTTTGCTCCCCTCTCTGCCGTTTGGGTTTGTTTGCAACTCAGACGTCTTCGCAGGAATGTGTTCTGTAAGTTATTTAACAAGGGTTCATTCTCTTGAAAGCAGTTCTACCCGCAGGACCCACGAAGCTTTGACTCGACTTTGTGTACGTCTATTAATAAATTAACTATTCTGTCACAATCTGAAGGAAAGATTCAATTATTCACAAATTGCAATGCATAATTCCATCAACCACATTTTAAGCAGGGCTATGAATAATTTTGCCATTTTACTTTGGATAATTAAAGCAGTAAATCTTATTGTGAAGCATGTAACGGTGCTCACCAGCCACCTCATGTTACAACTAAACAGAAAACAATGCAGCGTTTTCCGTTCCGGCGAAAACGGCACCGATAAACACCTTCAGGTATGAATATGCATACAGCATTTCAGTTAACATCTCTTATCAGAATAAAAACCAATGATTTATTGGTAATCATTTAGCAGTGGAGGGTGGGAACAGATGGCGAGAACTGGGGTGAAAGAAAGACAGAAACATATTGAAAGGGTGAGGATTGTATAGAGATGTTGGAGACGGTGGGCGTGAGAGTTGGAAAGACAAAGGATGTCAAGTTTCTGTGTGTGTGTGTGCGTGTGTGTGTGTGAGAGAGAGAGAGAGAGAGAGAGACTGCCTTCGACAGAGAAATGGATAGACGGATCGGTTTACCGAGGCGGTTTTCCGCTCTCTCTCTTTATCACATCATTTAAGGATACCATGTTCATTCGTGGTAACATGCGTCTCTCTCTCTTTCTCAGACCCCTTTTCTTTCACTCCCTCCAGATGAAGACTCAGTGTGCTCACAGCTCCTTTGCCATATGTCTCAGCTGAGACAAAAGTGCCTCTTAGGGTTTTTCTCACACTATTTTTCTCCAGTCACGTGATTTGCTCCTGGTCGTTTCAGCAACCCAATTAAAAGGAAGCCCATGGCTCCCCTAGGTCAGATAAAGACAACCCCCTTTTCTCCTCATGCACGCACAGAGACACACATGCAGACCCTTACTGTGCTCTCTGCTGCCCCTGCTGACCTCTGTGGAGCTTACAAAGATAACAGCTGCTCACCAATACACTTACATTGATAGGAAAAATGGCAACAATGGTCTCAGTAAAACAACATTAAATGATAAAGATAAGTGAGGGTACACTTTGTGACCTGTCTGGGACGTATACAGATGGATTCCCGGATTATGTGAAAGAGATTTCTTACATGGCTTTTTGTTATTACAACCCAATAGGAGTGTTTTAAAAATCAATATTCTACAGGGTTAAAAAATGTGAAAAGTTTTTTGATGAAGGACAATCTACTTGGGTTACAATTAAGCATAACTGAAAGTTATACAGTATATAAACCTCTACCTAAGATTGAGGATCGTACCTACAGGTGAAAATGAACAGTTATCATACATATGACAATGTAAATGAGTCAATTTATTGATTCAATTTATCAGTCTATTACAAATATCTTATTGATACTCTATAATAAACTACTGATCGTACCACTGAAGCTTGTGTTTTAGATGTCTGTGTGTAGTATTTCCTTTGGCATTGTAAATAATGACATTGCACTTTAGGGCACCCTAATTTCAAATAAGCAAAAAGAATTTAAAGCCAACACACACACACATGCACACATACAGAGAGAGAGAGAGAGAGAGAGAGAGAGAGAGAGTAGAAGTCAAGAAAACAGGATGACTTCTAGGCCACAAACACATCAATCAACTGACTGTCCATCCTCTTTCTTTCTCTCCTTTAACGCTCTCCCTCTCTGGTCTTCTATCTCTCTCTGACACACAAACATACACACATGCACACACACACGGCTGTCTCAATTAACCCATGGTTAATCTTGGACCTCCCGTAGCAACTTCTAAAAGGGATCCGGGTACAACGGGAGATGGTATCTGCCAGCAAGATTACAGTGCGACAGGCAGATCAAAGAGTGCCGGACTTTGGGCCCCACCGATTAGCAGTAATTAAATAAAGTATGTCTGTTTAAACTTCATTAGCAACTGGGCGTTTGCTCCACCAGAGTGGGCACAACTCAACCGTCCTTAATTAAAAGATAATCCACAGGATCGCCCCCTAATCTCCTTCCAAAATATGCACTCTTCTCCTCCACATGATGGTAGTTTCCAGGCCGCTGCTACTACAAAACAGGCCGGTGGGTGGAGGTGAGAGCAAAAGCCAACAGCATCTGAAATAGCAGCCAAGCAAGTGGGTCGTTGCTCTATCCCTTCTCCCAACCCCCCGACCTGGAGGAGAGCAGAGGGGAAGAAAACCTGCCCCTGATAACATCAATTTAGCATGCTATTATCTCCAATGGTAGAAAACTACACTCCGGCAAAGTCTGACATAAATCTTGGAGAGCTGGGGGGACATTGAATATGCATGAGCTGAAACAGATATGACACTGCTGGCACATTAATATTCTTGTCACTGGAGGTTTTCAAACTTTCAAGTCGATGACTTGAGTGAATCCAGTCTGGAGTTTCCATAAAACAGGGCAAAAGAATATTATACATAATTAAAGACCTACAAGCTTCTGAACTCTGAGGGCGAAAAAGAAACAGAAAAAGAGAAATGGGTTGCTGTAGAATTCCGTCGAATTTAGATGAATCCACAGTTTGAATAAGGGGTAAAGGGATATGGTTGTAAGGATCAAGTAAATGTTCAGTATCAGTGCCTTGATACTCAAGGCCAAGGAGCACACGATTCATATATAATGTAAAAATAATGAAACTGTAGGAGATCTAAATGGGTTGCCACACAGGAGAGCTATTTAAACCCTGGACACAGATGCGGTGTAGATGACAAATTCGCTCAGTCACAATTACTTTAAAGAAAAGAGATCAAGCAGTGATGTAGAGCTGTAGCTCTGCTCTGTAAATAGGGAGATATTGATCCCTAAGTTGTGATAATTATATGGTCATGACTCTTGAGCTATCTGAAGCTCTTATTTACGTCACTCACAAAATGCAAATTAGCAGTGGGTCCTTGGCTCAGTTTTCACTTTGTCTGTCTGGTTTCCAGTGCCCACTGCTGAGTAACCATGTCACATGTCCTTTCCATCAAACCTACCCTCACTCTGTAATCAAGGGTCGCCTTGGAATCATTTCATTTCTTAATCTTGCATTTAGGAGGATTAGCTGTTCCTGTTCTCTGTTTATATTTATGGCTATAAATTCCCATGCCCCGAGCAATCAAAAACAAACTGGCCGCCCTGTACTTCCCCTGGTTGCTCTTTTGCAAACTGTTTACTCACTCCATCACCCTCTTACCCCCCCACCCCTCAAACCCCTGCACAACACCACATATAAAACACATGCAAATGCAAAGGCAAACCAGCTGCCCCAGAGCCCCGCTTGTCCCAGATTACCTTCAGTTCATTCAAGGGAAGAAGCACAACGTGACCCATCTCCACAAAGACGCCTTATTAAGCTCAGATGTGCAACCACTTTTCAAAAAAAAAAAGAAAAACCCTCTTACCCTCATTTGCTCTGCTGAAACCATGAGGTAAATAATGAATCCAGTGAAACGCTCGGATATCTTCGGAACATGTTTGGGGTTTGACCCGAACTGTGCAAACACTGAGATTTCCAATCGCTGTGTGGATGGTTCAGTGATCCCTCACTGGTTTCCTGACCAAGGAAAGGGCTGTGGGGTTCTGTACGGACTCACAGAGGCCACAGTCTGTCTGGCCTGCAAAACATATGAGTTGGAGAAACGGGCACCAAACCCACTACAGTGCGTCTGTGGAAATGTATGGCAAAGACCGTACACTATGGTGTATTTTTATGTACTAAAGAGTATATTTAAGCATGAATTAGCCTTCAGCTCAGGGCAGATTTTACATATCCAAATTGACAGTCTTGACAGGACGCTGTGGTTTTGTTGGTTATGGCCAAGGTTTGTGCGAGGATCTGCCAGAGACAGTCAGGGAAGAAAATGTTTCGACTCATGACGCACATACAAGAAAAATAAACTAACTACAACAAATAGACCGAAACATGCAGTGGATTTTATAGTGTACATTGGCTCACTGATTTACATCCACATGTGCTTCTTGCCGGTAAGTGCTATTCAAGTGTGTCATGCTAAAAGCCAAAAGAGAGCTGGAGTATACAGAGTTTACAGTATGCAGATGATACAATGTGCATATTACATGACAACAAAGTGCAGATGCAACAGTATAAAAGGTAGTAGTCACCCACAGTGTGTTGTGCTGCAGAGAAAGATATTTAATACATTGTAGTGATGTGCAATTGACAATTTACTACTCTCCCTTCTGTTACAGAACAAACTCGCTTCTGTTTGTTCTGTAAAACGATAAATTACTTTCTGCTTCACAGACTTGTGCCCTCTGATACCGCAGTCACAGGTGACAGGGCCTCACTTCAACAGAACGGCATTTGTCATGTTTACCTCATCAAAGAAATAATACAGTGACCTCTTCATCCTATAATGCTGTTGCAACAGCAGCAATACTAGAGATGAGGTTACCATGGCCACAAGAGGGGTGGTGGTGACAGCAGCAGAAGCAGCAGAAACGGAAAAAATGAGCAGGGTGGAAAAAGTGCACGCGAAGAAAAACGAGATTGTATCGGCAGCATTGTTAACAGATACGGTATATTTCATGCATTGATCCAGGTCACATAATAAAGTTGGAGAGCAGAGGCACAGCCTGACCTTCACCATTTCTTAAACAGAACAACAATAAATAAATAAAAGCTGCCCTTTTGACAGCCACTATTCGTAAACCAGAGGCAGCAACAGTCAGCCCGGGCTCCCCCTCCACCAGTCTCCCATCGTTTCACCTCGAGTCTCTTCATCGTTTGGGTGAAGTATCAGCGCACCTTCGGGTTATTCATCATTCGTTTTAATAAATCCCCCCCCCCCCCCCCAACTTCTCTCCCTCCAACAAATTCATTTTGCCCTTGACAGAGCCCAGCCTGTGTTGTGACACTGGACACCCTGTGTGTAGCCACTTCTATGACACCGGGCGACAGGCATTTAAAGCCTGCCTGTTCCCAACTGGAAGGAGCTTGAGATAGAGGACCCAGTCTGGCAGAGAGGGAGGGAAATAAGAATTGGGATAGCAGTGAAAAAGGAGGGTGGGAGGGCAGTCAAGAGGTGTGCAAGGACAGCTCAGCCTTGTCACACCATTATAAGCGGCCGTGGCTATATCACTGTCTCCCTCCTGAAGGTGTTTTTCAGCTCCAGCTGATAAAAAGCCCCTGGGCAAGGTGCTTAGGTCAGGTCTTTAAACACAAGAGGAAATCCACTCTGCCTCCTCCTGGCTGATGCCGCTCTCATTTCCCCACTCGTTGCCTTAATTTGGCAGCAAAGCCCGATCCTGTTGGTGTCAGCCGGCTTGGTGAATGGGCAAATGTCACGGAATCACAATTGTACACTGAATTGTCAAGCACCTTGTATCGTACGTGGCAGCTGCACAGCAAGATAATAGATTAATTTCATGACCGTCTGAGCCCCACAGGACAATAACGTTTTTTTCTTAGGACTCATCCTGATTTTGCTGGATATTCGTCTCAGACTGGTACACACATTTACTGGACATAGTGTAAACACTTTTCCCACAAAATACACAATATTTATTCTCTGAATTTATGTAGTTATTCTTCCCTCAACAGACAGTGAAGAAAGAACCAGGGACAGCCAGCCGGCCAATCCCAGGAAAGTATAGGGTTTCATTTTTTTCCCCCATTTCTTTCCTTATTTGAACTGAAGCACAGTGCATCACTGCCAGAGAGAACACAGCAGCTTACTCTGCATAAGATACCACTCAAAAAGACAGAATTTCCTTTTGGTTTTGGACCTACAGTCCACGGCAAATCATTTAAAGAGAGGAATCTTAAGTGATGCCCTCTGCTTTACACCAATATTTGCTTGGAGAAATTTGTCAGAGAAGAGCTCTTCATCTTCTCTGGTCGATGTGCATGTAAAAACACACCACAATTAGAATGACAGTCCACTCACATTTATAACTACCTGTGGTGAGAGCATAGACATTTGTTGTTGCAAATGATCACGCAAATAGATGTAAAATGATGCCATCATGATGTCAGAACAGCTTGATTTATCCTTAGTTTAGTGTCTGGTTTAAAAGTGCACACATCTCTCTTTTTATTTTTTATTTTTTTGGGGGGGGTCACTCAGCCTCAATAAAACAATGTAACACAGACTACCAAGCAAGGGCATTTTCAACACTGCTAATCTTTTGGCCTCACTCCACAACTTGCACTCCATCTGCACTTCAATGACATCTTTTCATGCTATTAAAAAAGAAATAAAATCTGAAAGGCTGCTTGTACTTCTCCCCTGACTGCGTCACAAAGAACCGCAGGAACAATGGAGGCATTGGGTTGTTGCGAGCTCAATTGAGATGTACCGCTGAAATTCACAGCATTATTATGAGGGCACGCCAGCCATGGTCCCATTCCTCTATGATCCACATAGTTAGCTTTGTGGATTTGCAGCATCCTGATACGAGTAGATGTCTGGAATTCCAGGCCACCTACGAGGAAATACCACACTCGACAGACATTAGCATCTGTGATGTAATCATGCTGTATAAATGCAGACACTCCGGACAGTTCTTCCATTTATCTACAAGAACCCTGCAAGTGGGGAACCAGACAGTAACAAGAACAGATAATTAGGTTAGGCATAATTAAGCATAAATTAAAGGAAAACAATGAGAGGAATCTCTGCACATTTAATAACATCAGATAAGTGAACAAAGATACATGTGACTGTCAGTTAAAGCAGTCTGACTGTAATGCCAATAAAATTTGCTTTACGTGAGTAACATAGCACAACTGAATTTTAATCTAAATTTGTATATGCTGGGACAAGAGGAACAGAATAAAACATCTCCTTGAACAGACTCCCAAGCCTGTTCACACACATAGATGGAGGTGGTCCAAGAAAGCCAGTCGAGCATTGGTCTGCTGGCAGGCTTGTCTGGTGATGTTAGCGTGGCTGTGCTGAATGTTAACTAGCAACCAAACCGCCTGCATCTGTGTCTAAGAGGGCCTTCATCAGGGGCGCCCTGAAAGTGACACAGTCAGAATCAGGAAAAATGAGCAAGACAAAAGTCCATTCAGACACGGTGCACGCAGAGACTATCCCATCCCCCATGTTTAGGTGAATAAAAGACAGAACAAGGCGAGAAAAAAAATTGACTGCATAATACAATGAATTAAGGAATAAACTAAAGATTTAGCGGAGTGCAGTATAAACTGTGTGTGGAGTAAGAGTTGTAGTCATGATTGCTGTGTTGTTCTCTTTTCCCCTGAAAGTTTTTAATTTGATGTAGCTAAATAAAGGGGTGCACATGTGCGCATGCACGATGGATGTTTTGTTGGGGGTTGGTGCACCGGTTGTTTGAGGTTGCTTTGCGACTGTCCTGATTGGCTTAGCGCGCAGCATTGATCTTTGTCACAACATTCCTGAAGCAATTAATATGACTTTTCTACTGAATTAAGTGCAACTTCACAGACATGAACATACATGACCTAAACACTTAAAAGCAAACTTCTACTTTTTCTGCACAGATATGATTCAACACAATCCCCACCCCCTCCACCCCACCTCACCCCACCCCATCAAAGCCCCCTCCTGCACTGCTCAATTCCTTCTCAATAAACAAACTAGGCTCAACTGTGCCCCCTAAGTCATGGCCTTTGACATAACATAACCCCTGTTCCCTGTTAATGAATTTGTTCACTCTATAGTGAAAAAAGCAAGGTAGTTTTGAGGGTATTAATTTAAACACTAGCAAGAATTTAGTGCACAATTCAAATCTGATAACTGGCAACTTCCTAAATTTTTCTGTTGTCTCTGGAGGCCAAACTCTCGAGTGAGCCACCGAAACCTCATCGTCCACTTTTGGAATCATTTCCGGCCTCTCATCACCTGAAAATAGTGGAAAACTGTTTTACTTTGCCCTGAGTGTCTGACAGTTATTGTTCCTCAGTATCCCATAAACCTGCTGGACTGGGATATTTGCTAAAAGGGGGGCGTGGGTCAAAGGTTAGCAAGCCCTGTCCTTTGGCCACATCACACCAGATGGCCCCTCAAGCTTTCTCAGGCTGTCAAGAACCCGCTCTCTCAACTTACCGACATACTTTTTCACTCCGTATCAACGTTGTCTCTCTAGCACCCATTTTCCTCATGATTACCCTTCGTCATACCTACAGGGAGTGTAGGCGAAATCTGGCATTGTCACACACTAATTACCACATTTTGAAGGATTTTTAGGTTTTCCTTTCTACACCCCCCGCCCCGACACACACACACACACACACACACACACACACACTTTTTTTCCCTTCCTCTCCTCCATTTTGTTTAGCAAATGGCTTTTCATAATCCTCATTTAATCAATTTTCTATGTCAAAACGAATAAATTAGCTTGCTTTATTTTGGAATAAACCATTCATACAGGAATGGATCGTAATTAATTTCCAGTAATTGCCCCACCGGGATTGGTGTCAGTTTCACCCACTCCATAAAAATGTTGCGTATTAGCTTTAACATGGGTCTTTCTCTGCCTCTGTGTCATCTGGGAAACTGTTTTGGTAAAAGACAGACCCACTTTTGGGGCAGAAGGAGGACTATTATTATGCGAACAGAGCTGTAAAATACAAATACACCGCTACTCATCTCACACTTGACAAATTAAGTCTACAAGTTGTATGTTCAATATTTATATACCTATATTTTAAAGACTGGCACCCAGTGTATGGTTTTGTATGTTATCGAATCTACTTGAGCATATAAGATGTAGTTAATACTTGAACTTAAGCCTAAGCCTGGGCTTATATCATGGCGGCTGGTAGCAATAATTCTTTGTACATAACTCTCCCCAAAATTCTCCTTTAGATGTAATACCCACACCCAGCTCTTTAACATCTCTAATTTGTCATTTCTAGGGGGCGGCCAGGAGAGCAGACTGAATTGCCGTCTTTGGGCTAAGCTCCTTATGTTAACTTGTACATATGGGAGGATTTGTGTGAGTGAACTCAGTGGGTCCAGGTAAAGTAGTCCCACTCCACTATCTGCGTAAACAAAGGATAGGAGGGAGCTGCCGCCTTGCCTCTGCACTCAGAGAGAGGCTGCTGCTCTAACTGTGTACTTTAAAACCTGAAGACAGCACATGAACATCTGACTCCTCAGCAGCCCGATTTAGCAGCCTTATCCAACAGGTTCCCTCTGCACCCACTGCCCCCATTCAGAAGACGAGTGTATTTTCCTGCGGTGTCAGGGCAAGGTGGCAGAATGTCAGCTGGTAAGTGTGTCACCCTTGCTGAGGTTGGGGCACAGTGGCACAACGGGAGTTTTCCTATTCCCCTCCTCCCCTGCTTTCTATTTGACACACTCTCTTTTTCTATCACAACAACACAAATGAAACCAGGGCATGCCCCCAGTGAATGGCGGAATAGGCAGCTGCCACTAGTGGCCCTGCAGGGTCTGACTTATAAAGAAATTTGGGGAAATAGCAGTAACCCAAAAACAGCTCCAGTGAGCCACACGCCTCCGCCGCTGCCCTTGTTTCACTGCGTGAGCTGAAGTGATGATGAGTTCAGTGTGGGAGGGCAGTGGTTATGGATCCCCACAAGAGACAGACCCATCACATCAGCATCCTCATGTCAGGATTTATTAGGAAACACGGAACTCAACCATTGGTCAGTCCACATTCCATGGTCTTCTCTGATGTCAAGACCATAACAATGTAGAGTGTGTGTGTGTCCTTTGGCAGCCAAACACATACTTTGCATGCAAAATTGACTGATAACAAAAAAGTAGTTCAAAAAAGTTCTGGTGAAGTACCCAATTTGTTTGTAGACTATGAGAAACATAAGTAAAACCTAATCTCCACTTCTGAACTCATAGAACAAACTGTTAGTAGAAGTGCTTCCAGTGGCAAGAGACAGCACCTGAACTTTCCATCTGACCTTTCAGTGGTAAAAGAAAAAGTGGATTTTATGTGCAAGACAAAACAACAAATATAAAAAAAAATAATAATTCCATGATGTTTAGAGAAAACACAACTTTACAAGTACAGAAAAACATCCAAAAAACAGCTGACTTCTACATAATTCTTGCATGGAAATTCCAAGTTCATTTTATTGGTGGTTTTGTAATATGAGAAATTTTGAAATGTTGAACAGAAGGCCTGATGTTAGCTGTTTGGATGCAGAAGGCCTAGAAATCTTCTAACGGAATTGATTGGAACTTCTGGATGCTAAAGAGACCAAATGTTACAAATGAGCAAGTCACATCTTTAAAGCAAGAACATACCAGCAAAGTAAGGTGTCAATGTCCAATGAAGAAACACAATGTGTTGATATTGTAAACATTTGAAAGGTATAAATGAATGCAGGATGTGGGATTACTGTCATTGTTATATTCAACAGCATTTTTAGGCGTTTCCCTTATCTGAAAATGCCATTTTCTATTTCACATGTGGTGTTCTCTATCTTCTTTATTTAAAATACCTTTTAAATGGACACTGAAATCAATGGGGAGATAATCTATGTAAGATGTGTTGTTGTGGAAATCAACTTTCAAACATTTAAAGACAAACACTCCATCAGGAACTGAAGTTGAGAAATTAGAAGAGCTTTAAAAAATCAATAGCTTTGCTGGAGAGTGGTTGCTGCCTGCCAACCTTCCGACATAACCTCTGTGTCTTCTTCTGGCCATCAGTTGCTCATCCTACATACCAGTCCGCTACAAATGTTGCCATTTCCTTTGATACAATAATGATTATTTTCCTTAAATTATAGATGTGATGGGTACATTCTTGAGTGTAAGGTTTTAGGAGTCGCATTTGAAATTGTTCCTTCCGAATGACCTCCGAACAATCTTGGGAACTCTCCCGAAAGTGTGAGACAAATAAATCCAGCGTGGCAGAAATTGAGATAAGGGGAGAGAATGATAGCGCGAGGAGGGGTGGGAGATCTCCAAGCCATGTTAAAGCAGCGGGGTAGGGCACTGTCATGGCTGTGTGTCTGAGAGGGCTTCAGCCTTTGGCTCTCTATGCATTTTAACAGACCATAAATCACTCTCCGTGCCCAGCCCTGCATTACATGAATGATATATTTTATTTACACTATAGAGGAAAACACACATGGTCCTTATTAATCATCTCCTACCTTTAATAATGAGTCAACTTCTACTCATTCATCACCACTTCCAAAGCCTTGCCTGCAGAGAAATACAGTGGGAGGGAGAGGGAAAAACAAATAGAGCCGGCTAACAAGTTAGTGGTTTAAAAAAAATATCTATGTAAAGTGTTCCAAACTGCGATTGTCACTTTTTAAAGGCTTTAGAAGCCAATACTGTAATATGGAGCGAGGGGGATTTTATCCTGGGGGATTTTAGCTATTTAGTTTGTCACTCTGTAAGAGTAAAATACCTAGACGACATGAGAACTTTTCTGCTCCCTGACATGTTTATACAAGCTCGCTTCAGCACCATTACTCATTCTCACTTGTCTCTCTTAGAAGTCTCCTCTAATGATCGAGCAGAAGCATAACCACAACCCTGTGACATGGGTGTCATAGAAATCTGCTACATTTGCCAATGTGGCTGCATTACTGTCAAAGCTCATCAAAAAGAGGCATTTAAAACCTCAACCTTCCTCCTCCCCCTCATCCACCAGAAAAGATACGTATTAAACGACTGCCGATTTCCCGTCTTTGTGCTTAAAATAGCTTCTGTGCTGCTATTAGAACTCAAGTCAAATACTGTGAAGTTTTTTAGAGTGATTCCTTGCGTTTGCAGTGATTTGGAAAGCAATCCGTCTTAAAAGCAGCCTCAGAAAGTTGCACTTTAGTATGTAAAGAGTCTTTGGAACTACTCCAAAGTATACAAGAGAAGGCAAGAAAGCTGTTGAACCCATCGTCACTGCTCCCTAGTGTGGGAAACATGACTCTGACGTGTTAAATGGCAGCAGGCAACTGTAACTAAACCCCTAAATGAGGAAACAAGACTTTTCAATGCAGAAAAACTTACTACTACTCAGTAATAGTATAATGCTGCAGTTACTGACGATTAGGGATTGTTTGCAGACTACAAATCTGGAAGGAAATATTTAGATTTTTTAAGAGTGAAGCTCTCCTCTATGGGCACACATTAACAATAAATGTATCTGTGTGTTTATGTATTCGTGACCACTTGAAAAGCATAATTTATTTTGCTTTATTTGGTTTCATTGCATCTCCAGCCAGTACTGTAACAGTGGAGCTATGGTTATGTGTAAATGGGTAAAAAATGATTGAAAAAAGAAACAAAATAGCACACTTTACATCTCAGTGGTCTTCTCCTGGCTCGCATCCTCTCAACAACTGAGATAGTGTTTCTTTCTGAGGATAATGAACCGAGAAAAAGGTCATTAGAAAATTGCAAGATCAATTTTTGGAAAATGCTATTGCTATCATAAAGCGAACAGGAAACTAATAGAAATAAGATTTAATACTGGGCCATGCTAATATGTGTGAAAGAGGTTAACTGCTCTGTTTAGTAACAAGCAAATGCTCTTCCCATTAAAGGTGGCGGCCTCTTTTATTGTCCAGCTCGAGTGAATCCTCGCAGCTTGGCTATATAGCATCAATAAACAGAATTTTATGAAGTAGTATATAAGCAGTAGCAGGTTTAGCGATTAAAGGCATTTTCTCCTTTGGCCTTGTGACAGCAAACCACAAAATAACCAACCAACAGAAAACTTTAGAACATTTTCATGGTTGAAAAGTTAAATGACGAGGTGTGGTTCTCTTCCCCTTTCTCCAAATATTAATTTAAAAAAAATGTAAAGGTAACCCAGTTGCTCTACAGGACAAGACTTATCTTTTTGGGACCAATCATATTCTCACCTCCCAGTGATAAAATTCAATAAGTTACCATTAACAAATTCTTGCTCTTCTCACCCCATTTTTGTTTTCCCGACATTTTCACTCCCTTTTCAAACCAATGATATATCGAAACATATGAGCCCGTAATCCTATTAATAAAGCTCTCTTGTCCGTATTACATTTATTTCCCCCCTAATCTCCTCTTCCACTTTTGCTCCACTCATCCTTTTTTTTCCCTCTCACACTCCATATCTCCCACTTTGTCCCTTGGCTGACCCCTGGGCACATTTCTCCCCATACAAGGCTGTGAGAAATTTAGAATATTACTACAACACAAGGCTATTGTGGGTTCCACAGGTAAGGAGATGGCCGATGACATGACGGAGAGTCTGAGCATTTCATATTTACAACGTCCTGCCATTATGTTGCAAAATGGAGATTTAGATCAACTTCCTAGCACACCGGTTCCTCAAGGATTTAGGGAAGCTGTGTATCTTTATTCTGCTCGAAATCCTTGTCAAGATTGTGGCCCGATAATGGTGAGCGGCACCAACGCTGCCGTTGTCATATGATGCCTGACCCAGTGTGCACGAGGCATACTCATCCTCAGCTGTCAGATCTTCATGCTCTAGTCGGTATTAAACCCCTCAGTTCCACAGTTCTATCCAGACGATTCGGTCCCAGACCAGGATACTCCCAACACAGCGTAACGCATCCATGTCTGCCTGCCGGCTCCTCCCAGCAGACCGTGCGCATCAATCTCACCACTCCTCGGACATAAAACATCGACAACCGGCTTTCCTTTACAACATCCAATCAGTCTGTGGCTAATGAATGAAGCGATTAGACACATATAAAATAGCACCTTATGTCACCATGTAGCTTTGATGCTACAGGATAAATGGAAAAGTGGTTGTTTTTTCTAGGCTTCTAAAGGATGATGGGAATGTTTCCAAGACAAAAGAATTAGGAAGAGGAAAGGAATGATCAAATATATTCTCTGCTAACGCCAATTACTGCATTCGTGTTTGTTTTAATAGGTATTTCTGGGGTTTTTTGTGGTTTTTTTTTTTTAAATAAAAAAGGCATTGAGGGCAAATAGTCCCAGCTTGTATAAACTAACTTTAACCACAGGAAAATGGGAACATTTATTTTCATATTTCAGAGATCTGAGGAATTACATTAATTGAGGGAAACGTTCCAAGTTGTTAAAATCTCCAGTGGACCCAAGGTTGCAGATTTGTCAGCGGGCGTGCTGGACAATAAAACCGAAGCAATGATGGAGTAAGTGAAAGTTTAATGTGACTCTCAGTTGGCTGCATAATGTGTCGTGACCGATAAAACATTTCCCAATAGTTCACAAGGGTTCCTGTCACGGCTGATGCAAAAGCCCTGGAGGCAGAGACCTGGGTCTGCCCTTTAAACTGGCGCCTCGCTCTTTCAATTTGGTCCCCACCACAAAGGGGAAAAAAGAAACAGGGAGGATGAGGGGGTTAGAGAACAAATAAGGAAATGCATTTATAATTTAGGTTGCCACCATGAATCAGGATCACAGGGTGAAATAAAAAAAAGAAGTTTAAATTAACTACACTTCTCAAGGTTTTTAGATGTGAGCAAAAAAAAGAAAATGTGTTAGATTTAATTAACTTTGTAAATAAATCAAGAACATAAAGGCACTGATGTTAATTTGACCATTAGATTTTTAAAAAAAAATAAAGACTGAATAAAAAAGTCTGTAAACTAAATAATGATGAATCTAAAATAGTACTGCATATGTTGTATTTGAAGGAATAAACTAAACAATCCATAATTTATTCCTTGAATCATAAAGTGAACATGATTTTTAGAAAATAAATACATTTACTCTCACACATTGCTACATTAATGCATAAAGCTAACAGGCAACATCCAATTGGAGCCACAAAGGCAGATAGATATGCTTTACATGAAAATCTAACAGGCAATTTACATTTAAATTTCTACTGTCTCTGTTACACATGGATTTAAAAGAGCTCCTTATAATGCCTTCCTGCTGTCTGCACACACGTCTTCATCTCTTCCCATTTCTATCACAGCCCTTTCTCCCTCCCATGAGGACTTTTATCCTCACCTTTTAGGGTATGCAATCAGCTGTAGGCTTCTTCGATGGCAAACACACAGAAGAAATGTGGACCCAAACAAAGGCTGGCCATTAAAATATCTCCAGCAGAAAGATCGCGGGTTCATACCACTATGTTTTCCTTTCTGCTATTCAGCTAGCACGTGGAGACCAATCCACAGGTATAGACCTGCCTTCTTTGAACATTCAGGCTGCACACACACACACACACACACACACACACATATATATATAACTTTTGGATTGCAGAGGGATAGCGAGATTGAGGCACTATAAAAGTCTAACTTTACTGCATATAGAATTATACACCTTATGTGCGTCATAAATGGAGGGTAATTCATCCACACGAGTAATAAACCATGGAAAATAAATGGCATATATTCTAACAATATACTTCGGCAGAGAGGAAGTAAATATGGCCACTTGATTTACGGTAAAAACTACACTCATAAATTATTGAAAAGTTTAATGGGTTAAACATTGCACGGTGTGATGCACTGGAGCTGTAGAGCCCCGTGCTTGTCATCTGAAAGATAATGGGGACCGTGGTAGGGTGTTATGAACGTCTGACGCCTTGTGGACATTCTCTGCCACAGGTCCACGCTGTGCATTGTATCATCCCTTTTCTTAATAAAAGGCCACGCTGCCTTCTGAGCATAAGGAAAGTTATGGAAAATATCTCTCACCCAAGGACACAGCACCAGATGTGCTAAGACTTATGGGAGCAATCATTGGTGGCCAAGGCTCTGGTGTAGGCCTTATTAAGTTAGGCTGCAACCCAGCACCTTCAACTTATTAAGCTGTCATGAGTTGCAATGATTAAAACCAAAGAAAGGTCAGTCACAGACCTTCAGCATTGTGCAGACCCTGATATTTGCTTTTAGGCCCCAGACCTAATGAAGACATTTTACTTGATACATGCAAGGAAGGACGAAAAGAAATGTCTTTTGTGGCCCCCTTTTTCCAAGTTCCCTTATTCATCCTAGATGGCTTGTAAAAATGTCCAGCGCCAGTATTTTCTCTTTCCCCATAACTCCATCCTTTCTCACTTCCTCCTCCCTTTTCCATCCTCACAGACTCTTTGAAATTAATTTAATCCATGACAAAGAGGCAGATAAATAGGGAGAGATAGAGTGCAAAAGAAGAAGAGAATAAGCGAGGAAACCCTGGGTAACTGTGCTGTTGTGCACTATCCTGGTCTCTCTATTCAGCAGTTTTGCATAATATAAGCATGTGTGGGGATCAAAGGGACTAGGTTAATGGGAAAGGGGCTAGGGGATAATTACAGGGAGGGGACAGGTCGCAGAGTGGTAGGGCCAGGTGGGGCCAACCCTGCTAATATGCCCCCGTTATGCTGACAACGGGATTCCAATGTCTGCTGTCGGAGATTAAAAAGGGAGGGTGGGAGAAAAAAAGAAAAAAGCCTTGCAAGTTTATTGAGACCTGTCACGGGCGTCCCTCATGATATAGGCAATGATGGCCGCTTACAGATTTAGTCTCTTGTCATCGTTGATGTTATCATCCAGAGAGTGGGGAAATATTGTGAAATGGACAGTGGGAATCAAGGAGACAGACGGTCCGGTAGAGGGGTGAGGTTCAGGGGCTAGAGCCATTTTCACTTGGCAAATCAATCACGTTGTAGCGAGGTAATTTGGGATGGTCGTATGGGATGGGGACAGGAATGTGGGAATAATGTCAACTTCAAGAGGTGCCACTCAGTCACAGCAATTCCATTTTAGGCCTTAGGGAGAGATTTGGAGTGTCACCTGTGTCATCCTCATTTCTTCAGTGTCTTGTGTCCCCTGGTCACTTTGGTACGCATGGGTGTAACAGTCGTTTCCACCTGCTAGAGCTGCCATACTGTGAACTCCGTGCCACTGTCGACTGTTGGAGCTGAGGCCTTATTTAGATGTGCTTTTGAGAATCGGTGAAATTAGCAGGATGGAGGTTTATGGCTATAACTTCAAGGTTATGACTTCAAAGGATGTCCTTGACTTCAGAGATTGTCAAACTTGTTAAGGGCAAAATCTGTATGTGGGTCGAATAAAGTCAAAAAAGAAGAGCATACTACCTTAAATAATAACCCTTTCAGTGTTTATAGTGTTTTGGCACTAGTCTAGATTGGATGCTACATTTATATATATTATAAATGGTATTATGCTCCACTCATTACCCTCTACTGTAAAATGCAAAATGAACTTCCCTGAGTTATATCTTTCCTTTACTAGGATTACATAAAATATCTTCATAATTCTTTATAATAAGTTAGAGAATGCTTAGAGACATACTGCATGCAAGCATTAAAAGTGGATGTGGGGGAAAAAAATTTCAAGGATGTTCTGGTAACGAGGAGATACTGACAGATCCACAGGTCTGAGATCAGCCTTTCCTACAGACACAACCACGATGGCCATAATTACCTCAATGACAGACCTAGCCTCGGCTCTGCTCGTGGGACCAAAATCCCGATCTATTCCGACTATGACTGCTGGCAAAGTCTGTTAGAAACCTGCCCTCCTGTCCACGCTGCCCCCCCACAACACTTTTAGTCATCTATCAGTCAGTCTGAACTCATTATCATATGTCCTCTAAACCTGAGACATCAGTATGTGATGACTGTCTCAGTCGAGCGCAAGACTGCAGGCTAAATGAGAGCTGTCTGCATCAGAAAAACATGTTCCCACCTCTTGTCTCTCGAGTGCCCTCCATGGAATCCGTGCCCTAAATAGTGGTGTTTTACCTGGGGCTTCAACCATACTCTTCTGCCAGCACGCCAGTATCCCAAAAGGCAACAGAAAATGTTTAAAATACCTAAGTAAAGGGGAAGGTGGCGGATGTTCATGTAGACTTTGCCAATGATGAAAAGAGTTTCACCCCAGAGCAGTCAAAGTGAACAGATTTAAAATGCAGACAATGAGCATGTGCACACTGTACGGACAGAAAGGAACTTGTCGACTTCATTAAAAGAGATTTCTTAGAAAAAGATAAATAAATAAAAAAGTATCTGCTTAGAGCCTACGGAATGCTGACTGCGCAGTGATTTAACTCAAATATTTCTGGCAGCCTGTAGCTATCCCAATAGGAGCACCGAGTGAGTGATCCTGTGCTATAAAATATCGTCGATACTGCCGGCTAGTGTTGTGTTTAGCTCCCTTCTACCCTGTTTTTGTGGAACCCTCTCTCCAAGGGTGAAAAAGTGCTATCTATCTCTGTGATCATTTACTCATTAGGTTGGATCCATCAACATTTTGAAAAGCTTGAACGGACTCTTTTTCCGCTAATAGTTCCCAGGATACACTCAACTGCAGTTGAAAGGCTCCAGTTACCTGAAACAAATTGCCTGCAGAAATCCGAACCTCTGCTAGTGCGCAAACGTAAAGAGACACACATTTGAGAGCTTCAAAACATTAAAGCTCACAATACTCCTGTGTTTTCAGGCTTTTTTTGAATTGTCCGCCTGGAAAAAAAAAAGAAAAAGAAATAAATAAAGAATAAAAAAGGAACCTTGTAGTCAGTGTGTGCATTCACGTTGAGTTTGTGCTTTGGGCAAAACGTTGTGTTTTACCACACCCCTCCTGACATCCCCGCAGTATAAAGAGAGCTTTGACACAGCGGTTAGATCGAGTTTCACAGTTTGTTTGAGGGTATATAATATGCTGAAAAGATGTAACCAACGTGGCTTTCATTACGGTAGAATTACAGATTCACATTTTGTAGAGATAAGCACTGAGGGGGCGTTCGGAGCACAGCCTGCTGTGACATACTGAGTATTTATGTCGACTGATGATGTGGGACAAAGACAAAAGACTCAACAAGGGTAAAGAAGGCCTGGTAGATGACATATGGGGGAAATATTGACAGGAATAGGAATAGACTTTCCTTTTTGATTGCAAACACAATAGCGGTGGAAAGGGGAGGGGGGGACCTCTGAATGGACCAAATCCCATTTTCAAATCCTGAGGCAAAGAAATAGACACAAAGCACATGCAGACCACTTTATTTGTGCCATACCAACATGATATTTTTATCTTTACAGCTTCTCCCTTCCCCTTTGTCTCTCGTTCCTTGTCTTTGCCGGCCCTTTGGCCTGTGCCATGTGAGGGCTTATTCAAAGCTGGGAAGCCCAGGTTTGGTTTGGCTGCAAACTGCTCCCTACTGGGATAAGAAGATGGAGGGTTTCTGCCAAGACCCCTGCTTACATCGACCCAGAGAGCCTGTGCACACAAAGATGTCTCAATCAGAGGACACATGCATTCAGAGCCACATGTAAGAATGTATGAATTATTTTGAGGCAATGTGTGCCATAGAAGCCTTTCAAAACCAATGCAAACAATCATCCAGTGCTTCTCCAGGTAACACTGTGAAAATGCTCCATTTGTGTGTCGCTTCCTGACCATTTTACCTACAGGACCTTGACTTTTTTTTTTCTTTCAAGGAATATTTCAACACCTATTTTCATGAATATTTCCTTTGTGAAGAGTTGAATTCGGCTCATCATAGAGTTGGTCCAAGCACATCCGCCAAGGTTGTTGCAAACATCTTGGCAGATGTAGCCTAGTGTTGGACAAAACTACACAGCAGAGAAAACAGATGAGAACAATAAAATACAGGAGATGACAATACAGTGCGGTCTGTAACTATTTAAACAACAATGTACTTTTGTTTGTTCGGATGGGGTTCCAGCAAACCGGGGAGGGAATGAAGCAACGGCTTTGTTGAGTTTCACTACTAGTTTGATGATGTGTTTGTCTTCGGATTCACTGCGTGTGCAGGAGCGGCTTTCCTCCTGTCAGACTTGAAAAATCTTAAGTTTCAAAAAAATCAAAAAAGGATATTTGGTTTGGGGGTAAAGAAGCATGACATTTATTCATCATCAGTGGGCAGAAAGTTCTTTGTGACTCAAGCTTCAATTGACCATCTTCAAATATCGCACCGGTTTTGCAGAACACTAACAGGAAATAATCCGTCCGTCTCATCTCATTCTCTTTGTCTACAAGCACCGCGGTTGCTTCTAGGTATTGGTAAAAAAAATCATTACCTGCCAGGTCAAATCAGCTTTGAACTGGTCAGAATAGACTTATCACATGACAGCCAATCGCCGACTGGCCTTGTGCTGAGCGTTGGCAGGTGAGACCTGAGCTGCTGCTTGCATAATTCCCCAGAGAGGTGCAATGAGTTCACAGCAGCTTTAGCAGGACCCAAATTGTGAGGATTGCTGACATATAATCATTTCAGAGAGTGTGTGTATGTGGCTCTAAAACAGGAAAGCAAAGCAAGAAAGACTCAATACTGTAGTGCTGCTCTGTGAATTCTATCTCGCTCAATCTCTCTCCCTCTCTCTCGAACACACACAAACAGAATAACTGATCTACTTTTAGATCACACACATACAAACATGACAATATACACACAGAGGTGAGGAAGACAGAACGAGGTCAAACACAGAGGCAACAAAATCCATGGTGTTTGACTGTTGATCCCATCCTGGGTTCATCACTTTAAACACGCTGAAACAGCAGGAGAAGAGAGACTTTCCCAATTAGGATGAGTCATGAGTCTCCCTCACACACACACATACACACACTCTGGAGTGTGTGATCATAAGGAGGGGACGGTCAGGCTGGAGAATAAGATACAAATCCCTGCCCTGCATGCCGCCCCTCCCCACCTTTAACCCACTTGTTTCTTTTATCACCTTTACATGCTCTGCTCCGAGGCTCCGACCTCAGACAGCCACTCCCAGTGAGACATCTGAACTGAGCATCAACCTCACAGTCTGGGCTGATGTGTCAAAAAGCAAATCGCCATATACGTTAGACCCTTTCCTGTTCAGTGTTCATTTCCCACCAACGAGCTCCGAGTACCAGCAGAGCAGCAGTCTGGTCCGCTCAAGTTTTCACGTCTCATTTTTCCATCCATTCCAATATTCTCTGCTGGCTCCTCTAAAATAAATGGAAACGCCACGACGAGGAAGGTGAAAGTGACACGCAGGGAAAAAAAGATTATACAAAGGGAAGCTGATACACAATAGGGGTGTAAAAGGCACGGAACGCAATACTTTGACCCTAATTAAATATGTTGCGACAACAAAGCTTATAATTTCAGAAGAAAAATAGTTCAACTCCCTCCTGTCTCAACTTAGATTTAGCCTTCCAAGCTGGTAATGCCCTGTGTCACATCAGCCTCCGAGTGTGTGAGTCTTGTTTTGGCCTGTTGTCAGATGGAATCTGCTGTTGAACAGGCATATAAGCAGTGGCATATTGTTAAACCTGGGGGGTCTTCCAGTGGAAGACGTCCCTTTCAGTATTTAACCGCTATTTTCACACGGAGAATGTTAATGCGCGCACCTTCGCGCACATGTGATCCTGACAATCAGCACGCCACTACTGATCTAGAGACCGCCGAGGTCACGGCAGAATGACAGCTGTCACAGAGTCCCCATTACCCCCACACAGCAGGGAATTAAAGACAAACAAACCTGCGGCCATAGGAAGAGAAGGTGAAATGATGTGTGTGTTACTGTGGGAGTTGTCGGGTGTCTTCATTCTTTTACTCAGAATGGGAAGACAGAGTTTTTTTAAATTTCCTGTCATGCCCTTCCTGTCCAACGGTGCTGCACTGGTAAACAGCCACACTGATTTAGGTCTGTACTTTTATAGCCAGAACTATTCCAAATAAAACTTCAAGATGCTATATTGGATACGGTTGTACTGCATTGGTGTGTCATTACTTCATGCATGAGCACATGCACACGCCCTCAATTACCCCATTATTTGTGAGATGTGGACAATCCTTGGCGGACTGTACTGGTCAGCACGCGTGCTACACAGTTATGGTGGTTACGTCCGCGATACAACAGCTGCCCAAATCCAGTTTTTGAGTTCGCATCTGACACGGAGCGGCGCTCTGTTTCAAGTGAACTGTGCACATGTGTCACATATGGTGTCCACACCGGTCAAGTAAACCAGTACTTGGTCCTTGGATAACAGCCCTCTCGGCCCAGTTTGTCAGGTGTCACGCCTGAAGTTTCTATAGTTGGTCAGCCTTCACCCTCAGTTGGGGGCTCAATGCTAATGTCAAAGCCACTCTGTAGTTTACATGTGTTCCACATCATTTAGTATGCAGGACAACCTAAATGACACAATGGCTTTTAACCTTTGCCAGGGTTGGGTTGGTTCGCTGGGTCCTCAAGGGACACCATCGCGCTAATAGCAATTTAAGTGTAAAATCTGGTTTATGGGGAAAAAAAGGTCATTGAATCTGCATAAGCCCCTTGAGCCAGGCTTAAGGACCCTGTCAGGTCAGCCTTCCAGAGGAGGAAGCAGAAACTGGTGTCTCTTTCCTTCCAATCTTCTTCAATAAGAAAAGACACCACTTTCTGTCCTGGCACCCCTCGTTCCCTTCCAGGTCCCCTGGCTCCACAGTTCCACATTCTGGGAGATTTAATGAAAATGGGACCCTGGCAGGATGTGCTCAGAGCCGTGGTTATTTTCTCCTGACTGGCCTCTGCATCTCCAGAAATCATCAAAACTAAAAATCAGACATGCACGCACGTGCAGGCTGACTGGATGATCTTCATGCCATCTAATGAATCCAGCCTATTCACTGGCAGACGGACGAGTGCAGCTGGAGCACAAGAGGGTCAGTGATCTGTGGCGCCACATATTAGAGAACAACTTCTGCTCAAATTGTATGAGCATAAGCATATGTGGCTTTGTCAATTTGATTAAAGTTAGTATTCATTCCGTGTAGAAACCAGAGTTCAGCTGTTGTGATGTCGTGGGAGATTTTCTGTCAACAGATGGCAAAATTAGCTGAGGGCAAATCACACTTTAACTTTCAGTAATTAGTGAATATAAAAGCACGTAGACATTTATAGAAGTTCTATTCATTGTGTTTCAATAACTTGTCAAAATGGGTTCTTTTTTTTTACACTTGTAGAATCAAACATTGTATCGCTTCACTTACCAAGTACTTAAAACATAAATGTGCATTAGTAAACGTACACAGCAATAAAAACAAACTCAATACTGTAAATCGGAAATGGAAGGTACGACCGTGTAGAAGCACTGGTGTCAAAAAATAAAATAAAAATAAATCAAAACCGGTGACACGAGAGGAGGTCAGTTTAGCACGTCTCTGATTTGCCATCCGTGCATGAGAGGCCTTTACAGCTGTAATAATCAGAGCAGGGCCAGGTCACGTGGTGTTTTCAGAATCAAAATAGTGTCAGGCTTCATTTCCTCCATCGCCACCACTTAACAAAGAGGTATTTTGAAGCCATACAGGAGGCAGCCATGACAGTCCGTCCCCGGAGCATTTTCGTCATATTTGAAGACATGTGGGAATGCTTTCTGTCCGACATAAAAGGATCGCCACTCGCTACATTCTAAAGGGAAACACAGCTGTCTGCACAGCGTTAATTTTAACAACTTTTCCCTTTATTTGATATGGCATTAACCTTGAGGCCCGCAGGCCTCGTTTGAAGTGGCTGCTGCCAAACATGAGAGCATCCAGAGTGAATTCAGTGAGGCTGTGATTGATAGCGTACCAAGTAATAGCACTAATGGCCTTAGCAGATCTCGCTTTAATGTAAGTACATATGATTGAGATTATATGGGCAGATACGGCAGCATGAAAATAAAAATAAGAGGCCAGAAATCTGCTCAAATAAATCAGTTATTTTTGTTTTGATAGGTTCATTTGTATTTTGTGATTTAGAAAAATACCTACTAGCCTTGATTAACATCTTCCAGTACAAGTGCTAAACACAAATAGCAACAAAAGCATGAACTGAAACACAAGGAGTGAGATAAAATGCTTCCCATCACCCAGAACTGGAGGGGAAGTCAATATGGGGGAGATCGATGGGACATTTGTAATAGATGACAGTGAATCACTGGTTTAATGTTACATTGTGGCCATTCTGGCCTGACCATAGCACAGATGGATAAATGTTAGCTTGTAATGTGGTCCTTAAAGAACGCAGCTGTTGTCTGTTTCTCTTCCTCCAGCTCAACTCCATAATTGATTTGGCCTGTATCGAATGCTCTAACACTGCGTGCAACAATTGATCACTCCCAATTAAATGAGCAGGGGATGTTTCCTATCATATCTTCCGCCCCTTAATGCCTCACACTCATAGCGTTCTCGTGATGTAACCGCTAGATCACCGCGAAAATATGGTGATTTCCTTAAACTAAATGCACAGTCAAGCCTTGAAACTGAATTTGATTTGTGCCTCCATTGTTTCCTCTTCTCTCTCCCTCTGCGTCCCTTTCTCATCTTACATACTCTTATTTTGTGCTGTTGGCTGGCTTGACCTCTGCGGTCGACCCCTGACCCTTGACTCTGAGACATCTGACCAGTCACCACTCTAGGGGGGAACCAAATTAATAGAAGCATTGCTCGTTAATTGCATAAGGGGCCAGCTAAGAGATTCATCACCTCAGTCATTGCCATTGCTTTACTTTGACCCCCCTCCTTGGTGGGGTTCCCAGAGGGCAGGCCCAGCTGTGCTTTTCCTATAACCCTAACTATGGTTGCGCTGTAATTATTCAGCATCAGCCCTTATTAATCAAGTCGATGCCCCTGCGTTTTAAATGGAAATTGCGAGGATTAATACAAGCATTCATTTTGTCCAGGAAACCTTGATGGCTTTAGCCCACTAATCGAATTGGAACGGCGACCACGCCAATGGGAGGGACTTGATTGAATTAAGGGAGACGCTAAAGCGCACGTTATACTTTATCCAACAGCAGGGTCCTACGAACACACTGAACCTAAGGTCACATGGCATGAGGCTTTGATGAGTCTCACTGTACGACTACTCTTGTTTTTTAATGCTTATGGCATTTTTCTTTAACATTATATTACATTGTATTACATTTTGCTATGGTTGCCATGGTGATTGGTAGCTGGGAGGATTTCAGGCCGCACCTCTTAAAGAGTTTTATGATTAATACATTAGTTATTGTTCTGGGTCTCTTTTTTACTTTGCAAAGATATATCGCTGCGCTCATAATTGCACGTTGTTGTGCGTGCGTGCACACTTGCTCCCACTAACGCTGCAGGTGCCTCCGACAGCGTCCATAAACAGAAGTGTACACACATTACCATATTGATATTCGCCCTCTCTCTGTCTTTCTACACATACACACACTCACCAGTTTCTGGGTGTGTGTAGTCCTTGATTACCCTCTCACACGTGCACCTTTTCCAACTCTGAGGTCACCTCAGTCTGCTGATATTCTGTCAATGATGCCAATTATCTATTAGCCTGACTGCTGAATAAACAACACGCAACCTACGTAAAGCAACACAGCGCTTGTACATATGGAAACATACAGACATGCTACAAATAAATGTGCATGTACGTATAGTGGAGCTAATAAACCTGCACCGGAAGCACAAAGAATGGGAGGGGGGGTATTACACATAAACATGAACAGGAGGAGTACACTGGTATTAGCCAAGTCAATAAATAAGTTGGACATCTTTCACTCATGGATAATCTGATTCATTTAACAGTATTTATCTAAACAAGTGGCTACTAGATCAAATCCTCCGGCCAATACAAGAAATCCACCTTTTTCTTTTACCCTTTGCAATTCCATTTCTCCACCGAAGCCCCTTAAACCGTGTCCTCGCTCCCTGTAACCCAGATTGACAGAGCGATTAGATTGGCCACAGTTGACAGCGGTGGAAGCAATCACATCCGGTGGCTGGCAGAGGTTTTTGTTTGTGTAAAATGACACACGGGCCCTGCTCCCTCGCTCCCTCGCTCCCCCGCTATAAGAGATGCCATTGGCACAATCTCCAGGGCGATTACTATCGAGCCTGGTGGAGGTGTTCCAACAAGTCATTTGTCTGTCATTTGTTTGTCAACCGACGACAGCTCCATGTCTCCCCGGTGCATTTGTGCAAGTGTATGTTGGCGTGCGTGCGCGCGCGCGTGCGCGTGCTGGTAAAAAATGCATTCTGTCTTTCTTCCTACCTCCAGCACCTCTCCTTCAGGTATCATCTTCTCGACTTGATACGGCAGTGACATTTTTTTGACAGTATGTAGATGGATAAGATTGGTCGCGCCTACGAGCCGTCTAGGGATTAGTAACGCACGCACTTTTTGGCAGCCACTGTCGAGATAGCTTTCTCTTGGAAGGCGAGATTCAACGAAACAGCTCTTGTGATTACAATCTACGTGCGTCTCCTGAAGGTTTGCGTCGACTCTGACAGAAAGAAGCCGCACGCCACTCGCTGCGATGCACAACACAACTGTATAAATATCCAATTGAGGGGAGACAAATAAGGTTTTTTGAATCTTTGGTTTACTAGAATGAGCAGTTTTTATTCAGCAACACTTTCACTCTATTTCTCTCTTTTTTTTTATTGCTGCGCCAGAATAATTTACAGGTAAAGTAATGTAAACGCCCTACCGTGACCCATAACATCTGATCCTCAAAATCTCAGCTAAGTCAAGCAGAATTACACTACATGACCCTTAAAAATACCAAACATCTGTTCAGACTTTCCTTCCTCTTTCTGTCTCTATTCGAACGCACAAATGGGCTGCGGCGCTGTCTTTCTGGCTGTGTGGAGGTTTCAGCGCGCTGGCTCGATGAACAGTTATCTCATAGCCGCTGTCAAATTAATCACGTCAGATTTGTTTAGATCCTGGCCCAGCGAGGGCTCGTGTGTTTATGCTGCGGACTATCGCGGCAAAAGATGAGGGATGTGCGGCGGAGGATCGTGGCATTCACATGTCCACGGAGAGCGGCTTATCAGTTGTGTTTGGCCAAAGTCTCTGCTGAAGTACAAATGTTAAAAGATGATAGTTGAGAGCAGAGGAAATAAAACAGAGATAGGGATTTTACTCTGCTTTTACTTTAAAGGTAATGGAGGGGTTTTTCATTTGTGGTTCTTACTGGGGTTTTGAGTGATTATGTAGTTCTTGGTTCAAATGCTGTTTCTTCAGTTTGCATGGTTCTGGCAGAACTCAGCTTAGGACTTTAGACTCTCACGGGTCTAGTTAACCCCCACATAATCTGGAATTCCGACAGACTCTTCGGTCTCCTCCTCATCCTCCTCAATGTCCGCCATCTCGGTAGAAGCTCGGAAACATTACCAAAAAGCCCAGCGTCACTCGGCCTGATTTATGGTGTCATTAATGTCAGACTATCAGTGGACATGGGCGCATGAGACAACAGACGAGCCGCCCCCAAAAAACAAATAGTTTTGATTAAAGTCAAGGACATTCCGTACAGCCTTTCCGTAGAAAGGCATTCATCACATGTGATGTTGACCCTCCCTCCCTCCCTCCTTTTCTCTCTCTCTCTGCCTGTCTGGCAGTCGGAGGTGCATGTAAAGGCTGCAAAAAAAAAATACAAAAAAAACCCAAAGGCTGAACTAACATAGATACCAACAGCTTATGTGAATGACGCTGTACAAATCTGTGAGTAATACAAAGTTGGAACAGCCGAGAGTGGATTAATTGAACACTGAAGGGATTACAGCGCGGAGGTTTAAACGGACAAACAGTGGGTCACGATAGAGAAACAGGGTTTTTTTTTTAATGCCTTACAGGAATCAGGTATTCAAGCACGTCCCTGAATGCACCACCGTCGTCGTGTGTCCTCTGAGGTCAGCGCGTCGTGCATTATTTCCGGCAGCAGATGCACGCCGCTGGCCAAGTCTTTACTGTGATGTTCAAAGAGTTATGGCGATGAGATGTTAGCAGAAAATTGAAATGCAGACTTTGTTTACAGGTTCATAAACTGAACATCTGTTAAAGTGACAGGAGAAGGGTCATAGTGAGGAGGATTCCAAAGATGATGGGAAAAGCACTTCAATGCTCTTACTAACTTTTATCTCCCACCAAAAAGCTTCCCGTTTGTGTAAACAGATCCCAGAGAGTCTGCGTAGCTTTTCCTCTTTCCTGCTTCTGCCGGCCCGGCCACCCAGCCTGCACTCCGGCTCACAGGACTTGACAATAACTCACAAGGTCAAGGTTTAAGAGGGAAGTTTAAGATGAAATTATTATGAGAATTGGAAAAGTCCACAAACAAATTAGCTGGAGAGGGGAGAAGAAAACACAAAGCGAGAGTTTAGCGTGCAGGCTGCACAGACACCAGCGGAAGGTGAGCTGATTTCTATCTGTGTTAAGCCAAATGACTTCAATTGTATTATTCTAAAAACAATTGTGTTGTGATAACGCCGGCTTATCTGGAGTGTCACTTTGTCACATCTTTGGGGGGAAAATGTGATTTTAATCACACTAGCTTTGGGTGCTATCCTGAAGTCCAGATGTTCTGCTTTTACTAGTGTTTTATTTCTTCCCCCTCCATCAGAGACACGAGTGGAGGGTTATTGTGCTCTTCTCAAGGTCTCACTTAAACCTGTCTCCCACTCATGTAGCGGTCCAGGCTCGAGCAGAGGGAAGTGTATCGGGTGCAGCTAGGAATGATGCTAAATGTGAGAAGATCTTAAGCATCAGATTTGTGAGTAAAATTCCATGAACATCAAGCGGGATGATGAGAGTATAATAAATTCCATGCTTGCTCTTTCAGTAATAAGTCATGACATCATAATGTTCTTTCCGAGATGTATTTTTCCATCAAGGCCACCACACCCTCATAAGGCTATAGATGTTTGATACGAGCTTATGTGCACATGTTTTCGGTGGAGTTGGTCTGTTGAATTCTGCCCCCAGTTTAACCAGCAGTGCTTCACGGTAGGTAGCAGTTCCTGGGTCCCACTGGTCCTGCACGTGTCCTTGGCGCTCAAATTATTATCGCAAATGTTCTTGTTTTTTGATTGGAAGAAAAATTCAAACGCAAGATATTTACAGTGAACATTAGCAGCAACATTATATTACTTAGGACATAATTCACATCCATTCAATTTGGCTGCTTGCACTTTAGATTCAACGTGAAAGACTTGGCTGTGATTCAGACAGAGAAGTGTGTACCAGCCACCAGCATGGCGGCATAAATCTTAAGATCGGCCTGTATTGATAGGGCCTTGGCTACCGATTTGGTAACACGTGTGCATATCCATTTCCTTGACAGAGACTGATTGCACATGGCTGGGGAGGTAATAGAATTGTCTTTAAAGGGCTGGACATCATTTATTACAAGGAGAAGGTAGGCTCCACCTGTGGTGCTTCCCATTGCATCATTCCTTCTCATGTCAAGTGTGCACTCTTTCTCTATGCTGTAACTCTCTATTTGTCCTCTAAATCATACATGTAATTTATGCATACAATTATTGCATTTAAGTCTAAAGCTGGGGATTTTTTTGTCTTGCGTGGAAGACTCCGCAGTTTTGTCCAACAGCTCTGTGGAACACACACACAGGCCATTCCGGCCTCGGAAATCTAAGACTCGGTCTGTGTTTGTTTTATTGTCTGACAGCAGAAGCAGATGACAGAAACTGCATAAAACAGATGTTGCAGCATTTTCTACAAGAAATGAATCACGTTATTGCTCGAAACGAGCGCCGTTGGACTCCACCGGCCCGACGGAGGACAAAAAAAACAAGAACCTTGGTGACAATGCAAATAATAGAAGCTGGTTTGATCAAATTTAGCAGAAATTCAACATCCATTGACTTCTCATCATTAATACTGACACGCAGCCTATCACTCACCCTCGCGGTCTTCCCTTTTTCTGTCCTCTGTTCTTTCCTTTCCTTATCTCCTCAAAGTTTCTGACTGGGAGCAGCGGTAATAAACTCATGTCGAATACTCTGGGGAACTTATTATGTGCAGAGAACTAAGAGCACATTTCCTGAATCATATCTACCTGTTGGACTGTGAGCTATTGATCTTGAAGGTGGTTGTCAATAGAAGAAGGAAATACAGTAAGTCATTATTGTAAAAAAAAAAAAAAGCCTGAACATATTCTTACATGCTCCATGTTTGATATCTGCAGCGCCGTGAATTCATGGTTTTTTTCCTGCAATCCTTTCCCGACTTTAACATTTGTTATTTTAGCATGGTTAAAATTGTAAACCTCGACGGGGCAACAATTGGATTTTATGTGAGAAAAATCTTAAAAACATATGTCGACAACTGTTGTGCTGTAACGGGATTTTCTAAAATTTAGGATTTAAAAAGGAGAAATTGGGAGAAATCTTTCTGGTTTGTGTAAAACGTGTCAGTCGGTGCAGCTTGTTAAACACGGACCCGATCTAACCTGGAGACATGTGCGAGTGTCAGATATTGTGCATTAGAAATGCAAATCCAGGTAGCTCGTCTGTTTGCAGTCTCCATCCGGTGCCTTTCGTTGCCATTATTACTCCGCTGACAATCCCTTCTTCTTCTTAAATCAACATCTTACAGCCTATTAGTAAAAGCTCGGGGGGGACAATAGGAGCAGACGACGGCCGGTGCCTTTAACTACGCATACACGGCTCTTTGAATATCTTTGGCAGCCATTTCAATAAAAAGATACAACAATGTATATGTGGAAAAGGAAAAGAAGATATAAAATATAAACTGAGGGGTCCTTTAAGTCAGAATTCATTTGATTTCAGGGCAAAACCATGCGGCTTTGAGATCCTGAGCTCTATATTATTCCCCTAATGTCTTAGTTTCCTGAGTGGCAAGTTACTATCAAGTTCAACAATTAAAATGCCACTACATTTAATCTGTTTCCTCTTGGCTTAACATTTACTCACACAAATGCCACATTGGCAGCTCGTGGGACCATTTCCCACCGTGCCAGCCCTCCGTCTTTAAGGAAGCTTGCTGGACAGCAGGTCACATCAGGTCCGACGGAGGACGAGGTCAGCGTACTCATCAGAGGTGTGTAAGGAAGTCTGGAGCCAATGTCAGCCCAAATCATATCTTTTAGATGCAGACAGGAAAGGGGGGAAAAATGAGTGTGTCCACAGAGCTGAACGGTGAATAATTTGTATTATCAGAGCTCCTGCATGCTCTGTGACTTTCCTCTGCTTCTCATATTTTATTTCTACCTGTCTGTCTCATTGGTACCTTGACAGGCACATGTTAATTCCATAATCCAGCAGCCCCTGATATTACAAACATGAAAGGAGACAGCGGCCTAATCACCCACTAATGGTAACGACAAATACCTGTCCCTGTCACCCGACGGCGAGGGGGTGGAGACGCCATGCACACCCGAGCAGTCAAACACGGCTGAGCACACATATACAGTACAAACGCACACACACAAACACACATCCCCTTAATTACCCAGGTCACTGGCTCACTGTAGGAGGTGAAGCAAGCTGCCTTTTCCCTCTTCCCTGTGCTGACACTGAGCCTCTTGGCTGTGCCCTGAAAATAGACCAACTTTGTGTTCCTGTCCTGTCTCCTTTGGCTACTGCATACCCACACAAATCTCTATTCTGGGAGTGTCACCCAGCAAGGGTAACAAGAGGAGAGAGGCTTATTGGGAGAAGTTCAGTGTTGCACCGTGCGGTCAGACCAGTCAGTGTCTCTGGCTCAATAATTGTGATTTATGCTCAGCCTTCAGTAACACGAGAGAGCAAGAGACACACACCGGGAGTGAGAGAGAGTGGGTGGTGTCGAGTCCCTGTACTACATCACTGACTGATATATTCTGTGTGCTATGAGTGAGCTGAACTATCTGAGCCACACTGGCACCTCCCCACTCATCTGCAACTCTCTGTATCTCCTTCACACACACACACACTGAACACACACTGCATTTTGCCAGTGTGTGCTCTCAAATGCGCCTCTGTGAGGATGATGGTAAAGATAGAGTGACATCAAGTCAAATGTAAAAGTACACCTTGAAAGAGAAACTAGGCCATCAGATGACCCCGTTTGATGCAGGCAGCGATGACACTAACTATTTTTCCCCGATGTTGATTTTGTCCTTGCTGCAGGATGCTTTATGCCAGACAGCTGTGCTCTCAGAGGACGACATTTTTAGTCAGATCTAAAGCAGCGGAACCCGAGTGGAACAATTAGCCAAGCGACCAGGAGGCTGGAAAAAAAGGGATTCATCAATTTTGACATATTTCATGATAATGATTTTAACAATTCTCTCGAGAACACAATATATTGTTGATTTCCTTTTACATCGTGAGTCTTTTGGCAGTCTAAGGTCCTTATTATATGTAATTTTTTGTGACTGCTATGTACCTTTCGGTGCCACGGGGAGGGTGCTGAAGGCAGTCAACATAAGAGCAAAGGCAGGACGCACCCTTCAAAGCATCACCACGTCATTGCAGCGTCCTGATGGAGCATTTGGAGGTTCAGTACCTTTACCCAAGGGGACCCGAGTGGTGCTCTGAGGGTGTCCAGGCACCAGGTAGTAGTAGTAGTATTCATGTGATAAAAACCATTTAATGTAACTAAATGTTTTGATAAGGGTAAACCTAGAAGTAAATAAACATAGAGGCTCACATCCGTAAGTGGTGTGAAGTGTACCAGATACTCTTTAAAAGTGAACTACAAAGCACACAGACTCAAACATCGCCTACAGCGGAGTTTCTGCCGAGCACAACATGTGCAGCCGGAGAAAGTCAGACGCTAAGAGACATCACTTTCATCCACATGCTAGCATGACAAAACATGCACCTGAATCAAATGAGAGGGATTATGCAGTTTATAAAATATGACAGGCAAAAAGACACACGACACATATGGCAGGTGAGGAGGGTTTAAGTCTGATTGATCCCCCTCTTCATCTCCAAAACGACTGTTTCCCCCTGACAACACTCGGCTGAGACAACATCGAATCTTGTAGGGAGCTCCGTCTTCTCACCGCGCATAAAGAGCTCGAGGAGTAAAGAAGAGCTTCCAGAAGGTGCTGAGATTGTGACACAACTGATGTATTCAGGCACACCGAGACACACAAACACAAACCCCCGCACCCCCGCACACCCCTTTGTAGATCTGATCGAATGAACGATCGAAACGAGGCCCTTTTGTGAACTGCCTCTCACACGCAGACGCTACTTTTTGTAACACAAAAGCGGGAGGCAACGCTGAACCAAAGAAAAAGCCAAATTGAGTTTGAGAGCAAGGTCAGCGCGGAGCTGTCTGAACAAAAGTCAGAGATCTCCCAAAAAATATCTATCAACTTAGGGAGAAGGCGCCCTTGTCGCGACCCCTGCGGAGTTTCTGGAAAGATGGTTTCCTGTAAAAAAAGTTAATCCGAGGGTATGGAAGATTAACGAGGGTGTTTTCATTGGCTGCTCTCAAGATGTCTTGCAGTACTTAAAGGTGATAAGATCAGAATATTTATCGAGCCTCTTCTTCAGGTCATTTGCTATGTTAATTTTATGAGCTTGATGTTGCCTTTGTTTTGCGGTCATGCGTTATTCTTCCTGAACCCTGGAGCAGGAAGAAGAAAGGGGGATTTATATACTTAGCATGCAGTGTCTCCAAATTAGTCATCCGTGCATAATTATTTATACTACGCAGGGGGCTGCAGCGAAAAAACTAATTCTTGCTGCCTGTGAAAATTAAAATCTATTATTTCACAATCAGATCAGTGTCTTGGTTTCACATCTTGCTTTATTTGTTTGGGATAATGCATCATTATCAAGTATAAAAGTCCCATCAAGTTCCCAGGGCAAAGAGAATCTTTCTTTAAAAGGAAAAGACACAATCTGCACTCGAACACCGGCTCCTGACGACAACAGCAACACAATCGTGGGTTTGGCTTCACAAATGCTACAATAATTAAATGTAATTAGAGGGAATGATCGTTACAGGCGGAGCAGCATCTTTCCACTCCGTCAAGTTCATTGAGCGATTGAGCCGAGCGGATTGAAACCCACGGAGCTCTGGCGGACCTCGGTGGTCATCATTCAAACAGGGAGGGTCAGGACATCAGGACGGCTCCAGCAGCACAAGCCAAAGCCTTGCAAGTATGACTTCATCCCAGCATTCCCATGAAATATCCATAAAAAGCCGACATTTAGCCAAAGATAAGACGATATGATGATGTGAGCTGGGATGCGTGTGGGTAACTATTACACTGATGAGGTCGTGTGTGTGCAAGCGGATCCCCGAGCACGACATCGGTGGGTTATTCCTGTGAAATTACATAAATCTTTTATACCGATTTAACACCCTCCCACCTCCTCTCTCCATCCACCAGCACTCACCATTAATGCCAATATCAACGACCGGAGCCAATTGTTATAGAAAGGTTCTAAGTGCACGGCGCGATCGATATTGATAATGTTGAAAATGTGGGAGAGAGAAAACGGGTGGGAGTGGGGGCAGAGAGGAGAAAAAGAGCGAGGAGAGACATAAATCTGCAAGCGGTGAATGGGGGGAACAGCTGCGGTGGCCTCTGAGTTGTCCCTTTCACCTCTTTGGAAACATCATCAGCACTAATCAGGGCCGTGCGAAAGAAAATGGTCTGGCTTGATTTACACGTGCTCCCCTCTGCTGGGGAACCGGGAGAGACAGAAAGGAACAAAAAAGGGAGAGAGAGATAGAGAGAGAGAGAGAGGGAGAGGGAGATGGGTTGCATGCAAAATGGAAAAAAGACAAGTGTGGAAAATAAAAGGGGGGAAATTAGTTGGAGGGCACTGATAATAGCAGACATATAAATCTGGGGAGCTACATTCCTTCAAGGTCAATCTCAGGTGAAGCTAAAGGTTGTATAAAGGTCACAGTGGATGGGGGTCATGTAGGCCTCAATGAGAGTCAATAACACCTCCCAGCCTGCTGTAGACGTGTGGGGGTCGCCCCTGCTCTCTCTTCAATTCACCAGGCATGAACCATGGCAATAAAAGAGATGGAGAGAGACTTAGGCACAACGAGAGGGTGAGAAAAAAAAAAGAAAATGTACAGGCAGATTGTGAAACAGCTCGCCTTTCAACTACTAACTGCTTTTCATGTAAATGTCTTGGACTGACACTTCTTACACATCCCAGCCCCTAACACCCCCACGCACACACACTCCCTTTTCTTTCCATCTCTTTTACTCCAGTACACTCTCTGTCAGCATAAGAATAAAAGAGAGGGGCAGGAGGAGAGTGAGTGAGTGTGAAGGGAGTGAAGGTGGGAGGGAGGAGAAAAAATAGAGGAACGGGAGGAATCAGACTCTCGCCGGGGTTGGCGGAAGGTCAGTCCTGACAGGCTCGGAGGTTAAACTGCTGAGTTAAAATACTGTTCATTATCATCCGCAGCCTCTTCCCAAATTCCCCTCTTTTGTGCTGCGGTCAGTGCCCTGCATCTACGTCCCCCAGCCCAGGATTTATTAGACATTGTTGAGCAGTGAGAAAGCGAAACCTTTGCTGTACAATAGTAGCACTGATCCGATGGCAAGGACAATGCCGCTGCCATCGCAATTAAGGAGGCTCGCTTGAGTTATACGTGTTGCGGGCTCGCCACCGAGGTGGGTACGAGCATGTCGATGAATATAATCTGGGTCCCGGAGGAGAAAAGAAAACTCACTTTCTTCTTGCTGACCCTTTGGAAAATAATACTACAACATTTTACACAAATTCCTGCTTGTTTGGAGGAACTTTATTCCAATACATGACCTAATTAGCACATACAAACTGAACAAAGCAGAGGGACCATCCATCCCAAACATGAATTAGGCTGAATCACATCATTCATTACTCGCCAGAGAGCAATGAAATGTGACACATGGCAGCAGACCCCTGTGTGAACTGGGCAAATTAAAAATACTAGTAATTAGAGCTGTGCAAAACATGCTGTAAGTTTATTACCTGATTTATGTGGCTTCCTGTTTATACGGGGCAAACTCAACCGGTTATTCCTCATCTGCCGAGCTTGTTTAAAATTCAGAATAGGCGCAAGTGATTTATTAAATGGATAAACAAATAAATCACCTGGCACTGGATTTCCCTAATGATATTAGAACCCGCTAAGTGTACAAATCGGTGAAAATATAAGCCACTATTAACCTGGAGCACCTTTCATTTCCAGGGTTGGAAGCGTTCCTCCATTTTCATTTGCGTGAAAAACAAAAACATGATTAAAGATTGACTCCTGACACGGATCCCACAAATAAAACCCTGGACTCTCTACCCAATGAAAGATGGCCATACATCCAGCCATACGTTTAACCAGCCCCTGTTGATCATGTTAGCAACAAAACAGCCCGGCAGCTTCTCCTGACGCCAGACTTTCTTTGTGTTCTCCAATTACAGCTCGGATTTACCCCAAACATGCATATTTCTATTTAAAGACACATACTGATTTCATCGTTTGCCCCTTTCCTCCTGGAGGAAATGTTATATATTTAAAAAAAATCCCTAGACTTTAAATAACAAGGGGCTGCCGACAGTTCCGGGTCTCGGCCGCACATTAGCCTCATCTGTGAGTGAGCGTCTGACACCTGCTAAAATGTTTCACTTCGATGTGCGCATAAGAGTATAAATAATTCAAAATTAATCCCCACTGAGGGGGACTACGGGAATCATAAATTATCCGAGCGTGGTCCCTAATGCAGTCCCAGGATTGGAACACCTATGGTAACAATCGAGCAGAAGTGCTCATTACACCTTGTGAAGAGATTCTTACCCTTTGAATAATAATTTATTTTAACTCTCTGGGACGGCTGCTTGTATTAGTTGTTCAGTATTTGAGTGAACGGATATTTATTGCGTTCTGTTGTGTATGCAGGATGGAAACATTTATTAAGTGTAAATAGGGGACATCGTAATGTGTAATTTTAATAATATACACCATGCATCAGCTTAAATTGCCAAAGTAATGCACTTCATCGGAGTGCCAAAGCCTCCCCGAGCCACCAGCTCATGTAAATCTTTCATTATATAGAGAGCTAAAGCATTAATGTCTCCATAAAGAACAGAGCCGTGAAAACAAAGAGATACCTGGACACTTATGGAGGTGTTTTGTTGGCAGTTACAAGTTCCTAAAAAGGTGTCGCTATCATTCTGCTGCGGATCGCCGCTGCCCATTAGGCAGTGACGGATGGAGGGCAGACAGCACAGTTAATCATCGCCAGCAGGGATGGAAATATTAATGCAAGGTAATTGAGAACAGCGGCTGGAGTTGAAGGTACATTCAAACACAGTGGCTTCTGGACATCAAGCTTTATGATTAAACTTTAAATACGGGGGACGTGACCACGAGGTTTAGTCGCCTTCAGACACGCAGCCACAGATGGAGTCGTCATTTTAATTATTACGTGTATTTAGGGATGAAAACGACAGTGTCCGTAACCTGGCAACGATTCACGGAGAAAGCCTGATGCAGCCACTCGTTAGGAGGAAGATTCCAGTTCCTAGCATATCAAAGCTACATTAGATGCGTCTATCATGTAGAAGGAAGATGTAAAAACACAAACTGATCCGCAATAAAAAGGACTTCTGTGGCGGGTAAAAGAGAGTAGCATTTGGTGGGGGGGGGGGTATCGGATTTAGAAAGTGGTTGGAAATATACATATCAAAGGAAAGACATGGAGATTTCCTTTGCCTGTGCATCCTATCCATGTTCCCCCCATACACACACACACACACACACACACACACACGTACTGAGTGAGCTCAGAAGGGTCTGTTGCAAATTCTCAGGTAAGAGAGCCAGAAACCTACTTACGATGCTCTGCTGTTCGTAATCCATAGGTTCTATCAGCAGATTACTAGAAATAAAGTGTTGCGAGAGACGTAAAGCAGGACTCAGGATGCCAGATGAGACAATGCTGGTTTCAGTCTCCACTTCACTCCTCTGTACATAATTAACAGCTTGTGTTCGGCTCGAGAAAAGACAAAAAAAAAAGAAAAATCTTTCCAGCGGATTCACGCAATAAGTAATTTATGTTGTGACATATCATAAAAGAAATGTGTAGCCAGCACGGGAATCAACATAAAACCTGAAATATGTGCATTCTTAGGCAAATCGGTGTTTTCTTTGGGAGTTTATCGTGTCGTGCAAAAGCCGTATGTTCCTTTTTTGTCTCTCAATCTGTCTCTCATTCGCTTCCACTCTGTTTTCTTGACTTTCCACCCTCTTTAGCGCCGCGCTGGACGTGTGGAGGGCAACGCATTCGTCACACGGCTTTAGCCATTAGAAGCGGACTGCTAACTGCTTCACCTTTTGAGTTTAAGGAGGACTTCAGGATTTGTCAGGGGAACCAGGAAGGTGCTTTATTGCTCTCAATTTCATCACAATAAAGGCTTATGAGGAAGGTGGCACAATCACTGCCCTATAAATGCCTCTGTGTAGATTAAATGCCTTTTGCCCAGCTAATCCTGGTAATTGATGAACTTCTATTTTTTTTTTATGTTATTTTGCAATTTGTTTATTAATTAAGATAACACTTATTTTGGGACCCGAACCAAGTAAACACGATTATATACTCTGCGGGGTGAGTGTTCTGAGCGCTGACGTCCCCAAAGCAGAGAGCTGGCAGGCTGCTGCTGCCAGGGAATGTCTAATAGTCTTCCACAGAGAAGTTTAATTCATTTGCCATAAAGCTAAAAATAAACACAGTCACACTTAATTGGGCTCTGAATGTGAGCATTATTGAGTCGTGAGGAGGGAAAAAGGAGCAAATTAGAACCGCGGACCAACATTTAAACAGCTGAAACTGAGTAAATATTATTATTGTTCGAAATCAGGCAGATTAAAGCATAAATGTTTTGCAAAATGAACAGAAGGCCTGGATTCATTTCAATCATTTATGCAAGAAGAGTCATTTCTCTTTTATGAATAGCTGATTGTGTCGATATACAAATATTCTGCATATATTGACCAGGTCCATGTCCGTAGTTTTCATGGTGGGGAAAAAAAAGGCAGATAAAATAGTTTTCTTTCAGATGATTCCCAGTGTTTTTCTTTCTAAGAGCATCCTGTCAGAGGTTAGGGTTCTAGGATGAAACATTTGCGTATCATTCAAGTTTACGATGCACAGAGACTTTGAGACAGGACAGAAGAGGGGGAGGATGAGAGAGAGAGAAAAAAATGATCTAAAAGATTTCCATAAAAAGGTGGAATAAATAAGTGCCTCAGATACAACAATTTGGATTTACATACATTAGCCAGTTCTATCTCTTTGGGATATTTTACAGTTGTGATATGAGAGGGGGAGCTGACAGATAAACTAAATATGACCTATGCTCTGCCGGCTGACTCAGAAACAGCAGACGTCTGTAAGAAAACGCAAAGAGCAGAAGGAAGGTTGAGAGGATGAGGACAAAAAAGCCTGCAGAAGAAGAAAAATGACACTAAAAGGCAGTCAAAAACTGATTGATGCTCTGCTGTATTTGAAGATCAGTGGCAGTTTTATGGTGGCAAGCACAGAGGTCAGTGTGTGTGTGTGTGTGTGTGTGTGTGTGTGTGTGTGTGTGTGTGTGTGTGTGTGTGTGCCTTAGAGAGAGAGAGAGAGAGAGAGAGAGAACGCATGTCCAGATTTCTCCCTTTCTCCACTGGGTGGCTGCAGGAAATCAGATGTGAACAGACAATAACATGCTCGATTTGGCCGGGGAGAGGAACGAGGGCTGTTGGGAGGAAGCGCACCTTTATGTATCGAGCCCTTTGCCAGTTGGATGGGGCACGCGGGGGCGGCTGTGTCTCTGCCTGTCAGCAAATGCTTATTTATCTTGCCAGAGGGTCCGGTGCATCGGGGGGGTATTTTCATATTGGGAAGTTAGCATTGTTGTGGACTATGGAGGGTTTTGTGAGTGTGTGTGGGTGTGTGTGTGTGTGACATTGCAACATAAGGCCAGAGTATCGTTTAGCTGTCTGTTGGCAGTGTCATCGTTCACACCCAACGTCCAGAGTCGAGGCTGTCTGTTGTTTTTTTCTGTTTTTTCTTTTGCTGCTTTTTATTCAAAGACGGGATGAAGACAGTTCGGGTCCCTACGCACAATCAGCAGGACAGCCCATAATGTGACGCCACTCAACCCAAGTGATTTTTAATTTCCACATTACAAAATTGCTTTTTCATGTATCACGTATGTTAGTGAAAAAGTGAGAAAATGTTGCTGTTCCATCTCTGAAATCTGGACAAGAGATTTTGTTCATGAAATCAAACAAACTTGCTGAACAATTATTCTGGATACGGACACGTGTTTGCAATTCAAAAACCAGCCTGCAAATGAAAACATTAACGTTTACAGACTGATACTAAATCACGCCGACTGATTTAACAGTACATCTGGGTATCTCTCCCTCTGCATGGAGACCTCAACAGATCGGCTCTCATTTTAATCCATGCAGCTGTCTGGACCATCGCTGTGCTAGCCCACGTCTCAGCTGTGCACGTATTTAGGCTTTAAATCTACTGCACTTTATTGACAATAACTACTATTGTTGTTTTAGGATCTTCTTTCTGGATTAAATTTAAGGAATGCTGATCATAATTCTGTCATGAACAACTAAAACCGAACAATCAGAAAATATGAGTAGCTTAAACTTAAAAATCTGCTGTGATGGTTAGCGAGAAAATACTGCTTTGAAGAACCCACACTAGTCATTTTGAAATATAAACAAACACTATCTATCTTTTTCTTCATCACTATTTTTTTTTTAAATGGCAAAATTCTGATTTTTAAGGGAAAACGCACAAACTTTTTAAGTCCCGCGGTGTTGCTCTGTTTCAAACCCCAAAACCTGGTATTGCTATTTAGTACCACATATTGGCAGCATGCAACACAGCCTGAAGGTTGAAACACACTCACACACACACACACACGCAAGCGCGCAAGCCTCCACACTAAAGACCTCTTTTCAACTTGCGTCGAGGGAAGTGGGCTGGGGAGGCCCTTTGATGTGGAAACACTGAGGTCAGAGAGAACAGTCTGTGCAGCGCTAAATTCCATCCCCCACAACAGTTCCTTTTACACTTTGCTACTGGCTTTGGTTTGTGAAGCCTTCAAAACACATTACATAAAAGAAAATTTAGAACATTTTGAATATGTAGGAGGGTAGAATGGACAAAACCCACGTTTTTAGCTCTGGTTGCTTCAGTTTTATTCCGAAACTCAAAACCTGTGTTGCTCTTAAGCTTTGCCCCTCGTACACTCACTGGCCTTTTGTTTCGGGATCCTGGGGAAATGGCAAATGTCATGTCTTATTAAACACAAATGAAAAGAAGCGTTTGGCTCACTCAGCAAGCGAGTCAATGAATTTGTCAAAATTTCATGATAATTCATTCAATTACTCCTGCTTTAGACATTTAAATGTGGAGACCGAGGGAGGAGGCGATGAGGGTCAGCTCAAGAGAGAGGACGAGGGGGAGTCGAGGAGGGGGAGGAGAAGAGGGATTGGGGAATAATCCTGCTCTTGATATTACACTCCCTCCAGAGGCCTTTTAAGGGCTCCATATCACAGTGTGAGGCCCCTGAAACTCCTCTCCCCCACCTTCCATCTCAGCAGCCGGCCCACCTCTCTCTCCCCAAACACCTCCATTCATAACTTATTTGATTTACACACACTGTACAAACATGTCTACTGCTCGACCAAATTGCAAAGTAATTATTCCATAACATATGCAAATGTAACATAAATATTAGTCTGGTTTTAAAGCGGGATTTAAAAATATTAATGTCTCTCCATCCCACCATAAAAATATACATTGAAATGTTTTCATTATATGTTCTCACACACACACACACACACACACACACACACACACACACACACACACACACACACACACACTCTTTCCTGGGAGAATGACAATAAAAAGGCCCGCTGCTCTTCTTGACCCTTGACCTCTGATCCCTGGAGGTCTCCCACTGCCTGTGCAGGAGGTGGAGGACTGGGAGGGAGGGGTTGATAAAAGGCCTGGATGTGGTGGGGCCCTGAGAACAGCTCCCTCTGTCAGTCCAGCTCAGGCTGCATCCTGGGTAAGCTCCCCCTCTAGTGTTCACTGGCCTCTCTCATGCCTTTTCCTTCACTAACACTTCAATATGGAGTCACCTAAAACAAAGCCATGTTATCAGTTTGAACAAATACTTTGTGTAAAATGCCTAAATGACACAGTGCTTTAGTGTCTGCACACGTATCACATGTAACAAAAGTTACAGTGCGTTCCCCTTGGAGAATTTAACATTTTACTATTGTAATATTTCAATTTTTCTATTATTGTGATGCTAATCATGTTACTACTCGATTAAATGAATACAATAATAGAGCAAACGTTGGTTCTGTGGTTTCTGTCTAGAGGGGGGTTAACCGGGAGCATAGTCACAGCATCTGGTCACTATTGCTTCAATCCCAAGCACAGCCATTCTCATTTACAGCTGAGCTGTGCTAGTGCCTCCTATTCAAACTTAGCCACGCCTGAGGGCATGCTAATTACCTTCTCTCTTGCTCTAAATTAACCAACTTTCCCTGGGAGTCTGTCACCACTTTCAATCCAGCATTGATGGCAGACAGAGAGGAGGGAGTGAGAGAGAGAGGGAGAGAACTGAAGGGAGGAGCAAAGGGTGAAAATAGAAACAAACCAATAATCTTCTACATTGCCTCCTAAATGAGAGCCGCTCTGTCTCTAATGTAGACAAGTCATTTTGTACAAGCCGTTAAAGCCCAGTGGGCCAGTGCAGAACTGCCTGTTTCAAAGATCTTTTGCAATGAGTTATACAATGGACCCCCTCATTTTATCCTGCTACATCATAAAAGTGCTCCTTTTGTTACATTTCCATCCTTAAAAGGGTCTTAATCCCCAGCCTTTCAGGCTGGTCTATGGCAAATTCCTAAGGGACATCCCATTCGCTGCAAGGGCTGGAGTGACCCACTCAGAAACCAGCATGCAGGGCTTTGAGCTTTTCTTCTGCTGCCACTCTCCAGAGAACATTAAATCGTACTTTTCATCCCCCGCACCATAGGGGGAAACCCCTTAATGATGACAGAGAAAGAGAAATTCCTCCAGTCTGTCCTATGACACCATTCTGCTGTCAAGCAAGCGTCTCGGTAGACAGAGAATCAAACATGGCTTCCTGCAGGTGTAAAGCCAGTGAAGGTCACGCTACAGTCAAAAGAGAGGAGAAAGAGCCAGAGCGAGAGAGAGAGGCAGTCCCTGAAGCACGACCCAACTTCTTCTGTCCAAATTAAGTTGTCTTAAGAAAAAAAAAAAGTCAGGCTTAATTTTTTATTCATTCATGTGAACACTTGAACTTGTTTAAACCACCTGAAATAATATAGAGTAGACTAATACATTGCAGATATATAGAAGTGGTGCTGTTGGTGTGTATATTCTGTAAATTTTCTGTCTCTTTCAGAGAAAGGGCATTAAATCAGGGCAGAATCCCTGAAGATCAGACCACAGGCCACCATCTTTAAGGACGCACTACCATAAGCCATGTTTCAAACATGAGTCAAATATTCACATCCAAGCCAGCATTCAGCTGCAGTCTGCCATGCCCCCTTCCCATCCTCTATTATCCAGGAAATTTTTAGTGACCACTGTAACATGTAAGGATTACAACATTTGTGATGAAAGCAGAAACTAATATAGTTTAAATAATAATAAGAGAGGTATACAAAGTAATAAAAAGTGTTCAGCTGCGATGTTGGTGCGAGACGTGTTGGAAACCAACAATGCCTGACTTGTCGCCCCCTTATTGTACAGGCAGGTCAGTCAGTTGAGGGTCTAATGTGTGGGATCTTTGACTGCGTGAAGATGTCACTGATAGTTTCCAGCAGGAGATGGACATGGACTCCAATACTCCGTAATCCTCCAGCTACAAGCCTTACCGCTCTGTAATGGCTTTTCTGACCACTCGGCTTAGGCCAACACAAAAGTAATGGAAATGTGAACGCCGAGGTATAAAGACGCCTTGGAAAACCCCGGCGCCCTCCTCCGATTTCCTGCGCAGCGCTCCTACCGCAGGCCCGGGGACGGGTCCTCGCCGTAACGCGGGCAAAGCCTGCCCTCCGTTCGCACTGGCGTAAATGGAGCGTGTCATCTGGATGAACTTGAAAAAAAAAAAAACAAAACACCACCAAACATGGGAGAAGCCATCAGAAGCAATAACGGCGTGCAGAGTCAGGGAGGGGGTCGGGTATGAACCAATAATCACAAGCAGCACTGCTCCTGGAATCTGATTAAACTGCTAATGACCTGTCACTCAAGAGCACTGCAGATGTTTATAGATGCCCACTACCAACCGCACAGCTCATCAGTCAGAGCTGCAGCCTTGGCAGCCATGTCACCTACCACACCCACTCACTTAGTATTGCCACCACACACCGGCAGGGGTGGGGGGCTTGGGGAGGGACAAAAACGCAGCACTTCCTTTCAGGATGCTGATGGAGGATGCTGAGCGGTTACCCCGTGCTTTTTGCGCAATCAACAGAGAGGGCAGCTGTGTGATTATTTATTTATTAGATCCCCCCCAACCACCCCCGCCCGACCCCCTCCATTCACGCCATCATGTTTGGGACACGGCGCAACACCTTTACCGAGCCATTGCCCCCTGTTCCTCTCCCATTTGCGATGTGGAAGCAGCCATTTTCTCGCGGTCACTTCCTCGGCTTTCACCCTGACGCGTGACACTCATGACAAATTGGGTGTGGAAGTGAAGGTGATGGCCTGTGAAAGCAATGCCCCTGCCTCCAGCCTACACACTGTAGACATATACACAAAGGCAGGCTGACACGCAGATACATGACTGCTGCGCGTGTGCGTACGCAATCTCACACTCGGCGCTCTCGGCCGCCCTGCCCGACCCCTGAGACAAAGCGGGAGGTAGCGTGTTGCAAACAGGGCGGCGACCTGGATGTAAAACCCACAAAGAAAACAGGAAATCTAAATAAATCTCGGCTTCCTTCAACCTGAACGCCGAGCCCACTCTACTCTTTTGTTTTCAGCACATATGAGCTTCATTTCTGTTTGGCAGCAACTTTTGGGAAAATAAAATCCAGAAGTTGAGTTTCTCCTGGCATGAAGTTTACTTGAAATGTCCAGTTGTGCTCCAGCTTTTCCACTCACACACTGAGTGCTGTGAATGATATTGTTTTGATTTTGATTATGTATAAAGCCTCCAACATTCTTCTATTACCCACCTTGATAGAGAACAACTGAACCAGAGGAAGGAATTGTTATTCTAAATTGTACAGCAATCATCACAACATTACACTAATTCCCACTGAAGTATTCAAATTATATGGTTGGCTGATTGCATGATGAATTAAAGAGACCTTTTTTTCTTAACAAGAACCAGGATGGAGGCTACAAAAGCACATTCAAGACCAGACAGGCTGAAAAAGGCCAACCCTTGAGTCCTATTATTGACCACAGCACCTTCAGGGACTGAATTAAACCTGTAACATCGTCCTGTCCCACAATTATTTCCACAATACTTTCTGCAAAACACAGTAAATACTTTAATCTGAGAACCCAAATCACTGTGTTAAAGTCCTTTCTGACTATATATGACGTACAGTTATGCATCAAATTTACTCTGTTGTGTTGCTGAAATGAATAGAAAGTATGGTACCATCATAAGGCTGTTCTTTTATTTGTTTTTCTTCTACTAAATGCACATTTCTTCAGTTCCAGCTCTATATTTATGCAAAAATGACATTAAGACATTACAGCATAATTTAATTAAGCTTATTAGCTTGTAGTTTAATTTTGGAGAACCGCTGTAACAAAATGACATTGTAGAAAAGATTTTTTTTTTTTTTTTTTTAATTCTGAACAGGGATGAAAGGTGAGTGCTGTAAGTTCTGTTGTTTATTGTTTTTCCTTTATCACAGAGTGGAAAACAACAAAAATAAAGTTACTGGGTAAAAATTGTCCAGCTTCCTCGATGTCCTCATACCACTGGGACTGATGCATTGTGTATGCATACGTATATCAATGTATATGTATTTATTATATTGTGTATTACATCACTGATCTTTATTAGGACACACAAAATAGGAAAACTCAGGGTGACGAGTAAAAGTGTGTAAAAGCCAAAACAGAAAAAAACCACTATATCGTATATGTTGGATTCCTAACTACAGGTTTTAATCTAGAATGAATAAAAGTTCAAAGTAATCAGACAGATAATTAAGGATATGAATAGATCAGCATCAGTGTTTCTGATTATCCAGAATATTAAGGTCCACAGCTAAAAAGACCATTTATAATGTGATTAAAACACTGCTGAGCTCAGCAGAAAATAATCTTCTGAATGTGCTCCAACTATGTGACAATTTTACACTTACAGTACTTCTTTTACATTGTAACAAGGCCATCACCTGACAAAGGCTTCAATACATACTAATGAGACGGATGAAGTTATTATTAGATTAGTAAGGTGAATGTGATTAGCAAGAACTATAGCGTTGCTTCTTGAAAACATAATTGTACTGCACATTAAGCTGGAGGCTCACACTATCAAAGTTGTATCAGGCAATTGACAAGGCTTTTATAATTAGGCATGCTGTTCTTTGAGAGATGAAGAAGAAATTTCTGCCACACAGTGCACAGCAGGCTATAAATTCGCTTACAACCCCTACAGGCAGCGGAGAACGGTCCCATTGCCTTTGATCCTTCCAACCAATTGCTTTTAAAGGTTGTAGAGGTCCCTAAACCTTTTTTATTATCAGGCACAACCTTAACTGATGTGCCAGGATGCTTTTGAGGAAAAGGGATGGTTGAATATCAGGCTGCTGGACCAATTTTTTAAGACAACAGAATGTCTTCAACAGTTCAAACAACATTTCAGGGTTTGTGGGGGTCACGGGGGGTACCCATATAGGCAAATGCAATACACAGCCCTGGATGAGTCTCCAGAAGGGCCCTCTGTGAGCTTGGTACCTCTGAGTTTGTTCTGGAACCTTCCTCTACTACCAGAACACCTTCCATGTTTTGTTGGCACCGGGGTTTGCACCAGTAACCCTCTGCTTCTGAGGCCTGTCCCCCAACAGAATGAGCTACCACCATCCAACATATCTTATATTATTCTTTATTTTTTTGCCTTTGGGTATCCACTAGTTCCTAAACCACCTGTGCTGGGTCACAAGCTGGGACCAGCAGCATTTCAAGTTGCCTTTATTTTTAAACTGTTATAAACTGTGAAATATTTGAACGTTCACAACAATTACCCTTCTATATATGTGTGTTCTCGTATTTATACGTACAAAAATTCTATCAAATCAGAGCATTTTGGGAAGTGAGGACACTCCTCACAACTTCACAGGCCTACTTGAGGATGAATACCTGTTTTTCTTTCTTTTTTGGGAGGGAGGTTGAGGGAAGGGGTTAGTTAGGATGGTCAGGGTTAGTGTAGAAAAGATGGCTAATGCATTATGTCTATGAAAGCCAGACGTACAAGTGTTCTGTTCC